>NC_134118.1:639166-958750 GCF_040939455.1 Microcebus murinus | reverse complement strand
TTTGCCTTAAAGGCAGATTAGCTTAAATTTATAGAAAGCAAGAGAGAACATGTAGAAAAAAGAACAATGCCTTGAGTATAAGAGGCATTATGTCAATATTTGTTGATTTGAAAAAGTTGAGCTTGAATTACTGCAATGTACATGTACAGATCACTGCATTAGTGGCTAGTTTGTGCATAAAATAAACCTTTTTTGTAAGTGCTTTTTAGGATTGTACTGCCTCTAGGATCAACTAAACACAGATTTCTTAGACATCTTTAAAAGGAAAGAATTATTGAATTGTTGTAAACCAAGAAAGGAAAGCAATGTGAAAATTCTACAAATATAGAAGATCGACTAAATATGCAAAAGACTCTCCTCTCCTTTTGATGTGGGAAGCTGGCTCGTCTCTTTCTGGAAGAACATTCTAAATTCTTTGAGGATTAATTTATATTTTATTTCTCTGAAAGCATGCCAAAACCCATCTGGGGGGCAAGGGTTGATACAGCCATGCATTTCATTCCCTTTTCCTGTGGGTGATATCCTGCTTTACATTATAGAGTTTCTAGCCTGAAATTATATTTACTAGAAAAATTGCTGCCAAATTTATAGAGTCAGTAGTTACTAGCATATTTATGTAAAGCAAGAGTTTAGAAAGCTCGATGGTGCTTAATATTTTTCCTGAATATTAATCAGCACAGTGCCTGTCACACTGTGGCTAGTCATCTTCCCATTCGGTAGCGGAAGAGGGTTGGCAATTTGAAGCAAGACAGAGTTATAACCGAGGAAAATGCAGTCTATAAGTTCTAATTCAAAACTGATTTCCCTAAAGAATGAAAACTTCCTTCTAAATGCGTTTTCACAAAGTCATGCTTGCAAACAGGAGGCCACTTCACAGCAGTAACAATTATATTTAAACACATCCAAACACAAAACAACATGAAGGAACAAACGGCAGTCACCAACTGCTTTCACAAAGCAAAATCTGCAAAAAGATTTCATAACTTTCTATGGTTTAGTTCTAATTACATAATCGGAGAGAGAATCTCCATTTGTTCTCAAATAAAACTTTGTTATGAATCCTCACAAGTCTACAGAATCCTGAAAAGCTATTATTTATCAGAAAAAAGCATACACGTGCTTAAATCTATCCTCTGTGTCTGTGAATTCATTTGGGTTCTAATCTACATTAGTGGAATGACTATGCATCATGTTACATATATGTGAAACACAATAATATTGCATACCAGCACAGACATCCAGGATTGGAAAAAATGTGGCCAAACTTAGGAAGAATTACTTGATGGAAAAGTAGGAATTCAATAAAAATGCAAAATTGAAAATGCAACCCACGTATTTAACATCATATTGTTTTTCTCTTTATCACTTCACATTTAAACTACAATGGCTTGGCTTTCTATGGCAGTACTCTAGTTAGGGACAAAAACGTAAGTAATTAGTTCACAGGGCAAGGGAGCTATTGGGACCTGTGAACGTGATTCAGAACAGAGGAGCAAAAAGTTACAGAAACAGAAATGGACCAATAATCTGCTTCAAAGTCAGAGAAAGTAACCAAATTCTCATTTTAAAATGGATTGTCTTATAGGTAACAAATTCAAAGAATGAAGTCTCTGGGGGAAAAATTCCTTTAATTGAATAGCAGAACAATTAGTGTAATCCACTATCCTGTCATATAGAGGTATTTGCGAAAACTCCACTAACTAACCCGTATATCCGATTCTATGCAGACGGCCAGATAAAGTCACAGAAGCGAAGGCCCTGCAGCTCAGCCGAAACTCACTGCAGAAGAATTGTTTATTGAAAAGTGCAGTCATGGGATTTTAGAGCTTACAGGGACTTTAGGCTCTCTCCTAGCCAACCATCTTATTTTAAAAATGAGATAACTGGAACTGTCAAATGGTCAAACAATCAGGGTCAATATCCTGCAGGATCTAGAATGTGGGTTTTTGGATTTTCAATGTTATTCTTTTTTAACCAACAGTACTATAGTCAACTCTTGAGTTTTCAGGGGCTGTGGATATTTTTGTTTTTTTTATTTTTAGTATTTCACTACAAAAAAACTTTTATCCTTTCATGACAGGTAAAAAAAGAATGATTCAAATCAACTAGCAATGGTCTACGTTCTTGTCTTGTTCCAAGGGTTCGGTTAGGAAAAACAAAGGCTCAGACTGTTAGCTAAAGTGTGGCCTGGAAATTATCTTTGGTTTTTAATTTTGCATGTACTGCTTATCCCTTAGTGCCATGAAAAAATATAAAGATGAACTTACAGGAGGCAGCTACCTGAAGGCAGCAGGTCAAGTGCCTGAGGACACACACCTCCTCAGCAGCCAGGTCACACCTATGCTGGGCACGTAGCACCAGGCCCTGCACACTGATGCTTGTATTTACCTGTGGAAACTGCGGTCCACACTCTTAGAGGGGAGCACATCTGAGTTAACAACTTTGGGGAAAGCCACCAAACACAGAGGGCAAGAAACCTGCCTTTATTAAGGAGTTTAAAATATTTAGGGTGTGTGCAAAACCAAGGAACAATGAAAATAACCTAGGTAAAATTTGTGTCATGTCAGAATAAAAAGAAATGAGATATGAAGACAGGCTGGCAAATCATATGCAAGGCAATCCTAAACTTCTGAGAGGCGGGAGGCTTCATCAAGGCGTGTTGGTAAGACGCCTAGTCCTGCATGCAGGACACGAGGGCAGCCCCATGTATCCTGCCTGCGTGAAGCTGTTGCTGGTACTTGCTCCCAATGAGGGGACATTCCTTGACAATAGCGGTACAGAGTGACAACCCAGCAGACGGCTGCCCTAAGTGTTGGTCTATACTGGGCACCATCACATCTGTGGAATAAACTGGGAATATGTGCTGTTTTCTATGGTTTTTCTATTACTGCTGACATCACAGACATTTTGTGATGACATTTTGTGTAAGTTAGCCTTGTCCTCACTGAATATAGAGGACCTTTAAGTGGAGAATTTTAAAAGACAAAGCAAGAAAACAAACAACAAACCACCCACCCACTCCTAGCTAGCAATTTAAAATAAATTAAAATGCTATCTTGTGTTCTGTTATAAATCCTTCATTTAGAACATACAGTGGTCTAAATTCTTCTTCACAGAAAAATCACAGAATCAGGTTATCCCACCCTCATGGCGGGGCGAGCGTGGGCAGGAGAGACCCCTTGTGGGTGGCTAAGGGGGCTGTCTTCCCGCTCTGACCTGGTGCTTCCCTGTCTCCAGGTGATGTGCTGTCATCTCTCTCTGGCAGTGAGAGCCTTTCCTCAATTTCTCCTTTCCCTTCTAGACCACCTACAGACACAACTTACTGCCAGAGACGCTCAGACATAAACACAGGTGCGGCACATCTGCATCGCTGTGCATTGTGGCGGCGGGAGCCGTGTGGTTGGAGAAACACTGTTGTAACGTCATAGCCCTGCTATGGAACCAGCTTCATTTACAATTTTCTTATTAAAATATGCAAATAGCAAGGAAATAGAAAGCCATAGAGCTCTGTTTTGCTGTAAAATTGATTCGGGGCATTTGACTATTTTGAGGACTTTTCATATGAAGAGCTCCGAAACTGACAAGAAACACAGAGAGTAAGTCCACACAGAGGCATTTGCTAGGAGCACACAATAATGTGATAAAGCTAAAAACAAAATGATGCAAGGGGATCCAATCCAGAAATTGCTAAAACAGAGTTGAAAACTGTTGCAGCCTTGAGGGGTTTCGAATTGTCCTGCGATCTCGACACACATAAGACTCCAGGAAAGGATGACAACGCTCAATGGTATTTAGGGAAATATCTCAATTACCTATTGTCAAGATGTACCTATCAAATTTGGCTGATCTTTTTGTGCCTTTAAGTGGCCATTCAGCATATTTTGAAATAGACAATTGGAAGCAGACATCTGTCCCAACTCTGCTACTATCATAATGTCCTGTATTCTTATTTTATTTTTGTTTTTTATTTTATTACATATATATTTATTGAGCATCTATTATATGTGAGGTTTGGGTGAACAATACAATGTCCCTACCCTCAAGTTGATGTTCTTGTGGAAAGAGACAACCAAAAAAGTAAACAAATAGATAATAACAACCTATTTACAGGTTGTGGTTTGTGCTATTCTTGGACAGTCAGCCTGGTGTACCACGTAACTGTGATATCTACATCAGTGAGTAAAGAAGGAACTACCAGGAAGGGGCTAAGAGTTTGTGAATTAACAGACAACCAAATGATTCTCAGTCTTTGGTAAAAAGGATCAGCAAGGCCTGGCAAATTGCAGTTGTTTTAGAGTTAGGTCCTACACTAATTCTAGTTCCTTACAAACTGATGTGCTGTGCAGCATGAAGTATTCACTTCATGTAAAAAAGTATCTAAAGAACAGGGAATATGTCTCTCCCACTGCTTCCTATGACTGTTTCCAAAAAGATTTCATGCTTCAAAGTTAGTTATTCTTTCTCTCCAGGTCAAATGAAATCTGAAGCAGAATTGAAAACATACAGTTATACAACAATATTTCATTGCCCTGGTGGCTACTACTGTAATTTTAGGTTTAATGATTTTATTTGCTGCCAGCTTCTGATTATACTGCACTAATGTACGCTAGCTGGCCTCAGAATTAGGACCAGAAATTTAAGAAAAAAAAGAAAGAAAACAACACCAGTATTCTTTATATTAACAAAAAAGTCTCTTTCCTCTTTTGAGTATTTTTGTTTCAGGAATACAGTGTTGTTATTTTTTGGTCCAGGAAAAGTCTGTGAGTACTCAAGACCCACATATCCTGGCTTCATGGCAGGATCGCCTAACCTGGGAAACAGCTCGACACAGAGACCCACAAGGTTCAGTTTCACTGTGATGGAGGGTACTGCTTCCAGGGATTTCTCTTTCTTTTCTTTTGACCGCTGCTGCCAATCTCTGATTCACACTTCCCAGCTTTCCCCTCACTCTTTAAAATCGATAATGCTGAGGGAGTGCATCGTGTTAGTGCATAACTAGAGCAGCACTCTGGTACATCCTCTGACGAAAAAGAGAGAAAAATGAAGTTGTGCTAAGTCCCATGACTCAAAGTGTCCACACAAAAATCACCACCCACCCCCAGGATGCATTCCCCTAAGAATTGTGTGATTCAGCACATAAAGATATTTGAACCATAAGTATAGGCTGTTTTGGTCTATGATAATGACAATCTTGGCTGGATTCCCCCAAAAGCCAACCCTGAGATAAGGTTTCCAGGGCTAGCATTTTACATGGGAGGTGACAGTAGGGAACAGCAGGAGAGGAGTGGGGAGGCCAGCAAAGGCGTGTCATGACCACTGAGGAAGAGGGAACACAGCTTCCTGGGGACTCTGTGCTGCCATGGGCTACATGCCTCTAGCCATCCCACCCAGGAGCCACCACGCTGGGGTATTTACACACCACCTCCTTGTCTGCTGTGGGTTGAGGCCTGCTTCTGGGAGAATTAACTCTCTAGTGCTTCCAGCTAGTCCTGCTCCAGAAAGAGGACCCTTAGGTTCAAAGACAGGTGCAGGTGTTCCCTGAAAGCAGCCTCTAGGGGAGGGATCTGGGTGGGGCACTGGCAGCCTCTGCTGCTGTCCCTTCCCTGCTTGGCTCAGACTCACTGGTACCAGTCCCTTCTCTGATTCCTTCTGGTGATGTCCAATCATGTTTGCTGGTGTGTGTGTGTGGGGGGAGACCCACCAGGAGTGCTGGTAGGTGGGGCTGTGGTGTCCACTGCTGCAGTTGATCCTGAGGCCATAGCAATTCTCACCATTGTCTTTTTTGATTCTTCTCACTTGCAACTAGCACTTCCATGGCCCACCAGCTTGCTCCATCATGTGACCCAGACCTTTTTTCCCCGTGGGGCCTGAGACTCTGGTGGCCATGTCCTTGTCAGGCTAGTGCTGCTGCACTGCCCATTTACCAGTATCACCAGGCAAGGAAACAATGCCCAGAGTCCCCTGCATTCCAGAAATAATCCTTCCTGCCTTACTTCCTCCTGATAACCAGGGTCAAATTTTGTTGCCTATATAAGGAGCCCAAATGAGGACCTTTAGATTTAGTGGAACCTTGAGTCTCCTGGGGGAGCACCTTCTGCTTGACCCAGAAGCCAGGACTGTAGACACTGGGGACACAGCACCATACACTAGCATTAGGTTCCAAGTATATACTGCATTCCACAGCACAGCGTTCCAATCCTGCACAATGTCAGCATTGTGCCTCATATTATTATAAGGCTCCAACCAGAGCCTTTGCTGTGGCTTTTGAGGGCATGCCGACATCCTGACAGGGTGGCAGTTCTGGGTGTGTGATCTATAGTGGATCCTGTGGATCTAGCGGTCATGGCCCCTTTGCCTACCTCTTTCACTCTTAGAAGGGTCCCTGGTCCCAGGTGGTATTAAGGGAAATCCCATGATGATGAAGCATGACACTCTGTAAGCAACTGGGTAGTCATGTCTGCTAGGGCCTTGCAGCCAGGGAAGGCAAACCCAAGCCTAGGGTATGCATCTGGGCCTGTGGAGATCAACTCAGCACCACCTGTATGCCTGGCTTCCTCGAGGGAAGGCACCACACCCCAGGCTGTGCATGGGCCTCTGCAGCTGCCTTGTCAAGGGTCCCTGCAGCCTGCATCCCTCCTCCCATGCCCAGCCTGTTCACAGGCCATTGTGCAGAGCTATCTGGCCTGCGCTGGTCAGATCAGCCCAAGTGCTCAGCACTGTGGACGCTCTCTGGTGGGTGTTCACATGGAGCACACGGATGGGCCACAGACTGAGTTTGTGTGAGGGGCATATCTGAGTGAGAGGCTGCAAAGTCCACAGCCTGGCCACCCTCCTCTCCAGCTGTGGTTTCAAGTTACTCCAGCATGTCTCCTACCTTTAGGAATTTCTACATACTCTTGGTCATGTACAGTTCTGAGGGCAGCCCAGCTCTGCCCACTCCACCCCATGCTTAGCTCTGCCCTGACAGCACCAAGCACAGGCCCACAGAATCTTCAGGTCAGCAACTACTAACCCGGATTAGAGCCAGTAGCATGAATCCCCTATGGGTCTCAAGAGGTGTCTCACCTCACTGTCTGGGGGCTTTCTTTATAAGTAGGGAGACTCTACAGTGACTATATATTACCTAAAAGGACCACTTTTGGCAGTGAATGGGGACACTGTTAATCACTAAGCCAGGATAACAGACACAAACCAGAGTTATCCCAGGTCAAGTGGGACATATGACCACATAGTTAGCAGCCCTCTTTCTTCCTCCAGGTGGCCAATTTCAGGACAACCAGAAAAAAATCTATCTAAGTGCCCTGTCATACTAGCTTAAACTTGCTCCATGGTCTTATCTAATGTTATTTCTTTGCACAGATTCTCAACTATCCTGCTCCCTCCTCCTTCTGCTGCATCAAACTCCAACCTCAGCCACAACTAATTTCTACTAACTCCCTACTACCCCAGAGCAGCCAAAACACACACAAGCAGGCTGACTGGTTCTAGAGCCACACATCCCACATGGGCTTTCCACCTGCCTGGCAATCTTATTACATTTCCTTAGCAAATTCATCTCACAATATCCAAGATAGCAATCTCACCCCTCTACTCAACCCTCCCTTGCCCCATCATGGATGATCTTGCTAGTTCTTTTGCTAATAAAACAGAATCAACCAGAAGAGTATTTTCTCCTCACCATGTCTACCAAACCAGCATGGCAGCCTCATATCTCTTCCTCCTGCAAGGGGATAACCCCTCCCCTTGTGCAACAGGGACTTTGTTCTGAACGTGCCCCCATCTCTCCTGCCCCTGTCTCTCCTGCGTAAGCAGCTTCCTCTTTACCAAATAATAGCTCCCATCTTAAAACAAATTTTTCCAGTGATACCATATTCCAACAGCAACGCCCCCACCTCTGCTCCCTTTATTGAAAAATTCCTCAAAGTGGTTGTCAAAATTTCCAGATAAAAATACAGAACATTCACTTAAATTTGAATTTAGATAAACCATAAATATTATTATCAGTATGACCCATGCAATATTTGGGACATACTTACACTAAAAATTATTTGCAAAATCTCCCAACCTAAGTTGTCTAAACTTATATTCTTCCACTTCACTTGATTTTTTCTTCTGTGTCCACTCCGGTGAGACTTTGGCATTCCACTTTCCTCCAAAACTGCTCTTGCCAAGGGTGTCAATGATGGCTGGGTGCCAAACTCAGCTGTCTTGGGAGTCTTGGCCTCACAGTTCTTTTTGGCTTGGTCAATCAGTTCCTCCTTTCTGAAACTCCCCCTTTGGCCCTCATCCATGCCCACTTTCCTGGTTGTCCTTCCTCACTGGCCTTTCTGACTTGGTTCCTTCCTCTTCCTGAAGTCTCTGACATCCCAGTTCTCAGTCCCAGACTTCTTCTTTCTTCTCTCTATCCACTCCCCAGATCTCACATAACTCACAGCATAAATACCAGCCACCAACTTCCAACTTCCAAAGGTATATGTCCAGTGCAGACCTCTCCCCAGAGCTATGGGCCCATATTCCCAAGGGCCTACACAACAGCTCCATTGGAGTGCTAACTGCACTTTACATTTTAAAAGAGAACTGCTAGCCCTCCTCCCTCAGTCTTTTCTATTTTAGTTAGTAGAAGCACCACTCCCCTAGTACTTAGATCACTAACTTAAGTCATTTTTCTCTCACAGCTGTGGCAAGTCCTGCCAATTCAACTGTCAACCTGTACCCTCAGTTTGGCCGCTGTCACCAACTCCCCTTCTGATTGTCCCTATTCTTTCCTGGCCAGACTGCTGCAGTCACTCCCCAGTGCTGCTCAGGTTTCCACTGTGGCTGTGGCTGTTCCAGGCCAGCAAGCTGAGGGTGACTGCTCTTGAGTCACCTTGTTATCCTCAGAGCCTGCACAGCACCCAGTTCATGGAAGTGTTCACTCAAGAGCCACCAACACTCAGGGTTCCAGGCGGGAGATGCTAGTCACCTCTGCAAGTTCCACGGGCCTGTGGTCTTTGTGTGTCACCTAACCTCCCAGGGCCTCCGAAGGAGAAGGAGCCACAGTGCCCTGGCCTGGTGCACCCTCCCCTGACTTGGTGCATCCCCCTGACCCAGTGCGGCCGCCTGACCAGGTACATTCTCCTGACCTCAATGCATCTCCCTAACTAACTCAGTTCATCGTCCTGACCCAGTGCGGCCCCGACCCGGAGCAGTTGTGAATTGTGGCCTCACAAACGCACTGTGACCCTGCGGCCTCTTTGAGACGACCCAAGGGGCACTGGGGTGGACAGTGCACACGCGCAGCCCCGGAGGTTGTGTCTTTCTCCGCCTCACCTCCCTCCACCCCCGCGAAGCCCCGCTAGCTAAATGCGTTTACTCGCGTTGGCGCGCACAGACGGGCGCTGCCAACCAGAGGCCGACCGGCGCACACCGCGCCAGGACTGCGCCTTCCGCCCGCCTTCCGCCCTCCCGGACAGACGCGTCCATCCAGGGCTCGGCGCTCGACTCCCTGGCGGATCGACGCGCTCGGCGCTCGACTCCCTGGCGGATCGACGCGCTCGGCGCTCGTGGCGAGCGGAAGTGGGGCGCCGGCAGCTGGGCGTCCGCGGCCCGGGTTTTCCGCGAGCCTCCCGGACCCCGTCTGAGCAGGCGGCGGGCGGCGGCAGGCAGGCTGGAGGTGAGTGCGGGAGCCTGGGGGTCCCAGCCGAGGGCGAACGGGCACGCACGTCCCCAGGCCTGGGCCGCAAGGGCCGGAGCCGCGCCGTCCCAGCCCGGCCGCGGGCACCTGTGGGGCGAGGCCCGCCGCCTGGGTTGCGGCTGGGCCCTGGCGCCCTGCGCCCCACGGAGTTGTCGCCCTGTCACTTTGGGAACTTGCTCGTGAAGAGCGCACGCGAGGCGTCGTTGCCTGCATGCCTGGGCGTGCATCCTCCGCGGCGCCCGTCGCGGGTTCCCGGCGCCCGGCCGGGTGCTGCCGGCTGCTGCCGCGGTAGCCCGTGTTACGGACGGGGCCGGGTTAGGGGCTTAAGCGAGGCGCGGGCCGTGCGGACGGCCCCAGGCCTGCACACCCGGCCGCCTCCAAGCCTGGCTTTGCGTGACCTTGCACCCCACGATTTTGTAAAGAGACACTTTCTTAGTTCCGGTGAACACTTCTTGAAAGAACTCGTCTTTAAATGGAAACAAGCAATTTTTAATCTGCTAAAGGTCAATGTATTAATGAGTTTGGGAACATTTAAGTTCGAAATCTTTATGAATCTGTGAGTAGACTTACAAGGAAAACTTTAAAAAATATATTTTAAGTCAGCCACACTTTAAATTATTTGGGTGCACTATGCAGTATTGAAAGGTTAGTTCTAAGTGAGATCATGTGGATCCATCTCCTAAAGCGTGACACTATTTTGTTTACAAATGTTAGTATATGCTGGCCCAGGCTTTGTGTAACTGACTCCTTTAATGAAGAACTGAAACCCAAAGCCTCCCAAGGATGATCTGTGTGTTACAAGTTGGTGATTCACATAGTGGCAATAGAGAATGTGTGCCTAGTAGTTAAATGTTCTCTTCTGTTTGATTAAATAGAAACTTAGTAAATTTAATCAGAGAAGCAGAGAATCCTCCAGAGTAACCTGGGGGCAACTCTGGGAAGTTTTAGAAGATTATTTCTTTTTCTTATCAAGCATTTAATTTCCTGTACTGATACTATTTTGAACTACAGTTGACTCTTGAACAACACCAGGGTTAGGGGTGCTGACCTCAGGTAAAATCAGAAATTTGCATATAGCTTTTGACTTCCCCAAAATAGCCTGCTGTTGACTGGAAGCCTTACAGAAAACATCAACAGTCAATTAACGTGTATTTTGTATGTTACATGTATTACATACTGTATTCTTACAATAAAGCTAGAGAAAAAAATGTTCATATTAAGAAAATTGTAAGGAAGAGAAAATATATTTACTGTTCATTAAGTAGAAGTGGATCGTCATGAAAGTCTTCATCCTTCCTGTCTTCATGTTGAGCAGGCTGAGGAGGAGGAGGAAGAAGAGGGGCTGGTCTTTCTGTCTCAGGAGTGGCAGAAGAAGGGGAAGGGGAGGCAGGCATGTTCAGTGTAACTTTTATTGAAAAAATTCCGTGTATGAGTGAACCGGCACAGTTCAAACCCATGTTGCTCAAGGGTCAACTGTGTTATTATCTTTCTAAAAGATTGTTATTACGCTGCTAGTTTTCATAACCTCCTAAGTTTTCATTCTGCAAATATTTGAGAGCTCATTATATATGAATCTTATGGGAAGTGAAATTGGTACTCTAAAAGTTTTTGCAAAGGCAGTCTTGTAGTAAAGGACTTTGAACAATTTCTAGTGTTAGGAAGCAGTAAGATTGGGCCATATAGGAAATGCTAGTTGCAGAGTTATCCTCTAAATTAGCTGCTTTGGACTGTTTCCTTTTTTGTGTATTCTGAGAGTACATGAAACTAGATTATTTCTAAAAATTCTTCCTGCTTCGAAGTTTTCCAACTTACTGGATCCTATAACCCGTTAGCACTTGTCTTATCCCCTGTATTGGGCTATAACTATTATTGGTATTTACATACTAGTCAAAAGACTAAGCTCAGGCTGGATAGGGATTAGTTTTAATTATGTTTGTATCTCCCAGTCTTAGCATGTGCCTGACACATACATTAAAAATGAAATAATATTAGCCTGGATTCAGAAGGGGCATTTTTGTCCTGTCACGTAAAGAATAGCTAAGAACTAAACTCTGTAGTATTGAATGGAAGTACAGCAGGAGTTCAGAGGAGGGAAGGATCTGCTGGTGTTATAGTGATTGGGAAGCTTCAAGGAGGTGAGAGCGTGATGAGGGAAGGCTTGTGAACACCTGGGCTGCACACCAGGCCCAGAGGCCAGGAAGTGAGCGCATTTCCTTAGTGGTGAAGTCTCTCCCTTTGCTACTTGCTAGGCTGGCTCTTAGGTTCATCTCTAAGCTTGGATGAATTTTTAAAGGCCTTTTTCAGTTTTAAAGTTCTGTGAGTTTGGAGAGTATATGACTTAACCTTCATTGTATTATAATTTTACTCAAAGACAAAGGAAAACAAACAAAACAAAAAGCCAGGAATATTTGGTTTTAGTTTAATGTAAGCCCTATGTGAGTGACATGATGTATGTCTGTGTAAGTCAGGGTCTCAGCAGGAGTCAGAAGTCATGCCAGATGGTTCAGATGAAGAGACTTTAATAAAGGGATTATTCACAGAGGTGTGGGCAGGGTTAGGGAATAGACAAGGGGTGATGAGGCACAAAGATAGGCTAGCAACAACTGGAAGGGACAAAAGGAGAAAAAAGAGCCCCACTGGGAGCTGAGCTGTGGAGGAGGGTGCAGCTATGCCAGAGAAGTGGTGCTGGCGGTGGGGGAGCAGCGTTGAAATGCCCAACCTTGGCATTGGTCCACTTCTGAAATCCAAAGCTCAGGCCACCCACTGTGTGCTATAGTCTCTCCTCTCTCCCACCCTCACTCACCTCCACTACACCTGCTCTTTTACCTCATCAGGAGATTTCATGATCATCACTCTCATGCTGGTGAGGCTGGTTGTATCATTGTCCTTCTGTAGTATTTGGCTGGCAAGTCTCAGCCCTGGATGATCTCAATGCTTTACCTTCTGTAATGCTTGACCTGGATTGCTGGGACCAGCTGGGGAAACCGCAGTATCCAGATTTGTGCCCCTGTGTGTCTGTGTTCATCATTGGGCCTCATTGGGCCATCAGGGAATCTTCTGGAGTTTTCCTCATTAGCACCTACTTCTCATCTCTGCGGAATCTGTTTTTAGCATTTTTTTCACATTTGTCAAACACCTCATCCTTTCACATCACCTACAGTCTTAGCACATGATCTTGCCACCTATTTCATAAATTATAGAGCTGTCTGAGGAGAATCCCATGGTCTTTTCTGCCAAAAAATGTTTCCTCCTTCCTCAGCTCAGTGGAAGAGATTATGTTTACACTGAGACTAATCCCTGTAGCTGTGCTCTGGATCCTACCCACCCACCCCTGCCTTTGTGAGGACTTCACTCAGTTTTCATGTCTTGCTGAAGGCTCCTTGCTGCTGGCCTTTACATATGCTTAGATGCAGACAAGAAAGTGAAACAGAGAAACCACAACAATGAAAAGAGTAGAATCCTCCTCTATTTCACATTCCCTGCTTTTTCCCTTCCCAGCCAAAATTCTTGAAATAGTTGTTTGTAGTCAACTTCTGGTCATCTATCCCTCTGCTCTCTGGTTTCAGCACCCATCAGTCTCCTCAAGACCAGGGTCATCCATGACCTTGTTACGAAGTCTTATTCCTGTCGTTTCCTCAGTGTAGTGCCTGGAACATAGCAAGTGCTTAAGAAATATTTATTTTGACTGAACAACTCTGAGAGTATTTCCTTTTCACAATCCTAGTTTGTCTGTATCTCTATTTTTCTGAGATATAGGAGTCCACCATTGTCATCTTTTGAGGTTTTGGTGACTATTCTCTGTATATACCCTAAATCTTCTTGATGGACTGAGCAGATAGGAACTTTATTTGATCATAACTTATTCAATCTTCTGGGGGGAAAAAAGAAACACCTAGACTTTTTTTTTCTGAAAAATTACATTTCTTGAAATACCGAAAACTAATGTCTTGTCTAGCTGTGTGGATCTAATAAAGGGGGAGTACTAGGGACACTGGGTACAACTGGCAATTGGTTCATGAATGAATAATGCTATGCTCTTTACACGAAACTACCTTCTATTAATAGTGTATCTTCTTTGAGGCTTTTGTTTTTGTTTGTTGGGGGTGGGTAGGTGGATGGGGATGGATTTGCACTGGCCTACTCCATTTTTGGCATGTCTTCAATGTCCAGTGGCATCAGTTAGAGGACTGGCCACCTGTTGACCTGTAGCTTTTTGCTGTGCAATGTAGTGAAGGTCATTGTCCTCTAGGAGGAGATTTAGTGTTCTGAGGCAGAGGGCTTTGTAGTTCGTGGGGAATAAAGGAGTCTTCTAAGTATCTCTTCAAGTTGAGATAGAACCCAGTGCTCGTTTTACAAGAATAGCTGAGTAATCCAGTATTTATGTAGCAGATCTGTTATGTGGGGGCTCTGAGAGCCGAGTTGTCAGGCTTTCCTTTTATCTCATCTTGCTTCCAGTGCTGATTCTTGGTCACCTCATGCACTTTCTCTTTACCTTAAGACCTTACCTCCAAACATTGTAGCAGGATGGAAAGTCTTTGTTCCCATACCCCAAATAAATGAATGAATGAATAAATAAAAATTAAGTTCCATTTATCATTGTATTGTTTAAATTATTGGATTCTTTCCCCAAAGCATTAAAATACAAGCATCTATGCTTTCACTTAAAACCATAGATAGTATAGGTCAATTATTTTTTGTTTGGAGAGGTAAAGAAGGAAAAGAAATATAAAAAGGCTAGGAAAACAGGGATGTGTCAGCTCTTATCAAGTCTGCCCTTCCTTTCTGCAAATGTCCCTCTGAGACCCAATGAGTCTTCTTAGTTAGGGTTTCTTATCAGGCGCTAAACCTATACAATTTGGACCCCATGGGTTCTTTCAGATTTGTGTATGGTTATATTCTTGTTAACCATGATTTTGAGGGGGAGCAGCAGGAGAAAGATGATTAAGAAAACTGGACCGCAGAGTTCATGACCCGTTTCAGACTTGTCCCACTCTTTGCTGTTAGGTGGTAAAACTTACAGCCATGCTGATCTACCTTGACCTTTACTCAGAAAGAGTGGAGTGTGAGTTTACAGAGAACTGAGGAAGAAAATTACCCTTCTCACAAACCCTTTCCCCAATATCTCTGGGAGATCCCTTTGAGTCTAGCCCAGCCAGCCTAGTGGGGACCAGTCTGTCCTAGAGTAGATTGGACACAACTCAAGAAAGGTGTGGTGAATTCTACACTTTGGTTCTGTTGCAGTATGGCCTGAGAGTCTGGCCAAGTATAATTTTACTGTTAATACTCATTAGGCAGATCTGAAACCAGATTCTTGGGGGGTCCTTTAGATCTAAGATGGTTCTGGACTGGGTTAGGCTACCCAGTGCTTCTCAAGATGTCAGTGTGTACACTGATCGCTACAGTGCACCTTCTTATTTAGTAGGGTTGAGCTGGGGTCTGAGAATTTGCTTTTCTGAGTTCTCTGAGGTGATGCTGAGGCTGCTAGCTAGAGTTGTATGTGAAGGATGGACATCTGGGAGATTTTTTTTTTTTTGGTGTTTTTGGGGAAAACACTTTTTTCTATGGCCTGATCTATTGAGAAAATAGTGCTTTACCATCTTGGGGCTATCCTTGGGCTGTGTAGTAAAGATTCAAGCCTTCAGTGAGTGGGAACTTATAATTTCCATTTCCTGATGTTTTCCCTTTAGCTGAACCTAGTGTCTGGGGATGTGACAGGGTGAGGCCTGGGATCACTTATTTTGTTCAGATTTTTTTGTGTGCTGTTGAAATCAGCAAAACTATTCTTTACTAAATAGTAAGAAATAATTGCTTTTATAATTTTAAAACTCCTTGGTTGTGGTTTTATATTCTGAATTTTTCTTTGTATTATTGCTATTTTCTGTGTATTTTTAGTCTGAAGTTCTGTAAAAAATTACAATTTACTGTCTTTTGTTCTAGTAAATATTTTGGAAAATTAAGATTGTGAGTAAATTATAAAATTAAAATTTTCTGATCCCTGTTGCAAAAACACTTGAAATTTATCCCCATGTGCTTCATTAAAGGAAAAGAGGCAGATGAGTTAAAACTAATATAGCACATCTATAAAGAAATGAAATGATTTTGTAATAGTAATTTTCTCCTTTGACCTGTGATGGATAGGAAGTTAATAGGTGTTAAATGGATGCTTTGTTAATCCTTCATCAGCTCCTAAATTGGTGTGGGGGAGTATAGGTCGGGACTGCACAAGGCCATGACCAGCTTGTTTTCTCAGAGAGGTTTGTGGGTTCTATCCCTCCCTCTTCTGCAAACCACACAGCATTTCCAGCTGTACAGAGAAGACCCTTCTGCTCCCATCCCCCCTTGCCTCCCTTTTGCCTGCCCCCATCCCCTCTTCCTCCCTCTCTGCTGCTGGGGAGTGACAGTTTATAGATGTTGCGTGCGAGCCTTCAGCTGGCTCTGTGTGGTCTGAGTGTGTGGTCTCTAGCTCAGCCCAGCGGCTGCTAACTGGGTGGATGAGGGAGAGCAATACTGTTTACTTTAATTTATTTCGGATGTTGGAATTGTGCCCAGAGTTTCTCCTAAGCTTGATTCCATAGCTAGCAGCTTCAATCCCTGCCAGCTGTGTGCAGTCTGAACTCTGCGCTGTCCTCTCCCAACAGGCAATTTCCATAGCATCTGCCTGTTTAATCCCTCGTAGCTCAGAAATGTTCAAGGCACTGTTGAGTGCTGTGATTATTTTGCTTTCACTATGTCAAGATTTATGGCCTTCAAAAAGTTTGAGATAGAGCTAGAGAAGTAAAGCAGAAATTCTAAGTGACATAGTTGATGTCTTTTTAGAAATCACAAAGCTATTATACAAAATTTGGATCAAATTAATCCAACTTTGCTCATGTAAAGGAACCTGGGAGTTAGTGACATCCTGTCATATTTAACAGTTTTAATGAAATTAAGCAGTTTAAGCTGACAGTTGATTCCTTGACCTTTTCTGAAAATCTACATTATTTGGCCTGCCTGTTTACTGCGGTTACTATGTTTGTCGGCAGAGATGTTGGCTCATTTCATCCTAACAATGTAACAAGTTGAGACAGATGAAAGTTTGTTTTTATATAATAGTATAAATTTAGGACAGTGTCTTTTTATCTAATTCTTTCATTATAAATAGCTTAGTAATATTTTCTTGATTTTGTTCCTGTCTCATTCCTCAACATTCTCATTGAGATGGTCAAGTACTTTGTTATTTGAATAAACATATATAGACTCTTGATATCACTTGGGATTTTGCATTGTTTAGCTTTTCATTCCCATACTCCCAGCAATCTCGCTGGAATGGAGTAGGTGTTGTTGATATTTGTCGAAGACTAGAAGGTCCCTGACATTTTCCAGAGAGGTTGATTTATGGGGCTTGTAGTTCTGCTGCTTTTGTGCTACTCTTTAACCCTGGGTTTCAAAACGTGAAATCAGTTTCCAGCATCGGGAGGGTAAAGCCTTCTCCCATCCCTCTTCAGTCCTGGCCATGGTTCGAAAGACATAAGGAATTTGGAAATGTTGGGTACTTTTTTAAAAAATGGTATCATCTTGCATTTCCTTTTGTGTTCATTTTTTTGGAATGCTGTGTCTGTGTTGCTCATAGGCATTCTGAAGCACAGTATATTCGCAAAGTTTTATAACTGTCACCCCTAAGTCCAGAACGTTTTCCTCACCCCAGAAGAAAACCCCAAATCCATTATCAATCCTTTCCCATACCCTTCCCTCCATCCACCACTAATCTATTTTCTGTGTCTATGGATTTACCTATTCTGAAATTTATATAGGTGAAATCATACAATATATAGTTTTTGTGTCAATTATGGCAAAATATATGCCTGGTATTAGTCATTACACTATGACTTTTACTAGGAAGTGAAAATTCTATATATGTACATATACAGAGAAGAAATATTGATAGATAATGGTTATAGTTATCATAATGGAAATGAACTTATATTTTGGAAACTCAGAAATATTTAACAAGAACTGTGAAATGCTCTAGGCTTGTATTTGACAAAAATGCCGTATGTGTGATTGCCAGTTAGTCACTTCGCACTTTACTACAGCAGTTGACCCCCCCAGGTATCTATTAAAAACCGTTCTTGAGTTTCACCAATGTCAGTGCTAATCACTTGTTCAAAATTTGGTATAGAACTCTAAATGCTTAAATCCTGATTGAACTGAATCCCTCTATTCCTGTCTTAGGAATAAGACTTGTACTAGGCTCAATGTTCTGGGAATGAACAGTGAGCAAGAAAAGGACCAGGGTTTTACTCTGTTGTAATTAAAGTGGGAATTGTCCTGAAGAGCAGTTGATTCTCTTGCAAGGACAGAGCAACAAAGTGTCTGTAGAACCATAGTACCTTGGCACATTTTAAAAAATAACATTTCCAAGTACATTCCTGTTTAAGACATATTCATCTTTAAATCAAAGAAAAAAAATTACCACCTTTATTTGGACTTTTTGTTATTTAGAACTGAAAAGTTGGAATCCTTTTATATATTTTCAGTACTGTCTCATACTCTTTTATGGGTGAATTTTTAAAATTGAAAAATCAAACTTAAATTAGTTTTGGCCTAGTTTTTATAGGAATAAAGGATGGTTGAAAAATACGTTTTTCTAATATAAAGTTTTATAAGGAGTAAAATTCATTTTGGTTTAAACATTTAAAATGTTTTAGGGGAGGAAAAAGGGGACATAGCATCAAAGATCTGAACCTACAAATTAGAATTTCTGGTTTTCAGGTAATTTTGCATGAAAGTGGTAAAAGAATGTCAAACTTTTCACTTCTTAGCCCTTACAGTTGAAGGTCAGGTTTGAAGTGGACCTGTTGTTACCCAGAGTGACCCACAGACCAGATCTCTGTAGCTAATTTGTATTCATCTGACTATGTACTGCAGATCAAGAGGAGCTGTCAGGGGTTGATCGAGAAACCTTTGAGGATGTAATTAGGAGATACTCAGTTTCCTTTGTAGTTTTTGGTGATTTGCTGCAGAGATTTATTGGCTAAGGAAACAGCACATGGAACACAGTACAGAATCGGAGTGGCATCTGTCATGTTGTAGAACAAATCTTACTGCCACCCTCTTGGAAGGTCTCATCTCAGGGTTTCTCATAGCTGGAGTTTCACATGGCTTTGAGGTCTCTGCTGCTGTCATTTGACAGCTGAAACAAGAGCGACTCCGGGGAGCCCATGTGTCCCCAGATTTGTTTGGCCCAGCCACCATTTTACTGAGTGTCTGGCACTGGCCTGGCTCTGGGAGTGCAAGAAAGAATGACGTGACGACAGTCCTAGCCAAGCTTGTTGAGGATGACTCTTTATTGTGGATCCTGGTACAATAATTCTTTTTTTCTCCCTTTTTCTTTAATGGAGAGGATATTATTATTAATATTTGTTATAATCACTTTCTTAAGATAGTTGATTTGTAGGAGAAATGAATAGGTCCAAAGATTGAAAAGAACTTATGAGGCAGAGCTGCAGAGAGGAAACCTCATGTAGTCACTGTTTCCAAGGAGATAATCTGCTGTCTCGGGTCCCTTCCAGGGGACTGTCCTGCAGTGGTCTGGAATTGGACTTTTCTGTGTGTTCTAAGGCCTAACTATATTTCTAAAAAAATTATATACATGCTTCTTGCCACAGGGAAGGCATTATGAAAATGTATTTAAAAATCATAATTTCCCACCTCCAGGGAACGGGACCTTCCCTTTTGGGGCCCTACAGCTGACTAAGGGGAACTCAGACTGTGAGCTCCCTACCCGCCAGCACTCCCAGGTGCTGCTGGCACAGTGATCCTAGGAGAACGGGACAGACCCTGAGGCTGAGAGACATAGACCCAGCTTGGGCTCCCTGTGGGTGACTTGGGACCGGCACTCCTCTCCCTGGTGGGGATATAGTTTGAACTCTGGGACCTAGAGGTCAGATCTGCAGACCAGATGCCATGCGCCGAGGTCTCTCATTGCCCGGGGCACAGAAGGGATATACGTGAACAGCCTACTGAGGTGTGTGTGCCTTCAGGGGCAGATCAGCCTCCTAGAGGGCAACCCTCCTCCCAAAGGGAGGCCATGTGCCCAGCCCAGGTGGCGTTCCTGCGTAGGGAACCTCCCTGCTGGCATCACAATCTGGGGAGGCCTGGTGGTGTGTGGTCTGGCCTGCTGCCAGAGGCCCAGGAGTAGCTGCGGAGTTGAGGAGGGTGGAAAGAAGTGAGGCCTGCCCCAGACTGTGGGTCTCAGACAGCCCCACCCCACAGGCAGACTTTCTGACTGAGCAGGGCCATTCCGGCCCCTCCCTGGCATATTTTCCTGGAAGCAGAGAACAGAACTTTGACCCCTGCTAACAGCATTGGTGGTGCCTGAGGGCAGGCTTACCCAACCCAGCTCCGCCCAGACTCTGTCCTAGAACAGCCCTCACTGAGGGGGAGAAAAGGATACACCTGGAAGTCCAGGGCCCCACCAACCACCTGAGGCACTAGAGTGCCTCTCTATAAGAACAAGAGCTGATAAGAGGACACAAAAACAACAGCATAGCCTGTTCCTGCACGCAAGCACAACCTACTGACAGGGACGGCATCCTGCACACCCTTCTTACGGCACCTACTGACTTATCATACAGGGAGTGGTCAAATCTCACCAACAGACACCACCTACTAGCTCAGAAACTAAAAAAGGTGTGTGTATACTCAAACAAAAACCTAAAGAAAAGAAACAACAACTGATCGACATGGGAAAAAATCAGCGAAGGAACTCAGGAAATATGAAGAACCAAACGGAAAACACACCCTCAAAGAAGAGCACCAGCCCCCTAGAAACGGACACCAACCAAAATCAGGCAACCAAAATGACAAAAGAGGAATTTTGTATGTGGATCATAAGAAAACTCACTGACCTGCAAGAACAACTCAATAACCAACACAAAGAAACCACAAAAAGCCTCCAGGACCTAGAATAAAAGGTCACTAAAGAAATAGGCACAATGAAGAAAAGTTTAACCGAACTCCTGGAAATGAAGAATCAATTCAGGGAATTACAAAATACAGTGGAAAGTCTCAAGAACAGGGTAGATCAAAGAGAAGAAAGAATCTCAGAGATTGAAGATAACACCCTCCAACTAAATAAAACAGTCACAGAGATAGAGCAGAGAAACAAGAGAAAAGAGCAAAGCCTACAAGAGATGTGGGATTATGTGAAGGAACCTAAGGTGAGGGTCATAGGGTTACCAGAAGGGGAAGAAGACAACACTCAAGGGTTGGACAAGCTATTTGAAGATATAATAGAGGGAAATTTCCCAGGCCTTGCTCAAAATCTCGATATACAAGTTCAAGAAGCTCAGAGGACCCCTGGGAGATTCAATGGAAACAGGAAGACGTCACGACATGCAGTCATCAGACTGACCAAAATATCAACTAAAGAGGCCCTTCTAAGAGCTGTAAGACGAAAGAAGCAAGTAACATACAAGGGAAAGCCAATTCGAATAACACCAGACTTCTCTACTGAGACTTTACAAGCAAGGAGAGACTGGGGCACCATACTCACTCTACTGAAACAAAACAATGCCCGGCCTCGAATCTTATTCCCTGAAAAACTAAGCTTCGTATATGAAGGAAAAATAAAGACATTCTGAGATAAGCAAAGTCTCAGAGAATTCACCAAGACAAGACGAGCCCTACAAGAAGTACTCAAAACAGTGTTATGCGCGGAACTCCATAATAAAAACTCACGAATTTAAAAACAACCAAAACCCAAAGATTAAAGGCCAGATATTACAATGGCTCAAGAGAGAAATCAAAGCAACAACATCCAGCCCAACAGAATGAACAATAATCTACCTTACCTATCAGTTCTCTCAAATGTGAATGGCTTAAACTCTCCACTCAAGAGACATAGGCTGGCTTAATGGATAAGAAAATACAGGCCAAGTATATGCTGTCTTTAGGAAATACATCTAACATGCAAGGATGCATATAGACTAAAAGTAAAAGAGTGGAGATCAGTATTCCACGCAAGTGGAAGCCAAAAGAAGGCTGGTGTGGCAGTTCTAATGTCAGACAATTTAGTTTTTAAACCAACAAAAGTAGTGAAAGACAAAGAGGGTCAGTATATAATGGTGAAGGGCACAGTTCAACAAGAAGAGATAACAATTTTAAATATATATGCACTCAACTTAGGTGCACCCAGATTCATAATGCAAACCTTACTGGAGCTAAGCAAATGGATTAATAGCAACTCCATAATCACCAGAGATTTCAACACCCCACTGACGGCACAAGACAGATCCTCTAAACAGAAAATTAATAAAGAAATAATGGGCTTAAACAAAACTCTAGAACAATTGGGTCTAACTGACATTTACAGGACATTCTACCCCAAATCTACTGAATATACGTGCTTCTCATCAGCTCATGGGACATTCTCTAAGATTGACCATATCCTAGGACACAAAGTAAACCTCAAGAATTTTTAAAAAATAGAAATCATTCCATGTATCTTCTCAGATCACAGTGGAATAAAACTAGAAATCAACCCTAACATAAACTCACATTTCTACACAAAAATGTGGAAATTAAATAACCTCCTACTAAATGATTACTTCATAAATGAAGAAATCAAGAGGGAAATAAAAAAATTCTATGAACAAAATGACAGTGGAGAGACAAGTTATCAAATCCTCTGGGACACAGCTAAAGCAGTTCTGAGAGGAAAGTTTATCTCCATAAATGCCTATAACCAAAAGTCAAAAAGATTACAAATAGACGATCTAATGAAACGACTCAAAGAGCTGGAAAAAGAACAGACCAACCCCAAACCCAGCAGAAGAAGTGAAATCAACAAGATCAAATCAGAACTAAACGAAATTGAAAACAGGGAAGCTATTCAGGAGATTAAGAAAACAAAAAGTTGGTTCTTTCAAAAAATAAACAAAATTGACACACCATTGGCTAAGCTAACGAAAAGCAGAAAAGAGAAATCTCTAATAAGCTCCATCAGGAACAAAAAATGAGATATCACAACTGATCCCAAAAAGATAAAAGATATAATATATGAATACTACAAAAATCTTTATGCACACAAACTGGAAAATGAGGAGGAAATGGACAAATTTCTAGAAACACACAGCCTCCCTAGGCTCAACAAGGAAGAAATAGATTTCCTGAACAGACCAATCTCAACAGCTGAAATAGAAACAGCAATTAAAAATCTCCCTAAAAAGAAAAGTCCCGGTCCAGATGGTTTCACACCCAAATTTTACCACACTTACAAAGAAGAACTAGTACCTATCTTGCAGAAACTATTCCACAACATCGAGAAGAACGGAAACTTCCCGGACACCTTTTATGAAGTGAATATAACTCTGATACCAAAACCAGGAAAGGATGCAACAAAAAAAGAAAAACTACAGACCAATATCCCTAATGAATATAGATATAAAAATTTTCAACAGAATCTTAGCTAAGGGAATCCAGACGCTTATCAAAAAAATAATCCATCAAGACCAAGTGGGCTTCATCCCAGGGATGCAGGGATGGTTCAACATATGTAAATCTATACATGCAATTCACCACATAAACAGAAGCAAAAACAAAGACCACATGATTCTTTCAATGGATACAGAAAAAGCTTCTGACAAAATGCAACACCCTTTCATGATACGAACACTTAATGAAATCGGCATAGAAGGAACATACCTAAAAATGATACAAGCCATATATGACAGACCCATAGCCAACATCATACTGAATGGGGAAGAATTGAAAGCATTCCCACTTAGAACTGGAACCAGACAAGGCTGCCCACTATCTCCACTTCTACTATTCAACATAGTGCTGGAAGTCCTGGCTACTGCAATCAGACAGGAAAGTGGAATTAAAGGTATCCAAATAGGGGCAGAAGAGATCAAACTTTCACTGTTTGCTGATGATATGATATTATATTTAGAAAACCCCAAAGATTCAACCAAGAAACTCCTGGAACTGATAAATGAATTTAGTAAAGTCTCAGGATACAAAATCAATACACAGAAATCAGAGGCATTCATATACGCCAACAACAATCAAATTGAGAACCAAATCAAAGACTCAGTTCCCTTCACAGTAGCGACAAAGAAATTAAAGTAGCTAGGAGTATACTTAACCAAGGAGGTAAAAGACCTGTACAGGGAGAACTATGAATCACTGAGGAAGGAAATAGCAGAGGATGTAAACAGATGGAAATCCATACCATGCTCGTGGGTTGGCAGACTCAACATCATTAAAATGTCTATACTACCCAAACTGATCTGCAGAATCAATGCAATACCTATTAATCTCATCAGCATTCTTCACAGATATAAAAAAAATAATTTTACGCTTCATATGGAACCAAAGAAGACCCCGAATATCAAAAGCAATTCTAGGCAACAAAAACAAAATGGGAGGTGTTGATATGCCAGATATCAAAGTATACTACAAAGCTGTAGTAATTAAATGAATCTGGTATTGGCACAAAAATAGGAATATTGACCAGTGGAACAGATGTGAGAATCCTGATATAAAACCATCCTCATATAGCCATCTAATCTTTGACAAAGGAGACAAAAACATACGCTGGGGAAAAGAATCCCTTTTCAATAAATGGTGCTGGGAAAACTGGATAGCCACTTGTAGAAGGCTAAAGCAGGACCCACACCTTTCACCTCTCACAAAAATGAACTCACGCTGGATAACAGACTTAAACCTAAGGTATGAAACTATTAGAATTCTAGAGGAAAATGTTGGAAACAATCTCCTAGACATCGGCCTAGGCAAAGAGTTTATGAAGAAGTCCCCAAAAGTAATCACAGCAGCAACAAAAAGAAATAAATGGGATATGATCAAACTAAAAAGCTTCTGCACAGCCAAAGAACCAGTCATGAAAGTAAACAGACAACCTACAGAATGGGAGAAAAGTTTTGCATCCTACGCATCTGATAAAGGGCTGATAACTAGAATATACTTAGAACTCAGGAAAATCAGCAAGAAAAAATCAAATAACCCTATTAAAAAGTGGGCAAAGTACTTTAGCTGAAACTTTTCTAAAGAAGACAGGAGAATGTCCAACAAATAAATGAAAAAATGTTCAACATGTCTAATCATCAGGTTAATGCAGATCAAAACCACAATGAGATATCAGTTAACTCCAGTGAGAGTGGCCTTTTAAAAGTAAACTCCAGTGAGAGTTTCCTTTTTAAAAAAGTATCCAAACAATAAATGCTGGCATGGATGCGGAGAGAGAGGAACACTCCTACACTGCTGGTGGGACTGCAAATTAGTTCAACCTCTGTGGAAAGCAATATGGAGATACCTTAAAGTGATACAAGTGAATCTACCATTTGATCCAGCAATCCCATTACTGGGGATCTACCCAAAAGATCCAATGACACTGTACAAAAACACCTGCACTCGAATGTTTATAGCAGCACAATTCATAATTGCAAGGCTGTGGAAACAGCCCAAGTGCCCATCAATCTAAGAATGGATTAATAAATGTGGTATATATATACCATGGAATACTATTCAGCTCTAAGAAACAACGGTGATATAGCACATCTTATATTTTCCTGGTTAGAGCTGGAACCCATAGTACTAAGTGAAGTATCCCAAGAATGGAAAAATAAACACCACATATATTCACCAGGAAACTGGTATTAACTGAGCAGCACCTAAGTGGACACATAGGTACTACACTAATAGCGTATTGGGCATGTGGGAGGGGGGAGAGGGTGGGTATATACAGACGTAATGAGTGAGATGTGTACCATCTGGGGGATGGTCACGCTGGAAACTCAGACTTTGGGGGGGGAGGAGGGAGAAGGGCATTTATTGAAACCTTAAAATCTGTATCCCCATAATATGCTGAAATTAAAAAAAAATCATGATTTCCTGACCCCTCCACCCTTCCCAGTCTCATTCTCCCCATAATGTCCACCCCAGTGTGCCTCTTTCCCACCCTTTCTCTACATTCATGCAGGTTTGTACACTTGCACACAGGTAGCTTTTGTTCTGTTCTTCTTTTTTTAAATAGGAGCATTGATTAGAGTATTTTTTAAATAGGACATTGATTTTAACACATCAAATGTAGAATAATTTTTGTCAATATGGAAATATTGAACTTGGGCTCGGTATAAAGTTCTTTATAAAGATACAAACTGGATTATTTATCGACGAAATGATCCAATGTCTGGGGTTTGCTTTAAAGCAGCAGGTCTCCAGCCTTTTTGGCACAAGGGACCAGTTTGATGGAAGACAATTTTTCCACAGATGGTGGGGGTGGGGGTTGGTTTTGGGATGATTCAAGCATATTACATTTATTATGTACTTTATTTCTATTACATTGTAATATATAATTAAGTAATTATACAACTCACCATAATGCAGAATCTAATGCCGCCACTGATCTGACAGGAGGCGGAGCTCAGGCACTGATGCCAGCAATGGGGAGTGGCTGCAAATACAGATGTAGCTTCTCTCCCTCACCTGCTCACCTCCTGCCATGTGACCCAACTGGCTGCAGACCTGTACTGGTAGGCCACCTGGGAGTTAGGGACCGCATTTTTAAAGTACTCCCTCAAAACATCATCAAAATATGTTGAGGAGGAGAGTTAGTTGGATCGAGAGAGAAAATGTTGAAGCTGGGTCATAGGAACATGGAGCTTCGTTATGCTAGTCTCTCTGTTTTGTATGTTTAAGATTTCCATAAATAAAAAGTAAAAAAACAGTGTCATCGAAAGAATCAGAATAGCATAGAGCTAGGGTCTGGTTTGGAATCCCAACTCTGCCATGTAGAAGCTGTGACTTTGGATGAACTGTTTAATCTCTGATAATCCTATCCCTGCTGATAAAGCCACTTGGCATTTTATAATACTTCTTTCCAAGAACTTTTTCTATACATCTATCCATCCATCCATCCATCCATCCATCCATCCATCCATCCATCCATCCATCCATCTATCTATCTATCTATCTATCTATGTGTGTCTATCTATATAAATTCATGTCTTTTTTACTAATTCATTATAAGTATTTGTTTAATCTTGCATAATTTTTGTAATGTTTCACTTGCTGTATAGTATTCAGTGGACCATAACATTTTGCTGAAGTCATTTTCTCAGTTGTTTGGGATGTTTCTCTTTTCCCCCTGTTGATATAGTAAAATTTTGAAGTTATAGGAATCTTCATGCCTAATATCAATCCCTATGCTTTATATTTTTGTCATTATTCACCTTTCAAGAATATGTTCTGAGTCAAAGTATAGAAGTGTAGCTAAAGCTTTGACACATTTTGCCAAATTAATTTTCAGAGTGCTGGAATGTTTGGACTACTGCCAGCAATGCTTTGGAGTACTACACAGATTGAGTGCACAATCATGGCCTTCAGCATTGTCTTAAATATCTTGTGTTAATAGGCCAACAGTGGAATCTCTGTTTTACTTTGTGTTTCTCTGAGCTAAATTTTTTCCACTTGTTTATTTTTTGATTGCATCTCCTCTGTCATGAATTGTCTTCTTATGTCCTTTTCTGTCGGCTCTTTGTGATCTTTGTGAGCTGTTTATATAATAAAGCTATTAACATTTTGTCATTTTGAATAGTTTCTCAGACTTCTTATTTGGCTTTATTGTTTGGCTTTTGAATTTGGTTGTCTTTTTAAACATTTTTTTTATTAATCTATAGAAGAAGTACTTTTCTGTATGGCTGAGAAATTAGTGTATTCATTGTTGTGATTCTTCCATCAAATCCAAATGTAAGGCCGGGCGCGGTGGCTCACGCCTGTAATCCTAGCTCTCTGGGAGGCCGAGGCGGGCGGATTGCTCAAGGTCAGGAGTTCGAAACCAGCCTGAGCAAGAGTGAGACCCCGTCTCTACTATAAAAATAGAAAGAAACTAATTGGCCAACTAATATATATAGAAAAAATTAGCCGGGCATGGTGGCGCATGCCTGTAGTCCCAGCTACTTGGGAGGCTGAGGCAGAAGGATTGCTTGAGCCCAGGAGTTTGAGGTTGCTGTGAGCTAGGCTGACGCCACGGCACTCACTCTAGCCTAGGCAACAAAGCGAGACTATGTCTCAAAAAAAAAAAAAAATCCAAATGTAGTCCTCCCACCCCAACAGCTGTATTGTACATTTACTTTATGTTCCTCTAGGTTTTTTTGGTTTAATAAAAATTATATTTATATTTGTCTTTTTAAATAACCAAGAATTGTTTAAGTCTGTAGATTTTTGAAGTAATGTAAGCAGGAACATTATGCTTTGGACTGTAACTGAAACATTTTTGGGATTGGAGTTAATATGCTAAAAATCAAGAGGCAATAAAATAAAGCAGTTATTTATTTAGAATGAAATCAGGCTTAATCTTTGCCTATCGTGACCATGTCTCATAGTCAGTATTCAGAATTTTCCCATCATATTAATATTATAAAGTGCAATACGGTGGCTTTAAAGAAGTAGTTTCCCCATTTACTGTGTAGTCCATGCACTGTAGTTCCTGGGAGATAATCATAGTTGCATATAGTTGCTGTGTGGCATCTAACCCTCTCTGCCTTGCTTAAGTTATACAGCACGAATCCCATAATGTTTTCCATATTCTGGGTCTTTTCTTTTGAGACACAGTCTTGCTCTGTCCCCAGGCTAGAGTGTAGTGGTGTCATCATAGCTCACAGCAACCTCAACCTCAGACTTCTGAGCTCAAGCAATCCTCCTGCCTCAGCCTTCTGAGTAGCTGGGACTACAGGTGTGTGCAACCATACCTGGCTAATTTTTCTATTTTTTTCTAGAGATGAGGGTCTTGTACTCCTGGCCTCAAGCATCCTCCTGCTTTGGCCTGCCAAAATGCTAGGATTACAGGCATGAGCAACCACACCTGGCCTCTGTTCTCTCTTAATGAAATATTTTGTCTTAAAACAGGTTAAGGCCGTTCTACTGTAAGGTTGCTCACCCAGTCCTCACCATGATGGGTCACACTTAATGACCCATCTTTTCTGTTGGCCTTTGACACATGCGTGTAGCAATAGTTTTACATTGAGCTTTAAATTTTGCAGAGATCTTGTATACATGATTACATTTAATGCTCTCAGTATACTTGTGACATTAGTAATTATTCCTATTTGAAGATTAAAGGGACTTGAATAAATCATATAGTTAGCATTTGAATTTATGTCTTCTGACTCCTAATTGTGTTTTCTATCACTTTTGTACCTCACCATAACTGAACATTTGGTTTGTCTGGTGAAAGTGTGGTGTTAATGATACCAGTGTTCTTTACCCCATAGAAGTCAATTCAGTTTGTACTCATTAAAAACTGTTGGGGGTATCCTTAATACTAGTCAGCATCTCTCCTTGCATGCTCTTGGTCACACTGAAGAGTGGGTCAGGAGGGTAAGCACTTCTCGGAAAACAGTTCTTTTGGGGGGCTCTCTTCGTGTATAAAGGACAGAATGAAGTGTTTGTGTGTATGTGTGTTTGTGTGTATGTGAGATGTGAGATTACAAGCCACCAGAGCCAAACTGCCCAGGTGTGATTCCTGCTCTGATAAGTATTTCTTGTGGGTTATTGGACAAAATATTAATGGGCCACTCTCTTAGGAGAGTTGTGAGAATTAAAAGTTATTACATGGGGAAAACATAGAAAAGTGCCTGGACATAATAAGCACTCAATAAATGTGACTCCTGTTACTATTAATTGATGTTTGCTTAATTTCTAAGATACATTATCTGTTGCTTAATAGCTAGTTTCATCTTTTTCTATTGTTACTTGTATTATTTCTTATTTTATGTTAAAAATATCTTAAATAAAGGCAAAAGCCATGTTTATTCCTAAATACATGCCTCAAATGCTAACTCTGCACTACACATGAAAACTTCAACCTACTGAGTAAGAAGTCAAGAGCCCTATAATATGTAGCATGAGAAAGCGCAAAGTCACGAGGGGATCCTGTCTTTTCCATGGAGTTCAAGAGGCTTGAAGCAATGGGTGATGTGACACCCATTTCTCTTGGAATGAAGATTGCACCTTCTCATGCACTCCAGAACACTCAGGGGTTGGGTGTGCTGTCCATGCTGGGAATCCTCCCGTCTGTCCTGTATTTTGTTTTGGATAAATGGCCAAAAGAAGCAAACAACCCACAAAAACCCTCAAACAATGTTACTACTGTGGCCAGATCCCTGTAAAGCACTTAACAGAGTTAAGGATTTCTAAATATTCTTTGCTTTCTTTCCTCCTCCCCAAGCCTTAGAACCTCTTTCCGTGGTGAATAGGAAGGACTAGCATCAACTTGCAGTGGCTCAGAAAAGGTTGAAAGGGGAAGACTGTTTTAAAATGTAGATTTTTTTTTTTTTTTTTTTTTTGAGACAGAGTCTCCCTTTGTTGTTCAGGCTAGAGTGAGTGCCATGGCGTCAACCTAGCTCACAGCAACCTCAAACTCCTGGGCTCGAGCGATCCTTCTGCCTCAGCCTCCCGAGTAGCTGGGACTACAGGCATGCGCCACCATGCCCAGCTAATTTTTTATATATATATCAATTGGCCAATTAATTTCTTTCTATTTATAGTAGAGACGGGGTCTCGCTCTTGCTCAGGCTGGTTTTGAACTCCTGACCTTGAGCAATCCGCCCGCCTCGGCCTCCCAAGAGCTAGGATTACAGGCGTGAGCCACAGCGCCCGGCCTAAAATGTAGATTTTTTATTATTATCCAGGTATGGTAAGGCCAACTGAGACAGTCCCTTGGAGGGGCATGCCAGGCCATGCGGAGACACTCTGAGCACTGGGGTAGGTCAGGGGGCAGAAGGAATGAGGGGAAAACATGGGCCAGAGCCTCTATTGTGGTTTTCATGGGAAGGAATGGGCTGGGCAGAGTAGGCAAGCTGAACAAGTTTAGGACTGGATAGTTTGAATAATTTTGGAGTGCTCTGGGCTATAGGATTGGTCTCTGGTTGTCTGGCACCTAAGGTGTGTAGGGCAGAGAGACAAGTGTCCTCACTGTAGGAGCCTGATTGAAGATGGGTACATATGGATGCCCAGTGAGCTGGTTTGTATATTGGAGGTGTGCTCCCAGACAAGAAGTCTGAGATCTCTTGGAATTAGCTAACTCTTAGGGGGGCAAGTCCCTTCTGTGGTCCACAAGACCCAAAGCTTAGGGGTCAAAACATCATAAAGTACTGAAAATAAGCCACAGTTAGTACCAGGACTAGGACTTTGTACTGCAGCTTCAGGATTTGGTAGCAGAGTGGAGAAAAGGTGAGAAGAGCAGTGATTCTTACTGCTGCTGAGAAGAGGCATAAATTTGACCTAGAAAATAATGTGAGCGAAAGCCTTCACAATAGCTAACTTGTTTCTCCAACTATTTTTGCAGTTATCCTTGTATTTTACAGATTTTCTTTCTTTCCTCCATGGCATGGGCCAGCCTTGTTTTCACTGTTAGGCTTTGAGAAGTATTCACAGTTCACATTTTGTACGAGGTAATTGTTTTTTACAGGGTATGTGAAATCTTCTGAGGAAACATGACTCAAATGCTAGCTAGCTAAAAGAATAAATAAATAAGTCACTTCCAAGGGTAAATAAATTCTGTCTTTATTGTTTTACTGAATTATTGAGAGAAAGGAAGTAATCATGTGAGTAACCTTTATCATTCATTTGGAACCGCTTGTTCTGTAATTATGGCAATGAAAAACTCATTTTGACCTTAGAGTTACTTGTTTGGGTCTAATAATTCAAATGTGGCCAATTACATGTGAATTATGATCAATTTAGTATTTTTGCTTAATTTCTAAGTCAGGCTTTGTTAGCTCTGTTATTCTAAACCAGGCGTCCTCAAACTACGGCCGGCGGGTGATTTTGCCCATTTGTTTTTTTGCTTCAAAATAAGATATGTGCAGTGTTCATAGTTTTTTTTAAACTGTGGTCTGACCCTTCAACGGTCTGAGGGACAGGGAACTGGCCCCCTGTTTAAAAAGTTTGAGGACTCCCGCTCTAAACCCAGCATAGCAATATAAAATTTGATTAAAAGTGATAATGGTGACTCCAGTTTTCTGTTTTTGGATTATGGAACGTATGGGCAAACCTTGTTTTATTGCACTTTGCATTATTGTGACTTGCAGATACTGTGTTTTTTTTACAAATGGGAGGTTTCTGTTGACACCATTTTCCAATAGTACGTGCCCACTTCATATCTCTGTGTCACAGTTTGGCAATTGTCACAATATTTTAAGTTTTTTCTTACATTTTTTAAGCTAAATTATGTTCTCTATACTATTGGGAAGGCAAGTAAAGATTAGAAATATCCCTGCCAAAATAGTAAAAAGTTACATATTTTTAAAAATTTTTAAGTATAATCCTACCTTATTTGGAAACTTCCTTTAGGCAGAGCACGTCATTACTAATGACATCTAGTAAATGGGGCCTTGCTACCTTATGGTGTACTTTTGAAAACATAGTTCTCGGTTGGGCACAGTGGCCCACACCTATGATCCCAGCGCTTTGGGGGGCTGAGGTGAGAGGATCACTTGAGCCCAGGAGTTTGAGACCAGCCTGGGCAACATAGCAAGACCCTCATCTCTACAAATAATTAAAAAATTAGCTGGAAGTGGTGGTGTGCGCCTATAGTCCCAGCTACTTGGGTGACTGAGGCAGGAGTTGGGGGCTGCAGTAAGCTATGATCATGCCACTGCTATCCAGCCTGGGTGACAGAGCAAGACCCCATCTCTAAAATGAAAAGAAAGAAAGAAAAAGAAAACACAGCTTTCAAAATCTGTACACCATTAGAAAAGTTTCAGCTCCTCCTCACCCCAAGGGTTCTATGAATCCAAGAAATATAAATCTTTTCTGTTTCTAACTAGTTAAAAATCACATTTTACACTTCTGAATAAATGTATGACAATACACCTCTGCAGTTTCATAGATTAACTCTTGTTGGCTAAAGCTTTGCATTGTTGAGGCTTAAGTGTACTGATTTATTGAAAAACTAACCAATACAAATAAAAGATAGTTATCTTTTAATTTTTCTTAGATAAATGTGAATTTTAAAACAAAGAGTCTATAAACTTCTGAATTTTGCCATAACATAATTTTTAGATCAGTCTTTATGTACCAAAACTCTGAGTAAATTGTTACTTCTTTAATTTTGGGCCAGGTGCAGTGGCTCACACCTGTAATTCTAGCACTCTGGAAAGCTAAGGTGGGAGGATCCCTTGAGCTCAGGAGTTTGAGACTAGCCTGAGCAAGAGTGAGATCTCATCTGTACTAAAAAATTAAAAAAAAAATAAAAAATAGAAAAAATTAGCTGGGCATGGTGGCGCACCCCTGTAGTCCTAGCTACTCGGGAGGCTAAGGCAAGAAGATTGCTTAAGGGCCGGAAATGGAAGTTGCAGTGAGCTCCAGTGATGCCACTGCACTTTAGCCAGGGTGACAGAGCAAGACTTTGTCTCCAAAAAATAAAAATATTACTTATTTAATTTTATAATAATACAATATTTTAGTAATATAAATATTAAAACACAGATCTCTTAGGGTTTCTGGTCTAACATATAAGGAACTTGGAGGTCATCACACCTATCCTCACAATAAGAAAAAAGCTGAACAAACTGAAAATTAATATCTCTTCTTATATTCATTAGAGAATCGAGGTCACAGAGCAGACTGCTGTCCCTCAAATTGGAGAGACAAGCAAGCACATATAGAGCATTCCAACTTATTGGCGCAGAAGCTCATGGAAGGGAGGAATCTACTCCATGGACTGGGCAAAACTGTAAATAAAAATGAAAATATGATGAAAGGTGTCTCCCTCTAAACTCTAAAGATGTTAAAAATTGCCTTATTGTGTCTTATGCAACAGAACATTTTCTTACGGTATTGCGATGCCTATCGAGATTGAGCGTAATTTTGAGACCTGTCATTCAGAGATCAAAGAGAAAAGAACTGAATATTTTAAGTGTAAAAACATTATGAGCTCTTTAAATGTCAAAAATTTTTGCAGATTGACAAACTGGAAATGAAGGGGCCACTGAAATATCCTGTGGTTTTTTTTTTTTTGTTTTTTACTTTCTTGGTAGATATTGATCACTATAACCCATATAAACAAAAAATGTTTATGTCCCTCTCCACTTTTTTTTTTTTTTTTATTACTGAAAGAGTAAAGAGTTCTTGAGTCCACAAATGAAAAACCACTCTGGATTTTCCTCAGCTATAATCAGTCCATTTCTTGCTATGACAGAAGGAGCCAGCGTTAGAGAATTCCAAGCACCTATTTAAGTCCCTGGCTGGGCCAAGCTTTTGGCCTTTGGTAAATTCCAGCAGATACCACTGCCACCAGAAGGGTATTGTCCACAGGAAACTAAAACACACAAAAAAGCCAGACCTAAAGCCAGAGAACTTGCTTTGGATTTGGACTGGAACATCAAGGTTGCAGACTTTGGCATCAGCGATGAGTTTGCCTTTGGAAACAAGCTAGACACTTTCTGTTGCAGTCCCCGTATGCTGCCCTGGAACTCTCCAAGGCCAAAAATACCATGGCCTCACAGTGCATGCGTGGAGCTTGGGAGGCACTGGGTCCCTGCCTTTTAACAGACACAATTTTTGCAGAGCTGCCAAAGCAGGTGTTGAGAGAAATACAGCACATTCTCTTTTACATGTCTGTGGAGTATGGAAACCTCAAGAAATTCTTGATCCTCAACCCCAGAGAGAGAGAGGCACTTGAGAGGAAATCTTTAGCGACCCATGGATAAATGTGGGCCATGAGGAGTAACTGAAACTTTACATCAGATAGCCATTCCTGACTACAAGGACCCCTGGCACGGTGACTTGATGCTGTCCATGGGCTGTGCATGGAAGGAATGTTGGACTCATTAATGGGCTGCTAGACACTTCAGCTGGAGGACCGTAGCATCACTGGGAAGCCTCTGCCTTAGCTATCCCCCTAACTGCTGCAGTCTTCCTCCATCTTCCCAGGCAAAGCCTAGGGACTCTCTTAGCCCAAAGCAGCAAGCCTGCCATTTCCACCCTTATTTTGTTCTTTAACACAGAAATTCAACAGCTTGAGGAGGCAAGGAGTCAGGCCAGAAGGCTAGCAGAACAATAGAACTGCCTGCCAGTACCTCATTGGCCTGGAGATGAAGACCACCATCATCTCCCCCAATCCTCAGCACAGCTCCTGGTGTGGCCCTGGGGCCTCCCCTTCACCCCATAGCTCTAGTAGCGGTGGTGGAGTCCCAGACAGAACCAGCTGCCCCCAAGGTGTATTCTCCAAAGGAAACTCCCTCCACACTAGACAGCTTTGGTTGAGACCAGCAGAATTTGCTGGAAGGTTTGACCCCAGCCTCTTCCTCTAGCAAAAGTCAGGGCCATCAGGAGGCCTCTGGGAGGTTCCTTATATTGTGTTTCAGGTCAGCTGGAAAGATCTGGCATGTAGCTGGAATGTGGGTCTTCAAGCCATACTCCTTGCACTTCACATGGAGCAGGAAGATCTGAGCTCATGGAGCCCAAGCACTTGGTGTAGGAAGTCAGCCAGATGTAGGACGCAAATAGCTGAGGATGAGAGCAGTGACACAGGCACAGGCTGCTGCTTTCTGTGCACAGCACACTCAGCCCAGAGGACTTTGTGCGGGGGAGGAGAGAGGTTGCAGACTGCCTTGTTCTCTCCATGGGTTCAAATTAAGAGGCTGCCCAGCACCTCATGGCATTCAAACCCATCATGGACAAAAGAGTTGCTGGGCTTAAGTTTAAAGCACTGCCAGGAGTCTCCTGGGGGCTAAGAGGGAAGGTGGCAGGTCCTAGCTGTAGGCCAGTCCCTGTGCCCTGACCCAGGTGAAACTTCAGATACCAGGCTATTTTTTCTGGGGCACTTCTCCCTCCCCTGCTCTCCTGTCTTCTGTGTTTGTGGAGAGGGGAGACTTTGGGAGGTGACTACTGATTTGAGTGGTTCTCCTTTATGTTTGTCTCAGAGAACACAGGGATGTCACTTCCCTTGTTGGCTTGATAACAATGATGTTAACACTGACAATGACAATAGCATTTACTGTTGGTCAGAGAATTTCTATACCATTCCAGTTCATTTTAAACACACATGCCCATTTAACAGATTGAGAAATGGCACTGGAGGAGGGTGAGTGGTCTGTTGAGAGTCCCAGAGCTTCTGAGTGCAGAGCTCATCTGTGAGCGTGTGATCCCACCCCAGCCTCCCTTAGTGCAGGCCTCTGGGCCTCTAGAGCCCTGCTGTTGGCATCCTTTCGGAGTTGGTTATATTATGTCTCTTAAATGGATAATTCAGAGTCATACGAGGGATGAGACAGTGAACGGTTTGTATGTCACTTTTTAGGGCTCCTTATGAAGTAATTTGTTTGCAGTCTCCTAATTCCTTCTCTCCATGAGCAGTTCACAGTCCTGAAGTACAAAGGCTGCCTGGGGACTGTGAAAGGAAAATGAAGGTTCCAGAGTGCTGGGAACATTGAGAGTGTATGGAACCATATTTAGTTGGCAGGATGGAGCCTTGCAGGCCCTTTCTTTGAGTGCACAAGTTGACCCCATGATGTTGCAGCTCTAGGAGGAGCTAACCTGGAGTTAACCCAGAGGGTGGGGCCTGGCAGAGTGGCCTCTCTGTGCTCCCCTGCCTCATGTCAAAATCTTATGTGGAGTGATGCTTCGGGACAAACATCTCTTGCATATTTAAAATTTACTTATTAAACTGGAAGAGTCCCTTTCCCTCTCCCAATCCATTTCTATTAATGTATAAGTTAATTCATCCAAGTAGTTGATATTTCAACCCCAGAGGAGATGTTAGGAGCTGGGTTTGTACATAATGTATAAGAAGTATTTGTCAAACAAATGTGTCTATTGGGCAGGTATTATGTGCTTGCATGGTGCTAGAGCTAGAAAGATTGAGTAAAATATACTTACCCTTGAGGAACAAACATTCATACTGCTTGGAGATTCATTTGTAAGTATTTTTTTGGCACTTTTATGTGCCTAGCACCAAGCAGATAATAAAGAAGTCTGCTGTCCGAATCCATGGGTTCCACATCCACAGATCCAACCAACCATGGATAGAAAATATTTGAAAAAATCAAACAGTGCAACAATAAAAAATAGTACAACTAGAAAACCAATACAGTATAACAACTATTTACATAGACATAGAATTTAGATTGTATTAGGTGCTATAAGTAAACTAGAGGTGATTTAAAGTATGCAGAGGATGTGGATGGGTTATATGCAAATATTATGCCCTTTTATGTAAGGAACTTGAGCATTGCAGATTTTGGTATCATTGGGATGTCCTGGAACCAGTTCCTCACAGATACTAAGAGACCACTGATTGTCTTTACCTTTACTTGTTGAATGGTGTAGATAAGTACAGAGGGGCAATTAATCTCGCCTGGGAGAAAGTGAGGTGAGGGAAGGTGAGGCTTCCTACAGAAAGTGACAACTGAGTGGGTGGTTGGTGCAAGTTAGCTGGCTAAGGAAGAGCTTGGGACAGGCCTTCAGAGACCTGGCACTGAGGATGACAGCAGAGTGCACATTTCAACAGTGAGCACAGGGCTGTGTGGGTGGTGAAAAGAGCAGTCCTTTCCACCTGGTGGAAAGATAGGGCAGAATAATTAAGTTCCTGAAGCTGGAGGCCTGAGGCAGAAATCATGCTTTACCTACTGTACTCGGTTGCCTGGAGCATACACCCTAATCAAAAAGATCTCAGATACACAAAATCAACACTGTTCAGAAGATGTTCTGTAGGATACAAGCTGCCTGGGATATTAATAAATGCCTTTGATAAGTAGGTCCCAAGGTCAGATTGGTTTGGAAAATACAGATGTCCATTGTGAGTATTAAAAAGGAGAAAATACAATTTTCCAGAACATCGGGGCAGCTTTTCATCTGATCATTTGTAGAAACCGGTGCTGAAAGAAAACCTTGGAAAATGCTATATTAGTACTCAATGTGACCTGGATGCTCCTTGGCTGTTCTAGCAGGTCTGAAACTCCCTGAAGATGCATTAATGATGGGGAAATGCAAAAATAGAGGGTGAAATAAGTTGTCCAGTTGACTGGCTTACAACAGGGACAGTGAGGGGGACAGCGTGGGGGCTGCAGGAGACATGACGGAGGTGTGGTGTGGGTAAGTCTCCCCTGTCCTGTGAATGAGAAGAACATGGAGCATGATCAAGAGCAAAAAAATCTACCCTCAGATGTATCATATTCAAACTGCAAGAAATGAGAAACAAAGAGAAACTCTTGAAAGAAGCCTGAGGAAAAAACTAGGGGAGCAAGGATGAGAATTACATGAGATTTTTCTTCAGGAACCATACATGAAAGGATAGAGTAGAGTGAAATATTTAAATTGTGTAAGTTAAGGTTCTCTAGAGAAACAGAACCAGTAGAATATAGAAAGATAGATAGATGGGAGAGGATTTATTAGGGGAGTTGGCTTAGGTGATTGTGGAAGCTGAGGAGTCCCAGTGCTATCTGCATGCTGGAGAACCTTAGAAGCCAGTAGCATGCTGGGTCTAAGTCTGAAAGCCTCAGAACCTGGGGGGCTGCTGATGCAGAGTCTTGGAGTCCAATGCCAGAGAAGACTGGGAGTTCTGATATCCCAGGGCAGGAGAAGGTGGGTGTTCCTGCTCTAGAAGAGAGAGAACTCACATTTTCTCTGTCATTTTCTTCTATTGGGGCCCTCAACCAATTGGATGGTACCTTCTTGCAACAGGTAAGGGCAGATTGCCCTTACTTATTCAATCTACTGATTCAAATGCCAGTCTCTTCCCAAAACACCTTCACAGACACACTCAGAAATAATGCTAGACTGGGCACAGTGGCTCACACCTCTAATCAGCACTCTGGGAGGCCAAGGTGGGTGGATTGCTTGAGGCCAGGAGTTCAAGACCAGTATGAGCAAGAGCGAGACCTTGTCTCAATAAGAAATAGAAAAATTAGTGGGGCATGATGGTGCATGCCTGTAGTCCCAGTGACTTGGGAGACTGAGGCAGGAGGATCACTTGAGTCCAGGAGTTTGAGTTTGCAGTGAGCTATGATGACATCACTACACTCTAGCCAGGGTGACAAAGTGAGACCTTGTTTCCATAAAAAAAAAAAGCTTTTACCAGTTATCTGGATATCTCTTATTCCAGTCAAGTTGACACACCTGAAATTAACCATTGTACCCATCACCATCAAATTTTGTATACCAATTATCCTTCAAAAGGGAAAGAGAAATACTTTCTCAGACAAACAAAAATTGAGGGAATTTGTCACCTGTAAACCATCTATGCAGGAAACACTAAAAGAAATTCTTCAAAAACAGCAATAGAACAAGTTATAATGATTTAGGTCAGAAACTCAGATCTGCATAAAGAAAAGAAGATCGTTGTAGAATAATAAATGAAGGTAAAATACAATTCTTAGTTTTTTTAATTAATTGATCTGACAAAATAGTCTGTTCAAAATAATAACAGCAAAAAGTATTAGGTGATTATAGCTGATTGATAAGTAAGATGAATGACAGTAGTAGTATAATGATGGGGAGGAGAAAGTGGGAATACTGTTATAAGGTTCTTCCACTACCCATGAAGTGGGATAGTGTTGTTTGAAAGTGAACTTGGTTTAGTTATAAGTGTATATTGCAAACTCTAGGATAACCACTGGAAGAAAGTTGGGAAAAAAACGCATAGTTGATATGCTAAGAGAGGAGGAAAATGGGATTTTTAAGGCAGTGAAAGTATTTTGTGTGATGCTGTGATGGCAGATACATGTAAGTATGAGTTATACATTTGCCAAAACTTAGAGTATATAATACAAAGAGCCCTGATGTAAATCGAAAATTATGGGAAATTAGTAATGTACCTATATTGCCTCTTCAGTTGTAAACAATGTACTGCACTGATGCAAGGTACTAATAACAGAGGAAACTTGGGGGAAGGCTAGTGGTGAAGGGGCATATGAGAACTCTCTCTACTTCTGACTCATTTTTTTCTGTAAACCTAATAAAACTCAAAGAAGAAAAAAAGGGGAAAAAATGTGTAAAGTGCCAAAACAAAACAGCAGAGCACCAAATTTCTTAATTCTATACAATAATATGATTTAATACACCTTAATTTTCTGAAAGGGATGCCGAAACAGTTTTTGAAATTTCCATTGAAAGCGAAAGTAACATTTGCATCACTTAGTTTTGCATTCATACGACTTCGAGGATGCAGATGCCTTTATGTATGCTCACCAGTGGTTACGACGTTCCCTCCTGAAAATGTGTCATGTGAGAATGGTGTCGGGAGAGAGGTTGACCTGCCATCACCTATCAGGGATTGGTGTACTTTTTCTTTTTCTGCTACTACTGTAAGGTGACAAGTATAGAAACTTCAGTCTTTTTTTAAGGTGAGCATACTGCTGTAGATATAGGAAGTGCTCAGTAATATTTGTGAACTGCTGAATGCTTGTAGATACCAGAAGCAAAGAATATAATTCTATACCAATTGTAAATAGAATTAAAGATGTAGAATTCCTAAATAAAATGTTAGCAAATCAAATCTAGAAATGTTTAAGGAACTAGAAAATGGAACCAAGTAATGCTTATTTCTGTAATATAGACTAATTCAATAATTGGACATTACGTCACTTTGCTATGTTAATAGATGAAAAAAGCATCATCTTGAAAGATGCCAAAAACCAATTGTATAAAATTTGATATCCATTCCTAATTTTAAAAATATAATCCCGATAAACAAAGAGAAATATTTTGTGTCATCATAAAGTACCAACTTAATGTTAAGGCATATATTCTCAACCAGGAGAATAATTGAAAATTAGTTCTTCAGGGGTCAAAAATCTTAATGTATAAAGATATGCATATAGTACATAATAAAGTTATACAATGTATTTATGGTATTAAAATTTCATGGGTGGTGATTAGGAAAATAAAAACCTGAGAAGACTTTTCAGGGGCCACTAATGACAAACAGTTTGGGAAACATTGCTCTACAGGATTTCCCATTAGTAACAAGACAAAGATGCTTGCTAAATACTATTATTATTCAAAGGTGTTTTGGAAGTTACAGCAAATGCAGTAAAGCAGTTAAAATAAATGATACATAAACATTAAAGAGTAAGAGCCAAAATTGTAGTATATGAAGGTAGTAAGATTTTCTATGTAAAAACTATAAAAGATCAATTGAAAAATGATTTCAAGTGAGAAAAGCTTATTGAATGGACTGATTTCAAGATAATGTGTTACATGAACTTCCCTTGTCAACAGTGCTGAACAATTTACTGACAGTCATAAAAAATGATTTAAGTGGGAAGAGCCAATGTAAAAATATCCAGAAATTATCTAGCAATTTAGACATTTCATACAATTTAGCATTTCATAGCAATTTAGACATTTCATACAATTCATAAATTGATTTAACAAATGTGTGTTGAGCATCAGTTATATGCCAGATACATTTCTAAATGCTGGGTGTACAGGAGTGTATGGAACAGATAGAAACACCTTCTCTCCTGACAGTTACATTCTGGTGGCTAGAGACAGACAATAAACAACCAAGTCTAAGTATGGTATGTCAAGGTAGTGGTAATAATTTCCATAGATTTCCAGGGGCATTATTTTTAGAATCTGACAAAATATTTTAAAGTTCATCTGGAACACTACCTGTGAGAGAATGACTAAGAGAACTTGTGAATGATTGTCCTATCAGGTATTTAAATATAATACAGAAATTAAATCACTGTTACAGGTGCAAGATAGGGCAGTGGGACAAACTACAGGGTTTCCAGAAACAGACTCAGGCAAAAATGGGAAATATTGTTGAAGATAAAAGTGACAGTTCAGATCAGTGGAGAAAAGTGGACTGTTGAGTGAAATGGTAGTGTGTGTCAACTAGTTATTCAGTACTCCAAAATGGATTCCATGAGTCAAATAATTACATTAATACAAACATAACATTAACGTACAAGAAACATGACTTTGAAACATGACCCTTGAAGTACCAATAAAAGGTCAATAGTTTTGACATTAAAAGATTCAGTATTTCCTAAGAGCAAAGAGCACCATAAACAATGTGAAAAGTCAAATGATAAACTGGGAAGATATTTAACAGTATATGTAATGGACAAAGCGTTAAATGTTCTTGCTAGAGATGTTAAAATCAAGAAAAATAAACCCAATAAAAAGATGCAAAGACCATGAAAATGGAATTTACACATAATGCAGATTGAAACCATTTATTTTATTTTGCCTATCGGATTGCTACAAATAAAGATTACTAATACCCAGTGTTGCTGGTGGCTGGGAATGTTGATGCAGCTTTCCGCAGGCCAGTTTGGTGATACGTACAAGGATTTTAAATGTGCATTCTTTGACCACCACTTCTTTGAATTCAATGCAAGGAAATAGTTGGGTCAATGGGCAAAAGTATGGTGTATAAAAGTGTTCGTAGTTATGTTCAAAATAGCAAAAACTTAGAAGTCATCTAAATGTCAATTGTGTCATTATTAAATAATTATACATTCATACAGTGGAAAACCAAGCAGCCATGAAAATGATGTAGATTTGTTTGTATTTACCAACATGAAAGATGTCCATTATACAGGGTGTCCAAAAGTTGCCATACATAGGGAAAATGGGAAATTGTAGCTTTATTTACTAAATATTCATTACAAAATTTTTCCTTTGTATGAAGACTTTTGGGATACCCTGCATAATATATGTGTAAAAATCAGGTTGTAAAACGTATGCCTAGTATGCTACAATTTTATAAAACACATGCCACTATATCTGCATGTATGTTCCTGATTAAAGAAGACATTATCAGTGTATATACCAAAGAGACTGTAAGTGGTTAGTTACGAGTGATGATTTTGTCTTCATACTGTTTAGAATATTCATAAGTTTCTGCAATGGTTTAATGCCTATCCTTTTTATAACCAGAGTGGAAACAGTGAAACCTTTTTAAGAGAGAGGTGGAGGGAAGGTGAGAATAGGGGTGTAGGCAGTCTTTCTTGGCCCCAGGCAGAGGCGGGCCTGAAGGCCCTGGAAGCCAGTTCTGCTGGGGCCAGAGAGAGGGTGGAGAGGGCAGCATCGCCTGAACTGGAAGAGTGTGTGTCTTGCGTTTTCTTCCCTGGGATGGCGCCGGAGCTGCCATTGTCGCATGCCAAGATCACCAGCAAGGGCTTCCTGCAGCTCTTCATCCACACCAGCAAGGCTGGCGGAGGTTTGTGCGCCCCGCTGTGCGCGCTCTGCTGTGCAGGCAGCTGTGCTTGGCGCCACGGGTTCTGGGGGCCAGGCGAGGCAGGGAGCCTTCTGCCAGTTTCCTGTGGAAGGTCTTTCGAAAGAGCTCAGTGAGATTTGCCTGAAGCCGACTTGGGAGCACGGGGATGCGCCCCCCTGGAGCTCCAACTTCAGGGGTTGGCCACCCTGTGCTGGCATCTCGCTGGTCACACTCGTGGCAGTGCACGACCTGTCTGGGGGGGTGCTTCCCAAAAGACTGTGGCAAGACTGCCCGGAGCCCAGTGTCCGAGCCTCTGATGTGAGTGTTTATCTGCCAGCTTTGAAGACCCTGAAGAGCATTGTGGAAAGGACGGCAAACCTGGGTGATCACGTGCTGGTGGAAACAAATCTAAGTGGCCAAATGAACTTTAGTTTAGAAGCTGATGTTGTGCGTATTAAAAGTTATTTTAAAAATCTTGGAAATCCTCCAAAGTCTGCTCTAGGTATGCCTCAAAACCAAAACTGGGAGAACATGGTGCAAGTGTGGGTAGATAATAGGAAGCTTCTGCAGTTTTTCCAGGGACAGCAAATAAACCCTACAACGGCCTTATGTAATATTTTCAGCAAAACTCTTCTTCATCTTGTTTTGGTTCATGAAGCTCTCTCTCTTCAGTATTTCATTCCTGCTTCATAAAAATTCAGCCAACATGGATTTTTTTGTTAGCTTATGATCTTTTCAAAACTGAAAAAGACCGTGAGTTAATTGGGTTGAAAGTTTGTACCCTTGCTAACTTATGCAGGGCGTGTATTTTGTTGAGCCTTTATTCCTTTGTAAAAATTATATTAAAACATCATTGGTAAAGTAGTTGGATAGTTCATCTTTTTGTTTATAGGCTTTATTAATTTTTTTTCATGCTGCTTAAGATTTTAACAAGATTATTTTCAACTCCTTTTTTGGGAAAAAGAATTATAACTAAAAAATATCATCAAATACTGAAACAATTGCATTTGTATTTTGTTATAAAATGCTACTATGTAAAGTGGGAAATTTCTCCTTTTAAAATAGATAAAAACATTTTCTGATAGGCCTTTTCTTAATTTAGAGAGCTTAGTATATCTGAAAGATGTAAAGTATTTATTTAGCATTTCTATACATTGCACATTCTTTGTTAAGCTGTGTGTGTTTCCTCAAAGGACATAATAAGGAATATATAAGAGTACATAGTTTTAGACTTACCATCTACAAGGTTTGAACTGGTTATTTATTAGGTTCATTTTCACATGTATCATATTCACATAAGGAGTCAAGGAAATACAGGCACACCTTGGAGATACTGTGGGTTCAGTTCCAGACCACTGCAGTAAAGCAAATATTTCTATAAAGCTAGTCACACATATTTTGGTTTCCCAGTACATATAAAAGTTATGTTTGCACTATACTATAGTCTGTCAAGTGCGGAATAGCATTATGGTTAACAAAAATGTATACATTCTCATTAAAAAATACTGCCAAAAAATGCTAATGATCATTGGAGCCCTCAGTGAGTGTTGGTGGAGGGGTCATGCCTCACTTTGGTGAATGCTGACTGATCAGGGTGGCTGTGGCAGCTCTTAAAATAAGACAGCCACTCAGTTGCTGCTCAGTTGACTCTTCCTTTCTGAAAGATTGCTCTGTAGCATGGGATGTTGTGGGTATTTTACTCACAGAAGAACTTATTTTGAAATGGAGTCAATCCTCTCAAACTCTGCTTTGTCAACCCAATTTATATAATGTTCTAAATTCTTTGTTGTTACTTCACCGGTGTTCATAGCATCTTCACCAAGAGTAGATTCCATCTCAAGAAACCACTCTTTGCTCAACCCTAAGAAGCAACTCATCATCTGTTCAAATTTGATCATGAGATTGTAGCAATTCAGTGACATCTTCATGCTCTACTTCTAATTCTACTTCTCTTGCTATTTCTACCACTTCTGCAGTTACTTCCTCCACTGAAAGCTTGAACCCCTCAGCGTCATCCGTGAGAGTTGAAAATCAACTTCCAAAACCCTGTTAATGTTGATATTTTGACTTCCCATGAATCGCAAACGTTATTGATGGTATCTAGAATATCAAATCCTTTCCCCATATCAGAGGAATCACTATGGAAGATATACCCATATGAAATGTATTTCTGAAGTAATAAGATTTGAAAGCCTGAATTACTCCTTGATCCATGGGCTGCAGAATAGATGTTGTGTTAGCAGGCATCAAAACAACATTATTTCATTGTGTATCTCTGAGTTCTTGGATAACCAGGTGCGTTGTTAATGAACAGTAATATTTTGAAAGAAATCTTTTTTCTGAGCAGTAGGTTTCAATAGTGGGTGTAAAATATTCAGTAAACATGTTGTAAACAGATGCGCTGTCCTCCAGGCTTTTTTTTTTTTTTTTTTCTTTTTTTTTTTTTCCATTTCTAGAGCACAGAAAGAGATTTAGCATAATTCTTAAGGGCCCTAGGATTTTCAGAAAGGCAAATCAACATTGGCTTCACCTTAATGTTACCAGCTGTATTAACCTCTAATAAGAGAGTCAGCCTGTCATTTGAAGCTTTGAAGCCAGGCATTGCCTTTTTCTCTAGCTGTGAAAGTTCTAATTAGCATCTTCTTCCAATAGAGGCCTGTTTTGTCTACACTGAAAATCTTTTGTGTAGTGTCACCACCTTCACTAATGATTTTCCATCCTTTGGATGATTTGTTACAGCTTCTACATCAGCACTTGCTGTTTCATCTTGCACTTTTATGTTATAGAAACAGCTTCTTTCCATAAACTTTGTGGATCATCCTCTGCTAACTTTGACCTTTTCTTCTGCAGCTTCCTCACCTCTCTTAGCCTTCACAGAATTGAAGAGTTAGAGCCTTGTTCTGGATTAGGCGCTGGCTTAAGGGAATGTTGTGGTTGGTTTGATTGTCCATCCAGATCACTCAAACTTTCTCGAGTAGCACTTTTAATGTTTTCAGGAGCTTTTCCTTTGCATTTACAGTTTGGCTAACTGTTTGGTACAAGAGGCCTATCTGGACATTTGACATGCCTTTCTCACTGAGCTTAGTTATTTCTAGCTTTTGATTGAAAGATGTGTGACTCTTCCTTAGGATTATTAATTGGCCTAATTTTAATATTGTTTGCTGTGTCTCAGGGAATAGGGAGGTCCGAGGAGCAGGTGAGAGATGGGAATGGCAGGTGGGTGAAGCAGTCAGCACCCATTACTGACCAAGTTCACTGTCTTATAGCTGTCTTATATGGGTGTGGTTTGTGGTGCCCAACACAATTACAATAGTGACATCAAAGATACCTGATCACAGGTCACTATAACAGATACAATAATAATGAAAAAATTTGAGACAATGCAAGAATTGCCAAAATGTGACACAAGGATGTGAAGTGAGCACATGCTGTTGGAAAAATGATGTCAATAGACTTGTTGGACGCAGGGTTGCCAAAAACCTTCAGTTTGTAAAAACTGTAATATCTGTGAAGTGCAATAAAACAAAGGGCAATAAAAGGAGATATTATATAGCTAAATTTAGGTTGATAAAAATGTTACTTAATGGGTACTTTTTGGATAATCTAGGTTTCCATTCCCCCTCCCCCCAGTATTCCATTCCTCCACTTAGAAAATAAATCTTAATCTCATTATTTTGAGAAAAAGGATGTGTAGATGTACCAAAGGATGGTACAGTGATGAACAATCTCAGGAAGAAAAGTAGTTCGTTTTCTTTTATATCAAATTTTTGGTTTAATTTTTTAATGGCGTGTGCAGTAAGATAAGCCATTAACTTGAAAACCTTTATATTTACATTCCCAGTAAATTCTCATAACTACTTTTTTATCAGTAATGAATAATTTCCTACTAGATTTGGTGATAAAACACTTAAACTTGTTAATTTATTTTGTTTTGCTGACTTTTAAATTCCATCTGTGGTGTTATGGAAAGAACACACGAACATTGGACCTCCTACACAAGTCACTTGAACTCTCTGGCTTGTTAAGATCTTTCAGTTTGAATAGATTCTGACTTAATACTATTAAAATTATAATATGGCAAGATTAAACAGTTGTTTTCAAAAGTATTTTAAACGTAGCCTTTTAAAATTATTAATGAATAACCACTTTGGAGCTACTGTTTAAGCTTTGTGGACCTATTTACTAACTTGTGAGTTACATATAAAAATGTATGCATATTTTGTTTGGTGAATATTTTCAAAGTGTTTTGCAAAGATTTTTAAAAAGATATTTTGTGATTCATTTTATAAATCTTTTGCTCTCAAAGACTTTAAAGACTTTAAATGCAAGATAAATATGGAAAATGCATGCCTTATCACACTGAGGAAATTATCAGATCTGTAGGTTTTGTTTTTGTAATATAACACAAAATGCCTTATCATGTTTGTTTTAAGCCTCTCTTCCAAATTTTTTGTTTTTGTTTTTAAATGAAAAATTTCAAGCTATAGGACAAGAATTTTTACCTGTTGTATCCTTTCTCCTCGTCCTCTTTCTCCTAGTCATCTGTCTCTAGTTTTGTTTCTTCCTTTTTATTTATTATAAAATGAGGGGAAATGAAAAATCGTATGGTTTGTTTTGGAACATAAATAATTGTGCAGTTTCATCTTTGTGAATTATTACTATGGTTTACTTTTAGTAATTCATTAACAAAGATTATCTGTCAGAAGTTTTATAGCTTAATTTTTGTAGTAAACTTTTGAAAATGAGAAGGATAATTTATTCCTCTAGTTAGATTATTCACTAATCTGTAGATAATATTGCTTATGATAGTAAAGAAAAATCAGGCTATGCAGATGTCTTAATTGAGAATCTTCTAATGATAGAGTAGAAACATTCTATAATAAATATAGAAATTTTACAATGAATAACATGCTTTTATTATAGTTTTTAGTTGTGAAAAGCTAGGGCATGCCACTTTCTATAGTTACAACAATAGTTACTGAATTTAAAAACTTTATTCTATTGGACTCTCCTAGAAATGAGAACTAAAAAGTGCCTGAGAGATGATTTCATCCAACCTCCTTGTTTATAGATGAGAAAACAGTTTCAGGGAGGATCTAAGTAAACAAGACTTTTTATTTGTCAATGCCAGACCAAATTTAGATCTCAGGTTCCAAACTATTCATAAATGTTAAGTTTTTGAGCTTATTCTGTCAAGGCCTAATTCAGAAACTAATAGCTTGGATATACTTTTGTTCATTAAAATAAATCTAGAATACCATATGAATGTATTACTTAAAAAGGTAACATTTAAATTAAAAAATATCTAAAACCTTGTTGAAGGGCATTGTCATATTGTCCTTGTATGAAGATGTTTTTTGTTCTTACAGGTAGAAAGGAATTTATTTATTTCTAACAAAATGATAATTTTTTGAAAACCAAGTCTTACATTAAAAAAATCAAGGCAACAAGTTAATGAGACAGGTTAATTATCCAAATTTTTCTTAGTATTGTTTTCTCTGCAGTGCTATGGTATCTTTGGGCCAATATGGTGTCTGTTTATTAAAGCAGTTTTGGGAACTTTGTGTTGAACTATGTCTTTGCTTCCCCATAAATTTTTATTAATATGTATTACCGTACTAAATTTTATGTTGTCAATTTATAAAAGCTTTCATGCACATTCTCAAAATAAGCTTTCTGCTCTTATCTGCATGTAGAAGCATGTCTAAAGAACTAACAGTGGTCTGTTCCATATAATTTTATGTAAATTTAACTATTTTATCACTTAGGGTATCTATTTAAAAAGTTTATTGCTAATTTGTACCTTTTGCAAATGTCATATGTGAAAATATTTATCTTTTGATTTTGACTAACAGTGGGCCTTATCTATTGATAAGCAGGAGAATGTTCGTATGATATTTGTGCTTTATATCAGAGTATTATCAGAGCATTATATTTGACTTTTTATTTTGATATAACTTCAAACTTACAGAAAACTTTCAAGAATAGTAAAAGTAACTCCTGTAAACCTCTTGTGTTTTCATTTTGGTTAGTAACAAATCCTGTAAACCCTTCAGCCAGATCCACCAGTTGTTTACTTTTTGCCCTGTTTGCTTTATCATTCTGTCCACCTGTTTGTGTATTTTTTGAACCCTTTGAAAATAAGGCGCAACATCATTCCTTTACTCCTAAATAATGCATTGTGTAGTTATGCAGAAGAAGGGCATTCTCTTGAGTTACCACAGTACAGTTATCAAAGCTAGAAGATTTAACATTAATACCATGCTGTCTAATCCAAAGTTCAAATACAGATGGTGACAATTTTTTCAAGTATGTACATTCTAGAAACATTTTTTTTTGTTCTAGAATCCATCCAGTATCATATATTACATTTAGTTTAAGTGTCCTTTAATATAGAATAGTTCTAAGGCCTTTTAAAATTTTTTCTTATTTTTTAATTTAGCATATTATGGGGGTACAAGTGTTAAGGTTATGTATATTGCCCATGCCCCCCTCCCCCCTCGAGTCAGAGCCTCAAGCGTGACCGTCCCCCAAACATTGCACATCTCACTCATTGTGTTTGTATATACCCATCCCCTCCTTCCCCTCCAACCTGCCCAACACCCGTTAAATGTTATTCCTATATGTCCACTGAGGTGTTGATCTGTTAATACCAATTTGCTGTGAGTACATGTGGTGCTTGTTACTCCATTCTTGAGATATTTCACTTAGTAGAATGGGTTCCAGCTCTATCCAGGAAAATACAAGAGGTGCTATATCACCGTTGTTTCTTAAAGCTGAGTAGTACTCCATGGTATACATATACCACATTTTATTAATACACTCATGGGCACTTGGGTTGTTTCCACAACTTTGCATTTGTGAATCGTGCTGCTATAAACATTCGAGTGCAGGTGTCTTTTTCATAAAGTGACTTTGATCTTTTGGGTAGATGCCCAGTAGTGGAATTGCTGGATCAAATGGTAGATCTACTTGTATCGCTTTAAGGTATCTATCTCCATATTGCTTTCCACAGAGGCTGAACTAGTTTGCAGTCCCACCAGCAGTGTAGGAGTGTTCCTCTCTCTCTGCATCCATGCCAACATTTATTGTTTGAGGACTTTTTGATAAAGACCATTCTCCCTGGAGTTAAGTGATATCTCATTGTGGTTTTAATTTGCATTTCCCCGATGATTAGAGATGTTGAGCATTTTCTCATATGTTTGTTGGCCATTATTCTGTCTTCTTTTGAGAAGTTTCTGTTCATGTTCTTTGCCCATTTTTTGATAGGGTTGTTTGATTTTTTCTTGCTGATTTTCCTGAGTTCTAAATAGATTCTAGTTATCAGCCCTTTATTGGATGTGTAGCTTGTGAAAATTTTCTCCCATTCTCTGGGTTGTCTGTCTGCTCTCTTGACAGTTTCTTTGGCTATGCAGAAGCTTTTTAATTTGATCAGGTCCCATTTACTTATTTTTGTTGCTGCTGTGATTGCCTTTGGGGTCTTCTTCATAAATTCTTTGTCTCGGCCAATGTCTAGAAGAGTATTTCCAACATTTTCCTCTAGAATTCTGATAGTTTCACACCTAAGATTCAAGTCTTTTACCCAGTGTGAGTTGATTTTTGTGAGAGGTGAAAGGTGTGGGTCTTGTTTCAGTATTCTACATGTGGCTATCCAGTTTTCCCAGAACCATTTATTGAATAAGGATTCTTTTCCCCAGTGTATGTTTTTTTTCTGCTTTGTCGAAGATTAGTTGGATGTATGAGGATGGTTTTATATCTGGGTTCTCTGTTTTGTTCCACTGGTCAATGTCCCTGTTCTTGTGCCTGTCTCTAGCTGTTTTAATTAATATAGCCTTGTAGTATAGTTTGAAATCTGATAAATTGATACCTCCTATTTTGTTTTTATTGCCTAGGATTGATTTTGCTATACGGGGTCTTCTCTGGTTCCATATGAAGCGTAAAATTAGTTTTTCTATATCTGTGAAAAATGATGGTGGCATTTTGATAGGGATCACATTGACTCTGTAGGTCACTTTGGGTAGTGTAGACATTTTAACAATGTTGATTCTGCCGACCCATGAGCATGGTATATTCTTCTACTTGTTTACATCCTCTGCTATTTCCTTCTTCAGTGCTTCATAGTTCTTCCTATAGAGGTCTTTTGCCTCCTTAGTTAATATATTCCTAGGTACTTAATTTTCTTTGTTGCCTTTTTGAAGGAATTGAGTCTTTGAGTCAAAGTCTCACTTTGACTGTTGTTGGCGTATATGAATGCCTCTGATATCTGTGTATTGATTTTGTATCCTGAGACTTTACCTAATTCATTTATTAATTCAAGAGTCTCTTGATTGAATCTTTGGGGTTTTCTAGGTATAATATCATGTCATCAGCAAAGAGTGAGAGTTTGATCTCTTCTCCTCCCATTTGGATGCCCTTAATTCCAGTCTCTTGTCTGATTGCTGTAGCAAGGATTTCCAGCACTATGTTGAATATAAGTGGAGATAGTGGGCAACCTTTTCTTGTTCCAGTTCTAAGTGGGAATGCTTTCAATTTTTCCTCATTCAGTATGATATTGGCTGTGGGTTTGTCATATATGGCTTGTATCATTTTTAGGTAAGCCCCGTCTATACCAATTTGTTGAGTGTTCTTATCATAAAAGGGTGTTGAATTTTGTCAAATGCTTTTTCTGCATCTATTGAGAGGAGCATACGGTGTTTGTTTTTGCTTCTGTTTATATGATAAATTACATTTATAGATATGCGTATGTTGAACCATCCCTGCATCCCTGGGATGAAGCCCACTTGGTTGTGATGAATTATTTTCTTGACAAGCACCTGGATTCGCTTGGCTAGGATTTTGTTGAAAATTTTGCGTCTGTATTCATAAGGGATATTGGTGTGTGTAGTTTTCTGTTTTTGTTGCATTTTTTCCTGATTTTGGTATCAGGGTTATGTTCACTTCATAAAATGTGTTGGAGGGAGGATTCCATCCTTTTGGATGTTGTAGAATAATTTCTGCAGGCTAGGCACCAGTTCTTTGTAGGTGTGGTAAAATTCAGGTGTTGAAACCATATGGTCCAGGACTTTTCTTTTTAGGAAGGTTTTTTTAATTGCTGTTTCAATGTCAGTACTTGATATTGGTCTGTTCAGGAATACTATTTCTTCCTGGTTGAGCCTAGGGCGGCTGTGTGTTTCTAAGAAATTGTTCATTTCCTCCACATTTACCAGTTTGTGTGCATAGCAGTTTTTGTAGTATTCATAAATTATATCTTGTATCTCCATGGCATCCATTGTAATTTCTCCTTTATTGTTCCTGATGGAGCCTATTAGAGATTTTTCTTTTCTGCTTTTCATTAGTCTAGCCAAAGGTGTGTCAATTTCATTTATTTTTTCAAAGAAGCAACTTTTTGTTTTGTTAATCTTCTGTATGGTTTCCCTGTTGTCAGTTTCATTTAATTCTGATTTGATCTTAATGATTTCATTTCTTCTGCTGGGTTTGGGGTTGGTCTGTTCTTCTTTTTCCAGCTCATTGAGATGATTCATTAGGTTGTCTATTTGTGATCTTTTCAACTTTTGGATATAGGCATTTATGGAAATGAACTTTCCTCTGAGTACTGCTTTAGCTGTGTCCCACAGGTTTTGGTAACTTTGTGTCTCCTTTGTCATTGAGTTCAAAGAATCTTTTGATTTCCATCTTCATTTCCTCATTTATGAAGTGATAATTCAGCAGAAGGTTGTTTAGTTTCCATAACTTTGTGTAGAAATGAGCGTTCCTATTAGGGCTGATTTCTACTTTGATTCCATTGTGATCTGAAAAGATACATGGTATGATTTCTATTTTTTAAAATTATTTGAGACATTCTTTGTGTCCTAGGATATGGTGAATCTTAGAGCATGACTCATGAGCTGATGAGAAGAATATATATTCAGTGGTTTTGGGGTAGAATGTCCTGTAAATGTCAGTCAGGCCCATTTGTTCTAGAGTTCTGTTTAAGTCCATTATTTCTTTGTTGATTTTCTGTTTGGAGGATCTGACCTGTCCTGTCAGTGGGGTGTTAAAGTCTCTGACTGTTATGGTGTTGTTGTTTATGTGTTGTTTAGATCAAGTAGAGTTTGCTTTATGAATCTGGGTGCACCTAGGTTGGGTGCATATATATTTAGAATTGTTATGTCTTCTTGTTGAACTGTACCCTTCAGCATTATATAGTGACCTTCTTTGTCTTCTTTGTCTATTAGTTTTGTTGATTTAAACACTAAGTTATCTGTAATCAGCACCACCACGCCAGCTTTCTTTTGGCTGAAATATTGTTTGCTTGAAATATTGTTCTCCACTCCTTTACCTTTAGTCTAACTGCATCCTTGCAGGTTAGATGTGTTTCCTGAAGGCAGCAGATACTTGGCTTGTGTTTTTTTATCCATTGGGCCAGCCTATGTCTCTTGAGTGGGGAGTTTAAGCCATTCACATTTATTGAGATTACTGATAGGTGGGGCAGATTTCTGTTCATTATGTTGGGTTGAACTTTGTTGCTTTGTTTTCTCTCTTGAGCCATTGTGGTTTCTTAAAAATTTTCCTTGATCTTGATATTTTCAAAGAGTACAGGCTAATTATTTTATAGAATGTCTATTTTAGTTTTGTCTGATGATTCTTACTGATTTATGTATTTTTGACAGGGACTTCACAGACGTGTTGTTAGATCCTTCTCAGTGTATCATGTCAAGAAACACTTATGTATTTGTTTTAACATTGGTGACTTTAGTTTTGTTCATGTGGTTAAGGTGATTTCTTTCAGGTATTTCCTTCATAAAATTACTCTTTTCCCCTTTGTAGTTAATTACCTACAGGGAGATACTCTGAGACTATATTAATATTGTTTTTGTTTTTTTTTTAAATCACATACTCACTAGTTTTAGCACCCATTGATAATTTCTACTGATATAATTATTTCTGTATATGTTAGTTGACATTTTATACTAAGGGAGAGCTTTTTCTCCCTTATATATTTGTTCATTGACTTGTTAGGATAGACTTCTTTTTTAAAAATAAATGTATTACAATCTATTCCTATCATTAATTTTTTGGTGTTCAGATTGTCTCAGATGTGGACAGTGGAGGCCCCTCCAGCCTGGCCCTTTGTGCCCTTTGGCGTGCACCCACCCTTCTTTGAGTGCTTGCTTGCTGGGGCGACAGAATGTTTCAGCTTATCTTGTCTTTGCCCTGCCTCAACCCTAGAATCAGCTGAAGTCAGGTCAGCCAAGGATTTCAGTGATACCCTTTCTGCCTTTGTGGCTTCCTCCTCTCCAGGATTTTGTTTCTCTCTCTCTAGCCTCTGTGTTGGCCCCAGGCTCCGTCCTCTGTCTCCTCAGGCCATAAGACGTGGTTTTCTGACTGTGTAGCTACTCTGTGCCGGTGGCCTGGGGTGTTCTCTCGGGTGAAACCGAGTGTTCACTGCTGAGTGAGTGACTTTGAAGTTTTCTAAAACAGAGTTTTAAAGTATCGTAACTTTTACATTCCTCTCTAAACTTATTATTTGAAGGATTTTTTTCAATTTTTTTTAAAACAGCTTTATTCACATACCGTACAATTCACTCATTTAAAGCATACAATTCAAGTTTTTCAGTATATTCACAACCATCACCACAGTTTTAGAGCTTTCCTCATGACAAAAGGATCCTGTGCTCATTACCAGTCATTCTCCATTTCCTCCCAACCTCCACTCCACTTGCTTCAGCCCTTGGCAACCACTAATCTTCTTTCTGTTTGTAGATATGCCTATTCGAGACATTTATATGTAAATGGAATTATACAGTATATGGTTCTTTCTGACTGGCTTCTTTCATTTAGCATGATGTTTTCAAGTTTCATCCGTTGTGTAGCATGTGTCAGTTAGTTCAGTACTCCATCCCTTTTTAATGACAAATAATTTTCCATTTTATGGATATGTAACATTTTATCATTCATCAGTTGATGGACTCTTGGTTCCACTTTTCGGTTATTACTAATACTGCTATGAACATTCATGGACGAGTTTTATGTGGGCATATATTTTCATTTCTCTTGAGTGTATGCCTAGGCGTGAAATTGATAGATCATATAGTAACTGTATGTGTAACCTTTTAAGGAACTGCCAAACTGTTTCTCAAAGTAGTTGCACCTTTTACATTCCCACCAGCAATGTATAAGGTTACAATTTTTCCATATCCTTGCCAACACATTACTGTTTGCCTTTTTGATTACAGCCAGCCTAGTGGGTATGAAATGGTATCTCATTGTGGTTTTGATTTGCATGTCCTTGATGATCAATAATATTTGGCATCTTTTCATGTACCTTTTGTCCATTTCTGTATCTTCTTTGGAGAAATATCTATGCAAATCCTTTGCCCATTTTTACATTGGATTATTTGTTTTTACTATTGAGTTATAAAAGTTGATTATATATTCTGAATTCAGGTGTCTCATATATGATTCACAAATATTTTCTCTTATTCTGTGGTTATCTTTTTACTTTCTAAGTGGTAGCCTTTGAAGCACAAAAGTTTTAAATTTTGATCAAGTGCAATTATGTTTTTTCTTTTGTTACTGTGCTTTTGGTGGTGTATTTAAGAAGGGTTTACCTAACCAAGATTATAGAGATTTACTCCTATGTCTTCGAAGGTTTTATAGTTTTAACTTCCATGCTTAGATTAATTTTTGTGAGTGGTTTAAGGAGGAGATCCAGCACCAATCTTTTGCATGTGAATATTGAGTTGTCCTGGCACCATTTGTGGAAAAGTTATTTTTTTCTATTGTTCAAAAATCTATTGACTTTGTGGGTCATAAAAATACATGGGTTTATTTCTCAGTTCTATGCCATTGATCTATATGTCTGTCCTTATGCCAGCACCATGCTTTCTTGATTATGTAGCTTAATAGTAAATTTTGAAATTGGGAAGGGTGAATCCTCCAACTTTGTTTCTCGTTCTCAAGACTATTCTCGCTATTCTGAATCCTTCTCAGTTCCATAGCATTTTAGGAATAGCTTGTCAATTTCTCTAAAAGCCAGCTGGAAATTTGATAGGGATTGCATTGAATTTGTAAATCAACATGGGAGTATAGCCATCTTAGCAATATTTAAGTCTTCCTATCCATGTCTATTCATTGATTGGGTCCTCTGTAATTTCTTTGAACAATGTTTTGTAGTTTTCAAAGTACAAGTTTTGCACTTCTTTCGTGAACTTTAATCTTAAAGTATTTTATTTGTTTTGATACTATAGTATTCACTTGCCTTTTATTTATGACTTTTTTTTTGCATGTCTATCCTGATCCCAGTCCTTTTCCCATCCCCCTCCCCATCCATTCCATTACACCTGTACTGTCACCTGTGCTCTTTATCTTATTTTAATTCCAGTGTTCCTTTGACGCCATGAAACATTCGGAAAGCATCTGACTTCTCTTAGCAGTCACTTGGTGTGCTTATTTTGTGTCACATACTGTACAACAGGTGCTGGGAATATAGAATTGATTAAACAACTGTTTGCGAAGAGGAAACACAAACATAATATCAGAAATTTAACACAGAGAATATTAAAATTATGTAGTGGAAACTTAATAGAAGGAGGGATCAGGGAAATTTACTAGGAAAGGTAACACTTAAGCTTGATTTGAAATATTGGCAAAGATTTAACAAACTTGGAAAGACTTTGCATTTTGCGGCTCTATAATGAAGATAATGCTTCAGAAAATGTGGGTTCTGTGTGTGGCACTGATTTGTCAAGACAAGAGGGACATGTTTCCCCTTGTCCACCTTTGCAGCCTGTTTCTGTCATGTAGATTCAATAAGTGTTACCTTCAAGTGCAAACTAAGGTAGACTACTCTGGGGATGAGAACAGGCAAGACCAGGAAAGGCTATAGAAGGATATATGCCTTATCGGGCTGATTTGAAGTGAGCCAGAAAAAAAAAACCCTCATTTACTTGTCCAGCTAATTCAACGTTATTTAAGCACTTAAAGACCAAAAAAAAAAAAAAAAAAATGATATAAAAAATCCAAAAGATGCAAAATTTTTTAATAAGCAAATTTCTTTTTAGTATGTCAGTTGTACTCTTTTTCTGCTGGAATGTAATATAGCTTGCCCCGTGTAAAAAATTCATATTTAATGTTTTTTTAAAAAGTTCCAAAATTCATAGCTAGCAAAACTGTCCCCAGTGTCCTGATTTATTTTTCCTTTTGCTTGCTTCTCCATTGAGTACTTAATGAATTTTATGCATGTTTACCTATGCTGACTTCTGCTGAATAGGAAACCCCCAAAATTATTTTTTAGCAATTTAATGAACAGATTATTTCAGTGTGACAGCCATGTTTAATCCATGATTGAAATTCCAGTTAATCTGAAAAGGGTACTTTGGAGGGAGCTGTCCAATATGAATCAGAGGTGGTAATAGAAAAAGAATATAGACAATAGAAAATATTATCACATTGATTTTATGTTTGTCTCATTTCAATTTCTACAGTTTAAAAATAATTACCGTTTACATTTTTGTTTATCTTAAAGTGAAATTTAAAAGTGGCATGTAATTAGGATACTCTTAGATTTGTTGAAAGCATCTTTGAATTTGCATAAAAGAATTTGTGATAAAGTTAATATATCTAGGTGCTCACCAAGGAAACATGTATGTAATAACTAAAATTAAGGTTTTTGTAACTGCTCAGTTTTCACTCAGTAATCGTAGGAGAGACTGTCTAAGTGTTGGAGCAGCTCTATGATTTGAGTCTATAACATGTAATAACTGTATTCAGTACCCTAGTTTTATGTTAAACTGTTAGGATTTCCTTGATAAAAGTTATTCCCCTTGCCTTCTCAGCCCCCCTGTATTTCTCTTAATGACCTCCGGATCCTGAGCTCCTTTTACAGTCTGGAAAAGGTATTGCAGTCACACCATGTACTGATGATGAAACCCTCTGGTAGCAATAAAAAGTTGTCCTTAAAAAAAATAATAAAAATAAGACTTCAATATCCTTATAAAGAGAAAAGAATAAAAAAAAAATAAAAAATAATAAAAAAAATATCATTTACCAAATGATATCATTATTAAAAGTACTTGGCAGATTCATAAGAGGTAAATGGGCTTGTGAGGTGACTGTCAGATGAGTGAGTGGAATGGCAGAGATGAATTAGAAAATGTGGAAGAGTCTAGTTTTGGCAGATTTTGAGCATGATGCTAAGGAGTTTGTGAGCACTGGAGAGCATAGAGCAGTGGATGTCATAAAACTTTTTTTTAAAAAAGCAGGGATGATATTCATTAGATCTATATTTTGGAGGACTAACTCCAGTGTTTGCTAGGGGTGGATTGCAGGGGGAGATAATAGAGTGGCGTAACCAGGTAGAAGTCTGTTGCAGTGTCCAGGGGGAGAAGATGAAGGTCTTAACTGGAAGAGCAACAGCAGAATTGAGAGGAATTGTTGACTTCTGATTCTGACAGAAAGATTCTGATTGTGTGATTCAGGGCTGCTGCAGGGAAGAAGAGGAAACTCAGGATAACTTTTGAGTTGTCTCACTGGATTTATTGGATGGGTGATAATGTCTTTCTGGACCTTTTGTTTTGCCATTTTATTTGTATTAAATAATGATGTAGGGATGATGAATTAAATAATGCCCAGGTGATTGAATTCCATCTCCAGCCCCTCTCCCGAGGAGGTTGGTTTGATAGAGCTTTGCTCAAGCCCCGGCCCTCTAATCATTTGGTCTTTCTGGCATGGCCAGACCTGATACTGGGTCATCCTGTTGGCCTAACCTCAGATATGATCTGGAGGCTCATGAATAACAAGGACACTCCTGTTATTGAGGAATTTCCAAGGATTTAAGAGTCTTTGTCCTAGAAACCAGGGCCAATCTGATACTTAATTATACGATACACTCCAGACTCATTTAGTTCTCTCCTGCCATCTACCTCCATGTTTCCAGATTCTTCATCTCATCTAACATTTCCTGATAGTCGGTTTTAGACATTAGCTATCAATCTCCCATTATGGGCTATAAAAGGTGATCATTCCCCTTTTCATCCCCCTCCTCTGCTTCCCAAACACATATCCGCCTTTCATGGCCTTATTACATCTTTGGTTCAACCAGTGGTCAGTTCTTTCTTTATAAGGACTGTATAAATCTTGTTTCTTTTGACTTTTTGAAAGTTTCAAGAGCTTTTATTCTGGCATCCAGTTCTTTTAAGTGTAAAAAATTTCTCTCTCTGCACATATTAATTTGGAATCAAAGTTTGGAAGACTGTTTTTTTTCTGTTACTTGCAGTATTTCCTAGGGCTTCCATGCCAGAGTACCCCAGACTTTGTGGCTTAAACCACAGAAACTTATTTCTCATGATTCTAGAGGCTGGAAGTGTGACATCAAGGTGTCAGCAGGCTGGTATCTTTTGAGGGTCATGAGAGAAGGATCTGTTCCAGGCCTTATCTCTGGCTTGTAGGTGGCCGTCTTCTCCCTGTGTCTTCATGTGGCCTTCCCTGTAGGGATATTTGTGTCCAAATACCTCTCCTAATAAGGACACCAGTCAGATTTGGGCCCACCCATATGATCTCATTTTACCTTTATTACCTCTTTAAAGCCCTATCTCCAAATAGAGTCACATTCTGAGGTCCTGAGGCTGAGGACTTCAACATACAAAATTTGGCAGCTAGAGAGGGGCAGGGCATAGTTCAACCCATTTAATACCTGCAATATCTGTTTATTCTGGATTTTTTTTCTTGTTTGTCTTCCATTTCTGTCTTACACATTTTTTTTTTCACTCTTATTGGCTGTCCAATGTTGGGGCTCAGAAAATGATACTCTAATATAGTTTTTAACATGGTAAACTAAAGAAGCAGCCCCAAGGTCTCTCTGACACCCCCTCTTGCCCCCAGTCTTTCCCAAGGCACAGGATGAGGCTGCTCTCTGAAGTCTCCTTACCTACCTTGAAACTGGACCTATCAAAGAGGAACACTATTGCCTTTGATCTCCTCCCTGAAATTTCCTTAACCAGAGAAGATTAAAACTCATATCACAAAGAAAGAGACTGAAAATCAAGCTTCACGGCTGGAGCCCATATTTTGTCCAAATAGTTGTCTATTTTCAGATCCCATTCAGTTTCCAAAGAGGATTACTTACTATTATCTGTGCAATATTTTTTCCTCTTAAGAATTATTTACTACCCCTCAAAATGGCCACCTTTCCCCCATTTGCCCTTCCCCTATGAAGAAGCGTATATAAGCATCTGGACCTCACCGGGTTATTATTAGGTAATCATCCTTCTGCAGTTCCCCCACGCTTAGGCATGTGAAGTCAATTTGTATGTCTCTTTTTTCTATTCTGCCTCGGTTCATTTTCAGCAGGCCTTTACAAAGTAGAAGGGTAGCTTTCCCACATGTCCCTACACCTTCTGCAGTTTAGGGTGGGGCTGTTAACCGCTGATATGATTTAGTTTGTGTTTGGCCAGAGTTTGCCTCTGAGTAGCTTTTCTATCAGGTGGTATGAAGGCCAACAGCCCTTCCTTTTTGGGGGGACACTTAACATGTCAGGATCTTTGGGCCTTTTTTCCCTAGGGCTCTTTAGTTTCTTTGGAGGATGACAATGTAGTTGTCTGGACCGGTGGTATAGGCAGACAATGCTGTGAGGGCAGGAGGGGGCAGAGGCCTGAGGGGCCCAGGGGCTTGCTGCTCAGGTTTACCCCAGTTCCTGTGTTTAGCCTGCCCCCAACCCTCCTATACCCCTGCTGTGCGAGGCTATCTGAGGCCTGGCCCTCTTATTTGGTTTCTTCAGAGATTAAACTTTTTTGTGTGTGTGACAGAGTCTCACTCCGTCACCTGGGCTAGAGTGCCATGATGTCAGCCTAGCTCACAGCAACCTCAAACTCCTGGGCTTGAGCGGTCCTCCCGCCTCGGCCTCCCAGAGTGCTAGGATTATAGGTGTGAGCCATGTGCCGGGCCCAGGGACTAAACTTCTGATCACTGGACTGACTGTTGAAGGTGGAGGTGGGGCCCAGGTGTCTAAGGTTCTCACTGTTCTGCTCTGAGCCTCATCCCTGCCTTCTGGGGCATGCCCTGAGCACTTGGGCTCTATAGGGTTTATTAGTGAGGTTTTATTATTTATTGGTTGCCTACTATATGCTAGGAACAGAGCTTTCTGAGAATTATCCTATATAATCTTTACAATAACCTTATGAAATGAGTTCTATTGTTAGCACTATTTTACATACAAAAAAGCAGATGTTTAGTACAGAATTAGTGAATTGGAGCACCAGTACTTGAACACAGGTCTGTTTACCTTAGAAACTGCCCTTGTACCAACTCTGCTATACTCACAACAGTGAGCAAATTCATGCTGGTGCCTGTGTGTCTACATTTTAGGTGTTGTAGAAATGTCGGTGTACTGCACTGATTTGAGCACATTTAAAAACAAAGTTGTTATACTACATAAATACAAGGTAAGGTGAGATTCAGTACTCCTATGGGACTATAAATGTATTTTAATTTTTCTGCATATAATTAATCAAAGTGTCTTCCTTAAATAACTTTGAGAGTAGAATAGTAAAATATTAATAGTTCCTAGTATCTATTTAGGCTTCAGCAAAGGTAGGCATGAAGCTAAATAGTGACATTAGGTCCTATCTGCCATTAACACAGGAAGTTTTTAGAACCAAGGGCTTAGTTTTCCTTTATTCTTTTATGTTTCTCCCAATACTAACACAATACTAACAAGAGTGTTAGTACTTAATACTTAGTAACTTAAGTAACTTAGTAACTTAATGTTCAGCATATGTTGGCTGATTGGCTAAATGACAGCTAAAAAAATCAGAACTGTGTTTAAGCATACTTTTTATATTTAGGTACTGAATGCCTAGCATTCTTATATTTTTAGTCCATGCTTATCTCAGCTGACACTAATCTTTTTTTTTCCTTTCTTTTTTAGCAGGTTACTTCTATAACTGGATTACCAGTTAGTTCTAGGAAACACAATGTCTCGATTAAGGCAACCCCCTCTTGTGACAGGCATCTCTCCAAATGAAGGAATACCATGGACGAAGGTCACAATCAGAGGAGAAAACTTGGGCACTGGCCCCACCGACCTCATAGGTAAGGGCAAGGACTCTGCCATGCACCCTGGCAAATGTATTTTTATGTGGGGTAAGTGAGACAAGATACCTTACTTTGAAATAGTGAAGTGCCTTTTAAGTCCTTTAGAAAAACATAATTGGATCACTACAGAACTGTCTGAAAAAAAATGAAGAAAATATTTGGTTTTCTGATATTTTTATTTTATCAAATCTTACCCATATTGCTGTTTTTCTTTTTTGAGATAAGGTCTCACTCTGTCACCCTAGTTAGAGTGCAGTAGCATCATTATAGCACACTGTGACCTCAAACTCCTGGGCTCAAGCCATCCCTCTGCCTCAGCCTCCTGAGTAGCTGGGACTACAGGCATGTGCCACCATGCTTGGCTAATTTTTCTATTTTTAGTAGAGATGGGTTCTCGCTCTTGCTCAGGCTGGCCTTGAGCTCCAGAGCTCAAGCAATCCTCCCATCTCAGCCTCCCAGAGTGCTGGGATTACAGGCGTGAGCCACCGCGCCCGGCCTATATTGCCTTTTAAAGAAAGTCCTTTGGAAAGTTTCCCATGGCTGAGATTCACCTCTGATTCCTCAGCTTCGATCCCTTAGATTGCCAAAACAGCCATCTCTGTATTTTTGTTCTCTTTGGTTTTTCTTCCCTTATACAACTGTTCTTTCTCGAGTGTTCTGTAAATTATGCCTCTTCTGTTCCTTATTGCCTCTCAAAGGAAACTAAACCCCATCTCCTGGTGAGGTGGGCACCACTTGGCTCTTACCTTCATACCACTTGCCAGACTTAGATCCTCTCTGTGACCTGTGCATCCCATATAAAGCAAGCCAAAGTTAGTTTTTAGGATCGGTTTGTGTTTTTTATCTTTTCTAGTAGAGTTTAAGCTCAAGGACATGGATGTTAGAATACAGTTCTATCAACATACACAGTTGGCACGGTGTAAATATTTTTAGATGTTGGCATGCATAGCATGCTTCCCCCAGCTCCATGATTTGGGGACCTTTGCTTCTGGCCTGTTCTTGAAGCATTCATGTCTGTCAGTGCTTTTCAGCCCTGGCTTGTCTGAATCTTTCTAGAACTTTAAAAATAAATTTTCTGGCCTGCTTAGTCTTAGTCTCTGAAGATGGAACGTAAACATTGTTTTCTAAAATATAAATGGGCGTCAAGGACACCCAGGGTGGGAACAAATTTTAAATGTAATTTTATGGTCAAGTAGGATTATATGCCTGTGAACTCCCCCTGTGGGTATACAGATGCATTCAGATGGGGAAGGGAAGAACCGGACATGCTGCTGAATGCATAGTCTGGCTTCCCACTTAAATTTATTCTGGACTCAGACATTCTCTTGACTCATTTCTGAACTGATGAGGGACCCATTGGTAATTTGAGATTATGAGTTGGAACTTGCTTTTCCTGAATCATAGCTGCTGGTTGATAGATTGGGTTTTTGCTATCCAGAAAACCCTTTAAAAAAAGTGAATTGGATCTCAGAACTATGTTTGATAACTGAGTTTTGCACTTCCCAGTTATTTCTTTTTGCTATATTTCTTTTTGCTTTATTTAAGTACATCTCATTTTATATTATTTTCTCTAACCATGTTTTTTGGTTCTTTAGTAAACATTGTTTAAATTTATTCTTGCAAATGTAGTCTTATATAATCCTATGTCTTGGTTTTTGACATAGCTCATTCCTGATGTTTTCTTTACCCAAGTGGAAAAATTCCCCAGAATTCATGGAAAGCTACTATACAGGTGGAGGTGATGCCCCAGATTTTAACTGGCAGTCGTTGTGAGCTCCTGAACATGACAGTTGCTAGTCTGTATAAATTTTAATCATCTTTTAGCTTCAGGCAATACTATTCTACTTGACTAAATATGTATTACTTTTACATCGCTAGTTAACCTTACAACCTGCCTCATGTCCAGGAAACCATTTAAAAAAAATAAAACTTAATCTGCTAAATAATTTAAATCTTTTAAACTCAGATGATATATACATTAGCCAAGAAAATATTATAAAAAGTACTTTACTTGGAATTCTACAAGTTACTTTTTTAAAAAGGTACTATTATTATGAATATAATCAGGCGTCCTCAAACTGCGGCCTGCGGGCCACATGTGGGCCGCCTGGCACATTTATCCTGCCCTCCGGGTGTTTTTGGTGTTTTTGCCGCCGCTGCCTGTCCTGCTTAGCAGCCGACTCATCCCGGGCCCACAGTGCACACTCTCCAGCGGTCTGGGGGACAGTGAACTGGCCCCTGTTTAAAAAGTTTGAAGACCTCTGATATGCTTTATAAAGCATATTTCTTAGTGTTAAGTAACTTAGCAAAAATATGCTTCAGAAATCAAGAAATAGGTGTTATGATTTTATTTTCATCACATTCAAAATGATGTATTTGAATCTGTTTGGATTATTTATATTTTGGAGTAAAAATACAGATAAGATACTAGATCAGAGGAATCTTGAAAACAGCTTTGACCAGATGAACAATTATTCTGGGGTGGTTTGTGCCAACTGTACCTTCATGGGTATCACTCATGTTTGCTCATGTGCACATGTTTTTAAGACTTTATGTCTATAAATTTGAACTCTGCTCCTACTCCTTGGTTTTAATCTTAGGATAGTTCTCTTGTAAGAAACTTATATTAGGAATGACTTCTTTCTTTTTAATGAAGATACTACTTGTATCTTTACATTATGCCCTGACATTAATTGTTGAGTTATTTTTTTTTCTGAAGTGAGTTTATATTTAAAATCACAAGAATCTTTTTGATATTAAAAAATTTAAAAATACTGAATTATATATTGACATGGAGTGATACCAAAATATCCACCATTTGTTATTAAGCAGGTTACATATTAAAACATTTATTTAAAAAATATATAGACTAGTCTGTGTACACATAAAATTATTTGAGCAAATGATCATTGAAGTGTTAGCAGTATTTCTCTTGGGAGGTGGGGTTTGGAGAGCCTTTCAGTCTCTTAAATTGTTTAAATTTTTTATAACAAAAATTGGTTCTCAGAAAAGATATCAAAGATATTCCCATTTGAAAAAATAATTTTAAATTATGAATGCATCTAAAAATATACATTTAAAAAATACCAATGGATGACTTAGTCCCAAAGGAACCTTTAAATGCTATTATTAAAAAAGGTTGCATACATGAATAAATAATAGATGTTTTAGGAAAGCCCCTAAAATTCATTATTTCAAGCAGTATAAATGTATCTTAAACATGTAGTTGTTTTTATTCCTTTATGGCTAGTATAACAATCTTACTAAATAGTACTTTAAGATGCAATAAAAGATGACTTGAATCTTTCCCTCCTTTTAAAAAAATCAGATTTGGCATTAGTTGAGGTGTTTGTGGTATCTGAAAAAAATCATTGCATTTGCCAAACTTGACTGCTGAGCAATATGCAAAGTCAAATAAAGAGAAAAGAAAGTATGAAGTGTCTGGGCCCATGCCACATACATTCTAGTTTATTTTCTCCATAAGTATTTATTACATTGGTCTTTGTTTTACAGAAATGGAAAATGCAAAGGAAATAAGTTAGAAGATTAGCTGGCCAGTGTAGTGGAATACTGGTGTTCTGCCTGGGGGACATGCCTAACTCACTACAATATTTTGGTGCCTCCCTGTTTGGTTATTGCCTAAATTTTAATTTACATGGTATGGGGAAGGTGACATCATGAGTTGACATTTTGGGAGCGTGGGTTTACTGTAAGAGCAGAATGTAGCGTGGTAACAGTTTCATTAGGAAAACACTAAGGCAGCAGAAACTACTATTCTAGGAACTCATATGTAGATATAAGAAATGAGATAATCCAATAATGCCTGAGAACATTTCACTGTATTTACCATAGGCTATGCCTAACATACATAAAGTGTCTACTTTAGTTCATTCTGTAATACCGTGTATAATTGAACACTAGAAAAAGTACATGCAGATTATTTTCAGGAAGATGGATGAATATAGAATGTTTTTAGGGAATGACATGTAAATTTTATTAATACACTTTAAAATTCTAACATTAATAACTTAGACTTCTAATAATAGCAGTCATTTCCCTTCCAATACCTCTAAAAGCAATTTAAGATCCTCATAGTCAAAGTAATCTGGAATGCCTACACATAATTATTGTGGTCAGTTATTTTCTTATTCCACTGATGTTTCACTAAACTTAAATATAGTATAAAAGAAGTCTTAAATATTAGAGAAAAACATTAAAAAAAATCAATGAAGACAATAGCATATTTACAAATAATATTGGGTATATTTAATAATAAATACAACTATTGAACAAGGAAATGTTATTTCTGGATTTTTAATGTAACATACATGTTTAAGGTCTTATTATTGTTCTTACCTTTGAACTTTGTTATGTGCATGCTTTCATTTTCAGGCTTGACAATTTGTGGACATAATTGCCTCCTGACAGCAGAATGGATGTCCGCAAGTAAAATAGTGTGTCGAGTGGGTCAAGCTAAAAATGACAAAGGAGACATTATTGTCACAACCAAGTCAGGTGGCAGAGGAACCTCAACGGTCTCTTTCAAGCTACTCAAACCTGAAAAAATAGGTAAATTCTTTCATGACTTTATTCTAAAGAAAAAAGTAAAAATGAGGTTTTTAAAAAATGTACAACTGTTAGATTCATATGAAATTTACCTACTCTCTTATCTCAATTTAGATTCAGTTTATGTTTATTTCGACAGGAATGGAACATCGGTTATTACTTGATTATTGTTGAAATGTCAGTTTGTTGAGCTCACAGTCAGGAAGACCTAAGGCTGATGATTGTAAGAGGACTGTCTTTCTAAGTTCTTAATAAAGTCTGTTCATGTAACATTTTGATATACTAGTTTTGGTTCCTTGATCTAGACTATAATGACATTGCTTTTAAACTGTTATACAATTAAGATTTGAGGTGAAATATACTTTTAATTTGGCATTTTAGCAATAATATTATCTAAATAATGTTTCCTTTTCCTTCCTTTTCTTCATCCTTCGAGGCTCGGGTGAAATGTTGCCTAGCTTCCTTCTGCTTTTAGCCCTCCACACTAGTAATAATCAGTCTTCCTTGAACCCCACAGTGCTTTATGTTTTCCTGTTTTGTACACTTACCACTTGCTTCCTTGTGTCAGCAGCGTTAGAAACTTGGTCTGAGGGGCCATATTCTGAATTCTAACCTGGGCTCTCATCACAACTAGCTGTGTGGCTTTACTGCCTCATTTCTTTGGGGATGAAAGTGGAATAACAACATTGCTTACTTTGTAATATTGGATGAGTTAGAACATAAAGTGCTTAGCATGGTCCCTTACATAGTACATTAATAATTTGTCATTATTTTCCTATAGCCATTTCTGTGCATGCCTTTCTCCCTTACTAGAGTAATGTCAGGTTCATCTTTGTGGTCCTGTAATGTCTTGCACATGGTTAGTACTTGATAAATATTATGTAAGGTAGGACTATCATAGGCATAATTAAACCCAGGCAGTACTTCTTTTGATACAAAAAAGTAAAGAATTTTGCAAATTGTTTTTTTTTAATCTCAGAGCCTAGAGCCTTTCTACAGCATATTCTCTACAAATTCCTAGAATTTTTTTCAATAAATACAAATTTAAGGAATTTAAGGGAAAATTCAAAGTGGAATTTATTTATATGTATATGTATATGCTCACATATGTACATATATAAATATATTTTCATTTTTTTTAATATCTTCAAAAACTGAACTATGAGATGAAAGCAGGAAGTTGTACAGTTTTCTGGAGGAAATTAAACATTTTGATAAAATTTATTATCTTCTTATAACATGTTTATACAGCAGGTAAAGAAAACTACTGTGAATATAATAATTTTATTCTAAAACACCCAGCCCAGGACCTAGCACATAGTAGGCTCAGTAAAAGTTTATTGAAGTGAATTCAAATGTGTCTGGACTTGAGCATAGCTTTTGACAAAGCCACCTGTTACATGCTGGCAGAACCGTGGGTGCTGAGAGAATTAGTGGGTTCACAGAGGATTGTGCAGCTGCAAGTTGCCTGGTATTCAGTTAGCTTTCTTTCAGGAAACTTTCCCAAGCTGCCTGACAGAGGTGGGCACACTTCCTCTGTGCTCCCTGGCACTTGGCCCCTGTTCTGTAGTGGCCAGGGTCCTGGAGGTGGTAGCTGGTAAGTCCTGTGCTGAGTTGAATGATAAAGAGCTCAGTCACACAAAGGAAGATGCTATTTTTAGAGATTGTCTTGTTCTTCTGGTCCACACTCAGTCAGTTTTCCCTGAATTACCTAGTCATTTCCATTATTCAGGCCTTGCTTTCCTTGAAAGGTATTTGACTGATTTAATTGTTGAACTTACCAAATTGACTTCAGCATAATATGGTAAAAACCTGCTATTTCTACTATCTAGAACATTTCTAGCATTAATAATAGTAAAAAGAATAAGAAATAGCAAGGGATATGTTATTTTATATAACTATTCATGAAAATATGTCAGTGTTTGTAGAGGAAAAGAAAATGAAAGATATTTCTTAAGAATTTCCAAGAACCATTTAAGAAATATTTGGTTTTCATCTGTACTGTAATATCTTAGATAGCATATGGAACCCAGAAGAAGAAACTCAAATTATTAAATATAAAATCATATATGCAAAATGATTTTTCAGCAGTAATTATAAACAAGACAACTTCTAGTGAACTAATTTTTAACTTGAATGTTTTGTGCTTAGGTATTTCCCAGCCAAAAGTTTATATGATTTTATAATATTCTCTTAAATAAACAGATATTATAGATCATATCATTGCATCTTATATACCAACTTTCTAGATTTGTTTTACCAATTTAATCAATTATATTTACCCATGTATATGTAATTATTGTTATTTATTATTTGTAAAATACATTTGTTTTAGCAGAACTTTTTCTCAGAGGCTTAATTTGTCTTCTTTATTGAATAACATACAATGAGATCATAAGCCAATTGGTGTTATGTTTGCCTTTTTCTAGATTCTAAGTGTTTTAAAAATTAAGCCACTTGTCATTAAAAAGAAATTCTGAGCTGTTATGCCCTCAAATCTCTTCAAATTTATCTAACAGGCATTTTGTATTAGATCTTTAAGAAGCAAAGCAAAATGGGAAGACCAAGAAGGTACCTAAGGGGATTTTCATCTTACTGAGACTATGCTCCTCATTTTTGTAGGCATTTTGGATCAGTCTGCTGTGTGGGTAGATGAAATGAATTATTATGATATGCGTACTGACAGGAATAAAGGAATTCCTCCCTTGTCACTGCGTCCTGCTAATCCTCTTGGCATTGAGATTGAAAAGTGAGTACTGTCTTGCTTTCAGTTTTATTTTTCAGATGCCAAAAAATTTTGTGTATGTACAGTAAAGGGACTCAAAATCCAGAAACATCCCAGGAAGTACAACTGAAGACACCTCAATTGTTTGGAGACGGGTGTTATCTATGAAGCCTGTTCAGTCAGCTTTGCTGTAGGTGAATGTTGCAATCAGTTAAAATTTTTGGCAAAAGCTACTTACCTCTTTAGTTTTTTGAGTCTGCATTTTGTGGGGGGGAAAAGTCTTTCAAATATTAATAACTAATGCTTTTAATGATTAGAGCATTAATATGTTACATGGAGTTAGTAGTTTTAATATTTAGGTGGTACATGAAGTCAAAATAGAATTTATAATCTATTACTTGATTTTTCTAGAAATATTTTAGAATAATTAGTTTCATTCTGATCTTTAATTTTGTTTATAACTCCTGCCCATAATCCTTACTTAGTCCAGAAATGTTTAGCTTTGATCATTGAAATTGATGCCAGGTAAATGATTTCTTATATACAAATCTAGAGTTTTGGTTTTTTAATCCCTAGTATAGTGTTTTAGTAACTTTTACAGTTAGTACCTTCATATCTAAACTATTTATCTAACATATTAATTATGCCTATAATTTATTTTCTGGCCTTAGGGATTTATTCTGCTTATGGAGTTATATACTGAGTGCTGCTCCATAAACACTTACTGAAGGTGATAAATTAATTCTACTAATATTTTAATCATAGTTTTATTTTAGGCTTTTCTGTGAATGGGGAAAATTTTCCACTAATCTTTATATATACTTGAAGATCATTAGTAATTCAATTAGCGAGTTTCTTTTCTGCCAAGGCAGTTTACTGCTGGCTAAGAGGGAGGTAGCCCTTTTGTCTTGAGAATGCATCATGTGTTGAAAAGGTCCCGGGGCTTAGCGGCTTTTAGTGTGCTTAAACTGTCCTGCATGACATCTTTGACGCGCTTTGGCACTATGAATCACTCTAGAGCTGTTTTAAGGATTTGGGTGCCTTATAAATTAAGAATTTAAAAACCAAGGAAGTCCAGAAAAGAATAGCTAGGTATTTAATAGAGCTCAGTTCAAGCATGGATAGGTTTTGCAGTTGATAGTCAACCCTTTAAGTCTGCTTCAGTACTCCTGAGCTTCTTTCCAAAGCTGCCACAGAAGCGTGGAGCACGAGGGCGCCTCGGGCTGTTCCGCCAAGAGCTAGTTTTGTACACTGGCAAAAGGAGTGTGGGGATATTGTGTTCTTTTTCTATGAGACATTTTGTAGACAAAATGATCAAAGGTAGGATTCATTCTGATGTTTATTATCATAAAATTGATTTCCTTAATTTGTATTCTGGCATTTAATAACCCACCCCATTTGTTTTCTGTGCCTCTTCATGTCCTTCAGCCTTTGACTGTCTTCCTCGTTCCTGCTGCTGCTGCCTCCCAGAAGGAGGTTTGGCTTGAACTATCTCATGGCATTGTGTGTTTCATGATCATCCTTTGGTGATGTTGATAGCAGCAGCGAGGAATAATCGTGCTAAATGTGTTCAGCTTTCTTAAATTTTTCTTTTTTTTCTCTTTGAGAGGTAGTTTAGTTTGGTCTAGAGCCATGCTCTCCCAGTTTGAGGCTGGGCTCTACCACTTAACTAGCTCTGTAACTTTGAGTAAGTTACTTTAACTACTCCTGGCCTCGGTTTCCTCAGGTGCAAAATGGAGTACCCATTTCTTAGGGTTGTTGTGAGGATTCAGTGAGTTAATACAGGTAAACACTTGGAACATGGCAAATATCTAATAAAAGTTCATCATTATTACTAGGATTCTTTGTTCTTTTTGTATATCTGCTATTCATTGCTCTGCCACTTAGGAAAAGTTTTTTTAAATGACTTAAGGGTATAGGATAATTAAGTATATTGAAAATTAAAAATAATACACACATTTATTCAAGAAGTACTTACATGGAAATAAAATTAAATTTTTCTTTCCAGCTGTACATAAGTTTCAGAAATGTTTGCTCATGCATGGGATAATGTAAAGTGTTAAAGGATAATTTTTGAAAAAGGGAAATTCATGATTCTCCTACAAATATAAAATGAATAGATGTCAGAGCTTTTAGCTAACTCATTAAATAATGGGAGAGCCAATACGATACTAAAACCAGTTCAAAGGACAGTCCAGGGCAGAGACATAGTAGGCAACGAGAAGTGCTGGAAGATGGAAAGCCGCCACTTCTGCGTGGGTATCAGGTGCATCCTCACCTCCTGTGCCTCTCTGTGGACAGCAAGCCCTGGCGGCAGCATCAGTCCCCCACAGGCTGGCTCCTGTGTCGCTATCACAGACACAAGGGAAGCATCGACAGAGAAAGGCACAGCTCCTGCAGCATCTGAGAGCACGGGGAGGGCCCTGTGGACAGAGAGAGGACATCCAGCCATCTTCTTGTCCATTTAAAAGTCTTTTGCAATTTTTCCTGTCAAAAGAAAGACAAGATAGAAACACCAGAAAGCAAGAAATTGAATGATGAAGGTAGGAAGAAGTATAGAACCCAAGAGAAGAGAAATGGTTTTGGCTAGAAAAATGCCTTTCCAAGTTTCTGTTTTCTTTTTTTTTAAGATACTATCATGAAAACTGCATTTATCTTATTGAATTCTTTGACCTCAGAGAAATCTTATTTTAGAGAAAGAAAAAGGGAAAGGAAAAACAGATTATGAAATATTGGTGTGGGTTTTATTTCTCTAACTCACGTAATATTTTTTAGATAAATGATTCAGTCTCCATAGAAAATGGTGGTGTATTCAGATTAGAATCCTTGGGGTCTGTCTTTTATTTCTGTTTATTAATGTCCTTCAGGGATTTCTTTTATAATTAAAAGTCTATTGAGAGGACCTATTTTTCACAAATGTCATTAGAGAAGGAATAATTGGGTTTTAATATTATTTGTTGAAAGATATTAAGAAAGTTTGAAGAATTATGAGTGCATGTCATAAAATGCTCTGGTCCCAATGGATTATGAGACTAAAGTGGCGAGGCCACATTTGGAAGGTAAATCAGCTTCTGGTGTTTACAGTGTGAATGTTCATGGAAATTCTCTACAGCTAATAGTCCAGTGTACAAACTGGAACAATGAGGTGCCTGTAGTGTTGTGGCTAGTTCAGCTGAATATGAAAAAGCAAGTGAGAGTAACAAAATGTAGTTTCCTTCTTGCTCTTTGGTGTAAGTCAGAGTTTAATAAATATTTTATTGGTGGACCCAGCTTGCATACTGTCATCTTTCAGCCCATAAGTTTAACAACTGGCATTTATTGGCTGCCTTTAACTGTTAAAATCCTTCATATCCTAAATTTTTAACTGATGTTTTTGCACACGTGGTGCTATGATACTTGTAAAAATGTTATAATTGCTCAGAAAAATAACTTCACTTTGAATTGAGACTAGCATTTGCTTGTAAAAGATTTGTATTTCTGATTCATGATGCTGATTATTACAAATGTATGTTTTCTTTACATGACTTAAAAAAAAATGGAGACAAACTATTTAAACCAAAAAAGAAGGTAAAACATTGATACTAAGTCTCACTAGATTTTGTTTCTTAAAATTAATACTCAATTGCTTATTTATAGGTAATGTTTTGGAGACAGTATGTATATTGGAGCAGGGGCAGAAGAATGGAACTTTGCCCTGTTTTTATATATGATCTCCAACTTTTTGATGAATTACTACTTGGGAATGGCTGCCTAGGGTAGTCAATCGATGCAATATCTATTTTATCTCTACATGGGTTTTATGAGCAATGCAGTTTTCATCTAATCAGTTTGGGGCTTTCCAACAAAAAAGGTAGCGGTTTTCCCACTACATTTAGAAAAGGGAAAAGGGGCTTTTTTTTTTTTTTTTTTTTTAATTAAAGAGACAGCATCTGGCTCTGTCATCCAGTCTGGAATGTAGTAGCACAATCATAGCTCACTGCAACCTCGAACTCCTAGGCACAAGTTATCCTCCTGCCTCAGCCTCCCTAGTAAGTGGAACTATAGGCACACGCCACCATGCCTGTCTGTTTTTTAAAATTTTTGTGGAAATGCTGTCTCGCTTTGATGCCCAGGCTGGTCTTGAACTTTTGGCTTTAAGTGATCCTTCTGTTTTGGTCTCCCAGGGTACTAGGATTACGAACATGAGCCACTGAGCCTCAGTCTCCTTTAGAATTTTTATAAAAGTAGATAGGTGGGCTGCGATAGTGCCTAAGTCCAGAAACTATCAAATAGAACAAAAAGAAACAACCAAAAACAAATTTATAATATCTAATACAATACTGTAAACAGTGTTGCTAAAAATGTAAAGCTAAAAGAAATGAGTATAGCATAAACACACTCAAAAGAACTACCAACACCCACTTTCACTGTATTAGTCTCCTCCTTCTGTCTTCCATCTGCCAAATCAAGAAAATGTGTTTCCTTCAATGCAAATAGTATAACTGCAACCAGGCCTCACTGTATGTGCGGTGGTGAGAATGTTCTTGGAATGATTCCTGTTGATTTGCATGCTGCATGGATCATTGCTGCAAACTGTTCTCATACTGGAAAGCAAGTGCTGAGGTGTTAAGACCATTCCTGTTAGTTTTATGTCTCACCATTAAACTATAGGCCTGGGTCTTGTGGCTTGGGGCTAGCCCTTTTTAGAAGTTTTAAATCCATCCTCACACTGCCATCTAATGGAAAGTGTATTTTTTAGGGGTAGTTGGAGTTGTCAGTGACTGCAATTACGTGTTTTGGTTCATTGACGACAATAATTCATGAGTTTACACAGCGGAGTACATGTCGCTTTCATTCTCTAAGTCCGTGCTAGTAGATTTAAAGTGCAGACTTGGTTTGGATTACTTAGAATATATATCTTGCTTTTACTGATGTGTTTGAGCCATCACTTCTCTTGGAAGGTTAGAAAATCAGTCACTCTGAACTAATATTTAAGTTTTAACTATTAGTGCTTCATTAGCTATGGGGACATAGCGCTTCTTCCTTTCCTATTACTGTTGTGAAGATCATTAGCATTTTCTTCGTGCTAAATCAATTCCTCCTACATTTTTGTCCTTACAGAGTTGTAGTTGTGATTTTATTTCGTATTTAAGATTCTCTGGTTCTTTATTTGACAATAGATGCATCATGTTCAAATCTTGTCTAAGTATTTACATGTAACCTCTCTGAGACCACTTCTTTACCTGTAAAATGGGAATATGTAACTCACTTGTTATGAGAATCAAATAAAGTGATACTTAGGAAAATAGCCTGTAAGAAATCAAGAATTATTTAAGTATAAAGAAGCAACAGCAAGTAACATTTTTTGTATGTCAGAGATTGCTAAGCTTTCCACAAGCATTATCTACTTTGATCCTCAAAACATTCCTAAGAGGAGGATATTATGATCCCATTATCCCCATGAATAATGGGGCCTGAGAGAAGTTAAATAACTTCCCCCACGTTGTGCAGATGGACTGAGCAAACTGCAACATTGAACCCAGACTGCGCATCTCCGTCTAACTCCTGCCTCCACGCTGAACTTGGAGGCGAGTTATCTGAGCTTTTGCCGCTGTGTCCCACGGAGCTGCATCAACACGTGGCATTGTTTTTTCCAGATCATCTATTTCACATTTTTGAGGCGTTTGGACTAAAAGATCAGTATATTTAGGCATATATTTTGGGATACAATATTCAATGGGGGATGCCTTCAGCTGCAAGTAACAGAAAATGAAAATTCATTTGGCTTAAACAAAAAAGGCTTTTTCCCCCATAATATATAATATCCAGAGATGGATATTGTATATTATCAATATGCAATATTGATATTGAGTCACTGACTCAGGATATTGAGTCAGTGACTCTGTCATGTTACCAAGATGTGAGGAGCCTGGGTTTGTTGTTCTGCTGACCTTAGCGTAAAACTGACATCTTTCCTAATTGCAGATGGCTTTAGCAACTCCTGGTGTTCAGTGGCAGAAAGATGCTATCTCTTCTTGGTTTTTTTTCCTTAAAAGTATGGAGACCTCTCCTAGAGGTGCTCCAGAAGATATTTCCTCAGACATCACCAGTCACAACAAGGCCCCAGTTGTCACACCGCCCAGTCAAGAGCAAGGGCGGTGTGACAGGTGTGGCTGGCTTGGGAGGGCCCCTCCCCAAGTGAAGGGGCGAGTGGGGCCGTGCCGGGCTCTCCTGGCAGAGAGGGACCAGGGTGGTGGGTGGGCGAAAAATGGGCTCTGTGTTTCTGTGCTGGGTTGGTGCTGGACTTAATTGTGTGATTTGGGGAAAATTATTTGACATCCCTATGTTAAAATTTTGCCATTTTGAAAATAATATCTGTCTTGTAAGTCTGATTCCTAGTGTATGTCTCAATTCTTTTCTTCCAGTTAAGACTGGTACAGAGTTTTAATGTTTTTAGTAAGAAATCACTGAATAATAAATCCACAAGGGTGATTATGAGGGTTTGGGGACTAGGAGATGGTGTTTTGACCAAGAGATACAGTACTTTTCAAATTCTGCCTGGCTTATTTAGGTGCCTGAAGGAACTTCATTCATGGAAAATGAAATAATAGCAGGTAGCCTGATGCTTCAGATCTCAGCATGGATCTCTCTGCAGGGTGTGTGGTGTCCTCACCACTCACTCTAAAGCCAAAGCTCAGTTTCAGGATCTGCCACCCGTCTTTCTTCCACCCTTGCCCTGCTGGTGGCATGGTGTATCCATGATTGAAGAGGTAGGGTGCTGAGCTTGCGCGAGCCTCACTATGTCCTGGGCTTCTCTTTGTAGCAGGGACTGTGCTGCGCTGCAGGTGAGTGTGGCCAGGCCCATCCCTGTCCCTCTGAGGATGAGGGAGACGGGGAGGGACCCCGCTGGGGCTAGGACAGTTCCTTAACAATTCTTTTCCTAGAGCCCTCACTAGACATCAGACCTTTGTCTATTGCTATAACTGAGATCAATCTATATTTGTAAAAATAACAATTTAGTACATCATAAATGTTACTAAAGTTTAAGAATCAGGTGAATTTTAAATATTGAGCACAGAATGGAAAGTTCTGGATAGCTGCAGGTTTATTTCTTTCAGTACCACCAGTTTGAGCATTTTAATTGTTTAGGGTATAACTCTTTTTTATATGTGCCATGTACATCCTATTTTTTTAACTTTTAGCTAAATATGTTGAGCATAATTTAGTTGTCAGATCGGTGGGGACTGTGTAGTCTTAACCATTTTGCTCTGGCATTGTATTTTTGAGTTTTGTGTCTGTATTTTATACGTCTTTGCTTTACTTGCTATCATTGTGTCATAGATCCTTTCTTAATGTTGTCAATTCTTAACGCGAGCAACCCCTCTTCACCCTCTGCTTCCATTATGGGTAGGGAACACCCAATCAAAACGAAACTCCACAGGGCAGGAGTGAGGGACACGGAAACTCCTGACCTCTCAGAGTCCCTTTGTGCATCATCTTTCTAAACTGTGTCCTTAATATGTGAGTTTGGAATTGATCTTTTTAGATGAGGATTTTTCTTTGTTTCTTTTTCTTCTTTTTTTAAGGAACAGAGTCTTGCTGTGTTGTCCAGGCTTGGAGTGCAGTGGCATGATCAGAGCTCTAGAAGCAGGGTTGACAAAACATGGTCTACAGCCATGTACTTGTGCACACCGACGACAGGCCTTATTGATTTGCTATGTCATTCCTTCTAGCTGAGTTTAGATCCTTCCAGCCACAGGATCCCTCATCCAGTGCTTCAGAAAAACACTGCCCACCAGTGAGAGTGGACTACCGAAGGCAGCCCGCGGCGTATCAGAAGGAAGGGTTTCTGGTTACTTAGCTGGGGCTGAGCACATCATGGCTTAGCCTAAATGTCCACTCAGTCATTATATTTCCCAAAAGTTCTAACTTAGGGCACAGTATGCAAATAAATAAAAGGAGAAAAACTTTCAAAGGTGATAAGATTTTCTTGCTAAGTAAAGTATCAGAACCAACATGAAGAATCCAAACCAAAATAAACTTCTAAACCTTAAGCAACGTTCTCCACCTTCCTCTCAGAAGGAGAGGCTGGTGAAAATGACCAGCGAGATAATGAATGCCACACACACCTGCCGAGGAGGTTCAGGCTGGGGCTCTTTTAACTTATGTAGGTGGCTAGCAAAGAAGCAAGATTGAATCAGAGATACTAAGCAGAGGTGATACCAACCTTCCTAAAATTCCATCTCATCTTCTTTTCTGTTGTCACAATTCTAAGCAAGGGCTCCGCCCTGCCATTAAAAAAGGAACACATCATAGTGAAGAAAGCCAGTGCCAAGTGGGGCCCTCGCACTCCCGTGACGGAGGTGCTCAGGCAGTAGCACTTGATTCCTGAGTAGAGCGGTGTCTCACTGCAGGACTTACAAAGGAAATCCTTAAAAGCTGGTTTTGCTACTTGCATCCCTTGTCCTTTTAATGAGCATGAAGGGAGAGGTACACATAGAGGTGAGGAGGATTAGTGTGGAGATTCCTTGGGGAGAGCGGGGCTGCACCTTGAGGGGGAAGATGGAAAATGTGTCACTGTCTCTCCTTGGGCCTCTGCGGGGCCCCCAGGTGGGAACGTTCCCTGCAGCTGTGAGACACGGAGCTCCTTCATGGAGAGGGCTGTTTCCTGTGACTAGATGAGCGCCTTGCTGGAGAGAATGGGCTCCAGGCCACTGGAAGTTGTGGCTAAGAGGACTGGTCACCTGCAGGTGCAGGGGCTCCAGCCAGGGGTCTTGCAGTAAAATTTGTGACCCCTCTAGGCTGAGGAGCGGCAGCAGGAAGCGAATGCATTCCAGAGCCATGGTTAGGGAGTCCTCTGAGCAGCCTTCAGCCTTCCGTGAAAATGTGCACCAGACTCAAGTCAGCTTTAATATCTGGGAGGCAGAGAGCACAGTCTGCCTGTGACAGCACCAGGCCCAGGCCCAGAAGGACATTCCATTCTTACCTCTCTATCCACCCTGCCCTTGACCTCTGCTGCTTGAGACAGTGACCCCAGAGGAAAGATACAGACCTGTCCGTTTCCCCCCAAATGAGCAGCCTGTCAACTATTGATCTTAACTGGGGAGAGGGGAAGGAAAAGTATTACCTCTGGGTGAGGACTGAGTGTTGATCTGCCTAATTTCTGAATTGAGACTGTGTTTGTGTTAATGGGACAGCAAGACCTTTCCAGATAAGAGTAAATAGAAAAATCACTGGTTCTGCCCACATTTTCTTCTGCAGTAGGTGTAATTCCCCCATTAAAAAAATGCTGAAGAAATATTGGGCTGTCAAATGATGTTGTGTCCTGTTTATACCTTATAAGTTGAGCTTATAAGATAGCTTATAAGCTATCAGGGTTTCGGGATGGGGGAAACATCTTATAGGAGACCCAAAAAAACAACATGGTATGTGCAGGAAAGTATCATCTGTTTGAGGTTGTCGAAGCTTCGGGTTTGAGGCCTAGAGTAGCAGAAGTGAACCCCAAGAGAAAGGTAGGTTCAGCTCCAGGAGATGCCTGGGCTCACCCCGCAGATGGGGCAGGGCAGCAGCCAGGGCTGCCAGGCTGTGAGCCCCGGGCAGGCGGGGCCAGCCACTGTGCTTCTGCGCTCAGGCATGCCTGCCGTCTGCGTGGAGCCTGGCCTGTACTCTCACATGTACCTCATTAATATTTGAATGGATACATAAAAGAATTGATCCAGAAGTTGATCTTAAAAATGTGGGTGAGATAAGGGAGTTGCAGATAACATATAGCCTGTTGTTATCACAAGCTTTTCTTAACCACTTAGTGCAACAGGCCGATGTATCAGCTCCACAGTATATATCGGCCGCCACACTTTTTGCCCTAGACGCAAAAGCCGATATTTCGGCCCGAGGCACTAAGAGGGTTAATATATTCTAGACAGGGACATGTAAATATGAGTGCTATAGATGATTTTCTTAGACATTGTGTGTCTTAAAACAACTTCCATATGGGTCTCTAACAAAAATCATTATAGCAAAGTGATTTAATATTTTTAAATTTTACTGTATCAAAATTTTTATTTTTATGTATTGGGTGGGCAGTGATTTCATATTTTGATAGATTTCATAAAATTCAACTCAGCCTGATGTTTTAAACCCTCTTCAAATCTTATGTCCTTTTACTGATATAATTTCTGTATTTCAACTAATTTGCTATTTTTATATATAAAATCAAAGTTTACATGATAAAAAATCGACCATGGTCTAGGAAATGTATTTCATACATGTATATAAACATATTCCTGATAATGTACTATGTATAATTGTAATGATTTGTATTCATGTTTATTACTCTAGACACTCAGTAATGTCTGTTACATTTTTATAGTAATAATAGTTGAAGTATATTTTAAAACTTTTTTCCCCTCAGAAGCAAGTTTCCCCAGAAGGACTTAGAAACGCTGTTCCATGGAATGAGTGCTGATTTCACAAGTGAGAATTTTTCAGCTGCCTGGTATCTCATAGAGAACCACTCAACCACCAGGTCAGTGGCTGCCCATTGTTAGCTAGGAAGGGTTTCACTCACATGCGATAATAGGATTATACCTTAACTTGAGTTTAGATCTGGCTCTGAATTACAGTAAGGTAGTCTTAGGCCCATGAGCCTTTTACTTTTGGTGAGTCTGTGAACATCTCAGGATATCTATTTCCTTATCTATAAAATAAGATTGCCAGTTAGAAGTCTCTCATTTCTTATTATCATTTTATGTTTCTGTATGTTTCATTATGCATGCAGCTCATTGAGACTGTGGAGGTGTAGCTGGGCACATAAACTGATGTGTTTGGCTATGATCTACTCCTATTCAAGTAGCACAAAAGTTTTCAGTTCAGGTGTAGACTATGGAACACACTGCCTTCCCTGACCATAGAATAAAGGAGGATGACTTTGTTATTATATAAAGATCTGGCTTAAAATTATCCAAAAAGTAGACAAGGTTGTATATGTAAAAGAAAGCATTCTTTTTGTCTACTAATTATATTTTACCCACTTTATGAGAGCAGATTTGTAACCTATTTGCAAGATTGACTTAAAACAATTATAATCAGTAAAAAAAAGTTTGAATAAATCAATGGTTTGTTGCTTAAATTTAAATTCTTGTTAATCAACTTGTTAAAATATACCTTAATATAAATTTTTCATTCACACATTAGGATGAAAACCATTATTAGAAAATATAAGGAAAAGCTGATATTTCAGTATTATTACATAGAGTAAATTTGGCTTGATAAATTTTTAAAGGAAATCTCTGAAATGAATTTTTTTATTATAGAACATGGTTCCAGTTTTACATTACAGATGTGCTTTTTCTATTCTTATAAGTCAGAATTGATCTCTGTTTTTTGTATAGGGCTATATCAGGGTACTTGAGAATATATTTAAAGTTTGATAGACAGATTTTCTTAGCTCACATGGAAATAAAACTTCTGAAATACAGAGGCCTATTTTTTTGTTTGTTTCTCTGCTTGAGATATAGAGATAATATATTGTAGTCTTCTTAGTTATTTAAATTGTGAATTGACCCACAGGTTTTATGTAATTTTATTATTAAGGACAGAGGAGTAGGTATTGATGTGATGAATATGATGTTATGCTCAGTGTTTAAAAATACTTAAGTGAGTGTACAGAGAGTTCTGCCTTTGAAATATTGCCCATCACTTGATGCTCTATGTCTTCTTATCAGGTGTAGAGGATATTTAAAACTCTTTATCTGGAAAATCATATATATTATAGGTCATAAAAATATCTACATATGCATTTACTTCTTAGGGGTCTAACATATCTGGAGTTACCATTTGATGGCTACAAAACTCTTCTGCAGCTGTTGTAATTTAAATGTTCATAATGTATAAAAGGCTTGGATCTAGATAAGAATATGAAAGCTTTTTGTTTTCATCTGGTTTCATATTGTATTAATCTGTATGCTTCTTAACATAGGTTTTAGCATTCCTGGTATTTTACACCCAATGAATTATTTCTTTTTTTTGCATGTTAGGTGTCTCAAACGTTTGGTTTCTTTATTTCCTTTCAGTTTTGAACAGCTCAAGATGGCAGTCACCAACCTCAAGAGACAGGCTAACAAGAAGAGCGAGGGTAGTCTGGCTTATGTGAAAGGGGGTCTCAGTACATTCTTTGAAGCACAAGATGCCCTTTCAGGTAAGGCGATCCTTGGAGCCATCTGCCCAGCAGCTTCCACAATGGAAACTGGATACACGCTTGCAGGGTGTTTACAGGGTGTGACATTCGGTCTGTATTTATTAAGTAGAGTTCTAAAATGTGCCATAAATATTTGTTGCAGACTAGGCTGGCATCTCTTTGAAGGCTTGGTACTTTAAAAATTTATCTCTGAGGCTTTTGTTGACCTATCGTACATGTGTGAAATTGGAGACTACTTTACCCTTCTGTGATGTACAATCTACAAGGTTGATAAGAAATTAAATCTCACTGGGTAAAATTCTAGGATTTTTAAAATCCTTTTGTAGCCATCAATATCTTACATATGTGACTAATTCTATAAATGTGACCCATTGTGTGTACAATTTGGAAAGGACTGATGACAAGGTGTCATTCTTCCTGGCTCTTACCCCAGCAGCCCCACACATACACGAAGGTCGCTGTCCCACTGCAATGCCATTATGTTTATATGGGAGGGAAGTTGTATCAAGTGCAAATGTCATAGCTTTAGACATTTCAATGAAAGGTGTCAGTAGGCTTTATTTTAACCACCTTTAATTAATAAAAGTTTAATTATTGTTTATCTAGTAAAAAGTAAAACATTATTAATAAAAGTTAACCCAGTTCTTTTTAAACTAAGATATTATAACTATGTACCTATATAGCTAGGTATCTATAAGTCTGTATATTAAGAGGATGCACCTTCTTCAATTCAGAAAGACAAATTTAAAAAATTAATTTGTATTCTTAAAGTACAGAAATCCTTTTATTGTTTCTAAAATCCATGTCCTCATGTGCCAAATATGCTTAATTGACTTCTGACACCTTAAATACAGCTCTTTCCTTGCAGGTAGAGGTTAGGTTTTTGAAGGGGTAAAATGTGAATGCCTAGGAGGGAACAGAGAAACTAGGTCATCACCTTTGGTAAATGCTGTGTGCCAACGGTTCTTGATGGTGGGCCTTTCTTTCTTTGTGCTTACTGCTGTTCTAAGTTACCAATAGTTAATGTTAACCATATTAGGAAGAGAAATATGAGTATATGTGAACAGAGTTTAGTATATAAATCAAGTAAAGGTGTTTATTCATATGCCTAATAGTGACACAAATGCTTCTCATAAATTTTTATAATTAAAGTGATTTCACTTAGCAAAAAGATGGATTTCTCTCCAGTCTTTTTAAAAAACACATTTACATATGCATGTATATTTGTATTTATGCTTTTTGCTTCTATAAATGGCTTTACTATTGGCAGATTTCAAGAAGTTTTATTTGGTAATCATTAAATTTATGTAGTCTTATTTATTAGACATTCACTCTAGAAGCATGTTATTTGATACATTAAATTTGTGTAGTCTCATTTATTAGACATTTGCTCTAAAGGTGTGTTGGCAAATTAAAGTTTAACAAAGATAATGCTCACCAACTACTAATAAGTGAATGACTGTATGACATATAGAAACTGATTGTGATAGTAAATTTAGACGCATGCACATATATCTAGTTTTTCTGTTTTTTGATGTAAAAGAAATGCATATTATAGAAAATATTAAACCGATAAATAATTAGCAAGAACTACTTCCATTGTAGAGATAATCACATTGACATTTTGATGTTTTTCTTCCTTTTGATTTTTTTCTTAGCTTTTATGAGTACATATTATTACATATTATTAAGTTGAGGTTATACTGTATATAGTTGTGTATGTTAGAAACCTGTTTTATTCTTTAGAGAAAACCTGTTCTGGGTAATTATGTTAGTTTTGATTTGTTGGTAGGTTTTTATAACTTTTTGCAACTATAGTCTTAAATGAAATTAATCTATAGTTTTTAAAAATGCTTTTCTGGTCAGGTTGTAGTGTTAATGTTATACAGAATCATATGAATGTATCTGTATGTGTTTGTGTATGTACTCTCAATGGGCTATATAGATTAGAAATTACCTGTTTAAATTTTAAAAGAGCTGTTACATAAAATAGCTCATTTAATTTGTTTTACTTTTCGGTTATGAATATTTTCAAACATGCTAAAATAGAGATGATAGTATTAATATAATCAACTGCTATATACCTGCCATCTAGGTTTAACACTTACTATATTTTTTCATACTTGTTTTATCAGTATTTTTTGAAGTTGATTTATTTGTGTTTTGCTGATATATTTTAAAGCAAATCTCAAGCAGCATGACATTTCTCTCCTATATACCTTAGTATGAATCCCTCAAGTAAAGATATTTATGTACCTAATCATAATACCATTATCATAGCTAACAAAATTAGCAATAATTCTTCAGTATCATCTAATTCCTAGTTTATATTCAGTTTTCTCCAATTATCCCTAAACTCTCTTTTTTATAGCTGATTTGTCTAAATCAAGATCCAAATAAAATTCAGGTATTTCATTTGATTTTTTAATCTCTTAAGCCTCTTTTAAACTGTAAAAATCCCCTCACCTTTCCTACCTAGTTTTGTTTTTTCATGCCATTGATTTGTTGAAGAAACAAGGTTATTTGTACTATAAAGTATCCCACATTCTGGATTTGACTGATTACTTCCTCATGGTGTCATTTGACTTATTTTTCTCTCCAATGTGCTAGGGGTCATCTAAACCACTTTAGATAAGATTCAGTTTCAACATTTTTGGCCACAAGGAGAACTGTGTTGCTTCCTCTTTTATCACACTGGGAGTCATTTAGTGTCTGGTTGTCCCTCCTGTAGAGACAACATAATGTATAGGTGGCTAAAGGGGTGGGCACCAGCAGTTGATATGTATGTGTACTTTTAACACCTCTATTTTTGTGTTTTGTTTATTTTGGTTTAGTTTTCCCTTGAAATTCTCTATTTCATCAAGATTTTCATATTTTTTTAGCCATTGCATTGTAATTTTTAAATCATTTAAAATTAATGTTATGGCCCTTTCATTATCTGTTTATTTATGTGTTCTACTTCCTTTTTAATTTTTTTTATTTTCTTTTATTCTTTTTTTTTTATTTCGGCATATTATGGGGGTACAGATTTTAAGGTTTCAATAAATGCCCTTTCCCCTCCTCCCCCCACAAGTCTGAGTTTCCAGCATGACCATCTCTCAGATAGTGCACATCTCACTCAGTATGTATGTATATACCCGCTCCCTTCCCCCCTGCCCAATACCCTATTACTGTAGCACCTATGTGTCCACTTAGGTGCTGCTCAGTTAATACCAGTTTGCTGGTGGGTATATGTGGTGCTTATTTTTCCATTCTTGGGAAACTTCACTTAGTAGTATGGGTTCCAGCTCTAACCAGGAAATTATAAAGATGTGCTATGTCACCATTGTTTCTTAGAGCTAAATAGTACTCCATGGTATACATATACCACATTTTATTAATCCATTCTTGGATTGATGGGCACTTGGGCTGTTTCCACAGCCTTGCAGTTATGAATTGTGCTGCTATAAACATTCGAGTGCAGGTGTCTTTTTTGTAGTGTGTCATTGGATCTTGACAGTAATGGGATGCCCAGTAATGGGATTGCTGGATCAAATGGTAGATTCACTTGTATCTCTTTAAGGTATCTCCATATTGCTTTCCACAGAGGTTGAATTGGTTTGCAGTCCCACCAGCAGTGTAGGAGTGTTCCTCTCTCTCCGCAACCACGCCAGCATTTATTGTTTGGAGACTTTTTGATTCTCACTGGAGTTAAGTGATATCTCATTGTGGTTTTGATTTGCATTTCCCTGATGATTAGAGATGTTGAGCATTTTTTCATATGTTTGTTGGCCTTTCTTCTGTCTTCTTTAGAAAAGTTTCTGTTCAAGTCTTTTTAATAGGATTATGTGATTTTTTTCTTGCTGATTTTCGTGAGTTCTAAGTATATTCTAGTTATCAGCCCCTTATCGGATGCGTAGGATGCAAAATTTTCTCCCATTCTGTAGGTTGTCTGTTTACTTTCATGACTGTTTCTTTGGCTGTGCAGAAGCTTTTTAGTTTGATCATGTCCCATTTATTTATTTTTGTTGCTGATGTGATTGCCTTTGGAGACTTCTTCATAAACTCTTTGCCTAGGCCGATGTCTAGGAGAGTATTTCCAACATTTTCCTCTAGAATTCTAATAGTTTCATACCTTAGGTTTAAGTCTGTTATCCAGCGTGAGTTCATTTTTGTGAGAGGTGAAATGTGTGGGTCCTGCTTTAGCCTTCTACGAGTGGCTATCCAGTTTTCCCAGAACCATTTATTGAAAAGGGATTCTTTTCCCCAGCATATGTTTTTGTCTGCTTTGTCAAAGATTAGATGGCTATATGAGGATGGTTTTATATCAGGATTCTCAGATCTGTTCCACTGGTCAATATTCCTATTTTTGTGCCAATACCAGATTCATTTAATTACTACAGCTTTGTAGTATACTTTGATATCTGGCATATTAACACCTCCCATTTTGTTTTTGTTGCTTAGAATTGCTTTTGATATTCGGGGTCTTCTTTGGTTCCATATGAAGCGTAAAATTATTTTTTTTTATATCTGTGAAGAATGCTGATGGGATTAATAGGTATTGCATTGAATCTGTAGATCAGTTTGGGTAGTATAGACATTTTAATGATGTTGAGTCTGCTGATCCACGAGCATGGTATGGCTTTCCATCTGTTTACATCCTCTACTATTTCCTTCCTCGGTGTTTCATAGTTCTCCCTGTAGAGGTCTTTTACCTCCTTAGTTAAGTATATTCCTAGGTACTTTAATTTCTTTGTTGCTATTGTGAAGGGAATTGAGTCTTTGATTTGGTTCTCAATTTGATTGTTGTTGGCTTATATGAATGCTTCTGATTTCTGTGTATTGATTTTGTATCCTGAGACTTTACTAAATTCATTTATCAGTTCCAGGAGTTTCTTGGTTGAATCTTTGGGGTTTTCTAAATATAATATCATATCATCAGCAAACAGTGAAAGTTTGATCTCTTCTGCCCCTATTTGGATACCTTTAATTCCACTTTCCTGTCTGATTGCAGTAGCCAGGACTTCCAGCACTATGTTGAATAGTAGAAGTGGAGATAGTGGGCAGCCTTGTCTGGTTCCAGTTCTAAGTGGGAATGCTTTCAATTCTTCCCCATTCAGTATGATGTTGGCTATGGGTCTATAATATATGGCTTGTATCATTTTTAGGTATGTTCCTTCTATGCCGATTTTATTAAGTGTTCGTATCATGAAAGGGTGTTGAATTTTGTCAGAAGCTTTTTCTGCATCTATTAAAAGAATCATGTGGTCTTTGTTTTTGCTTCTGTTTATGTGGTGAATTGCATGTATAGATTTACATATGTTGAACCATCCCTGCATCCCTGGGATGAAGCCCACTTGGTCTTGATGGATTATTTTTTTGATAAGCATCTAGATTCAGTTAGCTAGATTTTGTTGAAAATTTTTACATCTATATTCATTAGGGATATTGGTCTGTAGTTTTCTTTTTTGTTGCATACTTTCCTGGTGTTGGTATCAGAGTAATATTTGCTTCATAAAAGGTGTCAGGGAGGTTTCCGTTCTTCTCGATGTTGTGGAATAGTTTTCTGCAAGATAGGTACTAGTTCTTCTTTGTAAGTGTGGTAAAATTCAGGTGTGAAACCATCTGGACCAGGACTTTTCTTTTTAGGGAGATTTTTAATTGCTGTTTCTATTTCAGCTGTTGAGATTGGTCTGTTCAGGAAATCTATTTCTTCCTTGTTGAGCCTAGGGAGGCTGTGTGTTTCTAGAAATTTGTCCATTTCCTCCACATTTTCCAGTTTGTGTGCATAAAGATTTTTGTAGTATTCATATATTATATCTTTTATCTTTTTGGGATCAGTTGTGATATCTCATTTTTTGTTCCTGATGGAGCTTATTAGAGATTTCTCTTTTCTGCTTTTCGTTAGCTTAGCCAATGGTGTGTCAATTTTGTTTATTTTTTGAAAGAACCAACTTTTTGTTTTCTTAATCTCCTGAATAGCTTCCCTGTTTTCAATTTCGTTTAGTTCTGATTTGATCTTGTTGATTTCACTTCTTCTGCTGGGTTTGGGGTTGGTCTGTTCTTTTTCCAGCTCTTTGAGTCGTTTCATTAGATCGTCTATTTGTAATCTTTTTGACTTTTGGTTATAGGCATTTATGGAGATAAATTTTCCTCTCAGAACTGCTTTAGCTGTGTCCCAGAGGATTTGATAACTTGTCTCTCCACTGTCATTTTGTTCATAGAATTTTTTTATTTCCCTCTTGATTTCTTCATTTATGAAGTAATCATTTAGTAGGAGGTTATTTAATTTCCACATTTTTGTGTAGAAATGTGAGTTTATGTTAGGGTTGATTTCTAGTTTTATTCCACTGTGATCTGAGAAGATACATGGAATGATTTCTATTTTTTAAAAATTCTTGAGGTTTACTTTGTGTCCTAGGATATGGTCAATCTTAGAGAATGTCCCATGAGCTGATGAGAAGCACGTATATTCAGTGGATTTGGGGTAGAATGTCCTGTAAATGTCAGTTAGACCCAATTGTTCTAGAGTTTTGTTTAAGCCCATTATTTCTTTATTAATTTTCTGTTTAGAGGATCTGTCTTGTGCCGTCAGTGGGGTGTTGAAATCTCTGGTGATTATGGAGTTGCTATTAATCCATTTGCTTAGCTCCAGTAAGGTTTGCATTATGAATCTGGGTGCACCTAAGTTGAGTGCATATATATTTAAAATTGTTATCTCTTCTTGTTGAACTCTGCCTGTGGGGGTGGGGCTGTCTGAGACCCACAGTCTGGAGCGGGCCTCGTTCCTTTTCACCATCCCCAACTCCGCTGCTACTCCTAGGCCTCTGGCAGCAGGCCAGACCACACACCACCAGGCCTCCCCTGCCTGTGATGCTGGCAGGGAGGTTCCCTGCGCAGGAATGCCACCTGGGCTGGGCGTACAGCCTCCTTTTGGGAGGAGGGTTGCCCTCTAGGAGGCTGATCTGCCCCTGAAGGCACACACACCTCTGTAGGCTTTTCAAGTATATCCCTTCTGTGCCCCGGGCAATGAGAGACCTCGGTGCTCGGGATCTGGTCTGCAGGTCTGACCTCTAGGTCCCAGAGTTCAAAGTATATCCCCACCAGGGAGAGGAGTGCTGGTCCTAATTCACCCACAGGGAGCCCAAGCTGGGTCTATGTCTCTCAGCCTCAGGGTCTGCCCCATTTCCTGGGATCACTGTGCCAACAGCACCTGGGAGTGTTGGCGGGTAGGGAGCTCACAGTCTGAGTTCCCCTTAGTCAGCTGTAGGGCCCCTAAAGGGAAGGTCCTGTTCTGTTCCCTGTAGGTGCCTCCGGCTGGTGGCTGTATTGTCTCTCTGGGCAGCTGAGGGTAGGGTCGGGGGAGGGGAGAAGAAGGCAATATGGCACCTGCCACGTGGCTTGGGGCTGTGCACAGGGAGGTGCCCCGAGGGAGTTGGGAGCCTGGTGCCGCGTCTGCTACTGGCTTACCGATCACTGGCAGCGGCCATCTCTGGGCTGGTGTCCACAGATCTCTCCACCCACTGGGGAGCCCACCAGCAGTCCCAGATGCAGGGGAGGGGAAACGGCCTATCCATGTACCTTTCCTGCTGGTCTCCGTGCTGCTCCAGAAGTCCCAGCTTCCAGTTCTCCTGAGAGACCTCCTCCTGTGGAGTCTCCTGTGGTCTCAGGTAGTTCTCCTTCCGACCCTCATCTGATGTAGGCTTGTCTTCTTGCTTCTTTCTTCTAATTTCTGCTAGAATCTGTCTTTTCTGCTGAGACACTTTGTCTGGCGGTGTTTCTCTTCCGCCATCTTGATTCCCTCCCTACTTCCTTTTTTAAAACATTGATTCTTTAGTGATGCTCTTTTTGTGTTTTTAAAATTTATAATTTTAACTTTCCTCCTTGACCTAGTAGTTTCTAGTAAATTTTTGTTTTTAAAATTAGTCTCTAGTCTTATAGTATTGTGAACAGAAAATATGTTTCTTAATATTTTATCAATTTTTTTTATAAATATGCTATAGATGTAAAAAAAAGAGATTGGCACATTATCTTCAGGGTACACTGTTTGATATTTTAGCAATACCTGATTAATTACATTATTTAAATCTAGCTTATTTATAATAAACATTATAGACAAATTCCGTCTTTAATTTTGATTTTGTTAGTTTTTCTTTGTATGTAAAACATGTTTACTTGGTATCTTTTGATGACTTGGATTCTGTTAATATTATAATATAATAATATATAACTATAAAGTTATGGGCAGTCCCCAAGATCACCCTCAGGTTTAGTAATTTGCTAGAGCTCAGTGAACACTGTTGTACTCACAGTTATGGGTTATTACAGGAAGAATACACATATGACAATCAGCTAGGGGAAGAGAGGCATGGAGCAGGGGCTAGGAAAATCCCAGGCATAGAACTTCCAGTTGTTGTCACTTCAGTGGAATTATGGATAGCACTGACCTTTCAGTTCACAATTTGTGACAACACACATGGAAGACTGCCATCCAAGGAAGCCACCCAAGCCCAGGTGTCCAGATGCAGAGTTACTGGGGCTTTATCACTTAGAGATGCTCAGCAGCCCCATGTCTGATCGCAGACTCCAGCCCCTTGAGGTTCAGGCTGACAGTGAGTAACCAGAATCCTCACCACAAATGACATTATTAGACTGTCTGGTGTGGCTTAAGGCCCCAGGTAAACAAAACATTTTTATCAGGCAGAGCATTCCAAGAGTTTAGAGAGTACCTCCCAGGAGCTGAGGGGAAAGGCCCACACCTTTTTGGGGGTAAGATTAAATTCTTTATTGCACAATAATATAATGGTAACACTTTATACCCTTATTTTTACACACATTTGCTTAATATATTTTTCATAATATTTTTGTGAACATTTAAAAATTTTGTTTTTGACATGTGCCTTATAAGCACAGTGTGGCAGGATTTTTATTTTCTGATGCCTTTGCCCTTTAATAGAAGAATATAAGCTATTTACATTTATCATATTGAAATTGTTGCCCTATTTTCTTTCTCACTTGTTTACTTTTTGTTCTTCATTTTTCCCTCTTTGCTACATAGGCCATATTGTTTGCGGATTTGAGAGAAATGTTTTAAAATTGTTATATATTGTCTTTTAACTTATATTATATAACAGTTTAGCACATCTTTATTTCCCATGCTTTTTCCCTTTTCTTAGTCTTAATTTAATTTGAAATTATAGACACAGTTTATTTTGCCTTCTCTTTTTCATTTCATTATTCTGTTTTCAGGTGTATTTTTGTCTTTTGCATTTAATTTTATAAAATATTTACCACAGTTATCTGGTAAATATGTATATTATTTGCTTTAACATTTAATTTGCATTAATGTTTATTGCCAGTCCTTTTATATTTCTTTTTCCTATCATTGAATTTTTTATTCTTAACCTTGCTGGTATATTTTTTGTGCTATATCTTTTGAGCCTTTGTGTGTCTAGAAATGTCTCTTGCCTTCATACATGAACAGCCACTTGGCTGTAAGAGAATAATTTTATGAAGACATTGATCCAATGACTTTTAGTGTTGCAGAGACAAAATCCTGAACAATATAATTCTTTATTAGTTGTGGGTAAATTACTTGTTTTTCTATGTAGCCAAATGCTTAAAAGATATATTTGTTTAGCCTTGAATAAACAAAAAAAAAAGGAAAGACACCTTTGTGGGATATACTGGAATTCTTTGGAATCTATAGACTTATATCTTCAGTTCTTAAAACTTCTCTCTTGTTATTTCAGATGTCATTTATAGCTTGTCTCTGAATGGTCTTGTGTAAAAATGTCCCTCCTTCCCTCTGCAGCCTGTGGGTCCTGGCCCCCTTTCTGCTTTCCATAGGCTGCACAGCACCCAGCAGGGGCCAGCCCTCCACCAGGTCCTTCCGTCCGATGCGTGCTGCGTGTGAGAGAGTGGTCTCCACGCAGCTGTGGGAGGTGAGAGGTGTGGGAGAGCGGTCTCCACGCGGCTGTGGGAGGTGAGAGGTGTGAGAGAGCGGTCTCCACGCAGCTGTGGGAGGTGAGAGGTGTGGGAGAGTGGTCTCCACGCGGCTGTCGGAGGTGAGAGGTGTGGGAGAGCGGTCTCCGCACGGCTGTGGGAGGTGAGAGGTGTGGGAGAGCGGTCTCCACGCGGCTGTGGGAGGTGAGAGGTGTGGGAGAGCGGTCTCCGCGCGGCTGTCGGAGGTGAGAGGTGTGGGAGAGCGGTCTCCACGCGGCTGTGGGAGGTGAGAGGTGTGGGAGAGCGGTCTCCTCGCGGCTGTCGGAGGTGAGAGGTGTGGGAGAGCGGTCTCCACGCGGCTGTGGGAGGTGAGAGGTGTGGGAGAGCGGTCTCCACGCGGCTGTCGGAGGTGAGAGGTGTGGGAGAGCGGTCTCCCCGCAGCTGTGGGAAGTGAGAGGTGCGGGAGAGCGGTCTCTACGAGGCTGTACGAGGAAGGGAGCTTGGGAGGTGAGGGACAGGGGCAGTGGTGGAGCGGCCACGCGGAGACGGAGGCGTGTCCAGCCCGCGCCGTGGGAGTTGCGGCGCCCGGCGCAGGGGAGGCCGCGCGAGGCAGAGGCGTGGCCGCGCTGCTGTGTGTTCTCACGCAGTGTGTGTTCTCTTGCAGTGTGTATCCAGGCAGTGCGCTCTGAGTAGCCGTTATTTTCCTTCAAGTTGCGGTGCCATTGTCGGTTTCGACCTTGCCTGTGCGCGCCCGCGAGTGTCTGAGTCAGAACTGAGCGAGAAGCGTGTGCGGTGGCGTGGCCGGTGCCACCCCGGGTGCTGACTCAGCTTCCCTTACTGGTGGTGCACCGGTGGAAGCGCCCCAGCCCGCGCTCTGCCCCTCCGCGGTCACTGTCATCCCGCCCCCTCGTTGGCAGGGCGCCTGAGTCCTCAGGTCGCTGCCCTGCTGGTCGCTGTCCCTCCCGCGGGACATGCCTTCCCCTGGCCTTGGCGCCTCTGAGCCCTCCCTCCACCGGGCCTGCGCCAGCCCCGGAGTGCCCCTGAGCTCGTGTGCTCGGAACCTGTATAGGCGCTTGCTTTTAGTGGCAAGTCGGACATTATCACTTGCTCCTTCCAAGAACAGCTGTGGCCCATACTGTGCAAATGCACATTCTTTATGGCACTCCGGAGGAAAAGGCCACCGCAGTGGAAGCCACACATGTTGCTCACTGCTCTGTCGGTGCTTCCTCCCGCATTCCTTTTATCGCTGCCATTCTGCACCACGTGGGCCATGGTTGATTGTTTTGACACATTTGGTTTAGTGACTGTTGATGTATGAAGATAGTGTTTCCTAGGATGATTATCTAAGTGGGAATTGTTTTTACCTGTTAGTCTTCTGTGTAATAGTTGCCATTGTTTTATTATTTATTGCTTTTCTTTATTATAACTAGAGAAAGAAAGGAATCACAGATTACTTAACCAATTCAAATATGTGATTTATCTACTCTGACAAAAGTTTGATAGAATAAGTAGAAACTAAATGTTTGAAAGCCTCTTTATAAATTTAAATTATTTATTCATCTTACCCTTAATAATACTCTTCTTAATCTCCTGCTTGGTTTTTTTTTTTTTTTTTTTTTTTTTTTTTTTTGAGGCAGAGTCTCACTCTGTTGCCTGGGCTTAGAGTGCCGTGGCGTCAACCTAGCTCACAGCAACCTCAAACTCCTGAGCTCAAGCAATCCTTCTGCCTCAGCCTCCCGAGTAGCTGGGACTATAGGCATGTGCCACCATGCCCAGATAATTTTTTTTCTATATATTTTTTAGTTGGCCAATTAATTTCTTTCTATTTTTTGGTAGAGACAGGGTCTCGCACTTGCTCAGGCTGGTTTCAAACTCCTGACCTTGAGGGATCCACCTGCTTTGGCTTCCCAGAGTGCTAGGATTACAGGCATGAGCCACCATGCCCGGCCTTAATCTCCTACTTTAGTAAGCATAATCCTCAGAGTTGGCATGGGAACCAAATTAGGCTAATCTTTATACAGGCCATGGGTTTGTTTTTCAAAGGTTGTTTAAAAGATAGAAGAAGAATATGTGATAGAGGGTGTATGTGGCTACAAAACCTGAAATATTTATTGTCTGGCTCTTTCTAGAAATAGTTTGCCAGTCCCTGATCTGGCTTGAATATTCTTCCTATCTCACGCAGGCCAACATTAACATACATTAGAGCGCATTAGAGCATGTACATCAGTTTGTATGTGGATCCTGGATCCTGTCTGTGCATACACATAATTTCTTAATGCCTTAATAATAGCATTTATATAAATGTATGGGCAGGTATTATGATTCTTTTATTGAAATTGCAAATTTGACTTCCACATTTTATTGGAGAGTTAAATAAAAGAATCACATAATTATAGGCAATCTTTCTATAACTCTGAGTTTTCTTTGAATAGTACTTTTATACATACTGTTTTGTTTCCCATACAAAAACTTATGTTGTTCAGCTGCTTCACATATTTAAGTTTTAATAGATTAGAAACAATAACAAACCTGTGATCATGTACCAACTTGCTTATTGAGTTATTCTACTTAAAAATGTTTTCAGAGACAATAAAAGGTCAAGTGAACCAGACATTGAGTTATTTGGTTTAATTTCCTGGAAAATAGTATTGCCTTTATCAGATCCCAGTGTCTCTGGGTCCTCATGCTCGGCTGACAGCTTGACAGTGGCTCTGCTGTGGTGGAGATGGGCGGGAAGGAGTTGCCTTGTCAGCAGAAAGTACTGTAAACTGAGCTGGGGGGGGGGGTGCGGGGACCAGGATCACCTCATCTTGACCTGCTGATCAGTGATGGGTTTTGTCAGCATCAGTAAACATGGCTACATGACTTCCTTTAACGCTGACTTTGGCTTAGAAAGTAACATTTGAGGCAGGGCTACTGCAGGGGCTAATGCCTGGACAACCACTCATAGCGCCCTCACAGTAAAACTGCAACATGTGCCAAGTGCTCCTTTGTAACCAGGATTGTCACAAAGTCACAGCAGCATTTAAATAAAGACTGTGAGCAGATTTGCTTGTACACAACAGGCAAGTCTTTCTAGTTTAGCTTTTTAATACTTAGGCATAGTCTGTCCCCTATCCTTAAAAGAGAGGGCAGGAAATTCTTTTCCATTTAACTTTAACAAGTTGAACTTAAGTTTAAGTTTTGATATGTGGAGACATTTTATGTGATTGTTACCCCATAATCTAAATTTGAGACATTAAAAAAATTACTTTCTCTTCACTCTGAATCAACCAAGACAATTAAAAATGTAGTGGCTGATTTTTTCCAAATATATTTCTTTTTCTTTCTATGAATGTGTTTCTTCACAGAGGAGCAGTCTGTTTATTTTATAATTTCAAACAAAATTTGAGGTGGCTTTACAAAATAAAGGATAAAAAAGAACAAGCTCAGAATTAAAAACTAAAAGGAGCAGAAAAATAGGTGTTATTGGGCATGAGAATGTTTTCATAGTACATTTGAGCAGCGAATTTGTCTCAGAGTTTTCTGACAATGAGTCAAGGGAAATACATTGAACTACATACATAGTTCTGAGTAAAATAAATACATGTCTTTTTGTTTGTTTGTTTGTTTTGGCATAAATCTGCCACCTGTGACTGGTGGGTTAAGCAGAACTCATAGTTCCTTTTGGAATTGTTCTAACTCAGTATTTGAATGTTAGAGAATAGCTATTACATAAGGGTGATATTCATTTCAGTGTACTAGTTGTGAAGGCCATAGAGTTAAACATCCTGCATTTGGGTTTCGCTAAAACAAGTTATATGAAAAATTAAAAATCGTGGGTGTTTTCACAGCTTTTATTTTGGGGAAGAGAAGCCTTTTATTTTCAACTGAATGCATTTCCCAATTGACATAATAAGTGTATTATTCTCATTTTATAGATGTGAAAACAGAAGCTTAGACAGTGGAAGTTGCTTGTCCTTACTATATAGGGAGTGTGGGATGAGGTCTGGGATCAGACTGTTCCAGTGCACATTTTGAGTTTGGCTTTGTGACCTTGGACAACATGTTTTAATTTCATGTTTTTCCCATCTGTAAACTAGAAATAATGTTGGAAGCTAGCTACATCGCTGGCTTCTTTAAAAGATGACAAATACCTATATAAGAGACTTAGCTTAGCTTTTGTGTTCATTGCTCAATTAATGTTTACCTTGTTATTTTTTTATTTTTTATATTACACTTTTGAATTTGAAATTGTATTTGATCATTTTGTTTTAAAACTTTTCTTAGTTCTTCACCTAAATAACCCTGATTTACTCTGTTCTCTTCAGTAGGTAAAACAGTTTTTAGATATAAATTACTAAATGATTTCCTCATAATCTTTATCAGATCAGACAGACATAAATCAGTAACAGCAAAAAACTCCAATGCAGTTTGTACATCCACAATTAATGTATTGGTAGATGTTGCTAGGTGTTTCTTGGGAACCCCCAGAGAAATATTGTTTTAATAGAATGAATAGAACATTAATAATATATATTTTCCTGTGTTATATTTTAAGGCTGAAATGAAATGTTTTGAGGTTGGCAAACTCCAAATAGTAGTATTCCTATTTTCCAAATGGTGAAACTGAAGAATAAGAGTGAATTTCCTATGGCCAAATATCAAAGATAGTACAGGTTTAGTATCCCTTATCTGAAATGCTTGGGACCTGGAGCATTTCATATTTTGGATTTTTGGTTTGGGGATGCTCAACCTGTAGTAATAAGACCTAGGTATTGTAGTAATAAGACCTAAGTATTGCTTTTCTTTTTTAATTCTACTGTCTTTACCAATCAGTCTTGAGGTTCAGATGATAGAATATGTGTATTATGGACTATTTTAATAGTGTTAAACTATGAATAACTTAGGCTAGTGTCTGCTGGATACATTGCAGAGTGTGGCATATTTGTGCTCCTTTCTAGCAGAGAAAATAATATGACCATTTTTTTAAAGCTGTTTAAAAATGCATTTTGATGTAATATATCTCTACCCATTAAAATGGCCTGCATTTTAACCAGATATTTTTTTCTAGCCATCCATCAAAAACTAGAAGCGGATGGAACGGAAAAAGTAGAAGGATCCATGACACAAAAACTGGAGAATGTTCTGAACAGTAAGTTTTGTCCTGCTACCACAAACTATTTATGGACTTTATAACAAGCTTTAATATAGTTCTTGGACCTCCTTTTACAGGACAAAGCAGTAAGTGGATTTTAGTATTTATTTCTAAACAGTAGTGATTATTAAATCCCTGCTGAATAAATGTTAAAGGGAATAGAAACACTGAAATGTATATTCTGTTTCTGTTTGCATTTTATTTATTGGAAATCATAATTTGAAAACAAAATATACTTCTTAAGAAATAAAATTTGCTACCATAAAACAGACCAGTATATAAAAAGCATCATCAAAGATAGGAAAGCACTGAGGCAGTAGCCAGGATTGGCATTGACCAAAAACCTGGAAAAGCCATAGTCAAGTGTCTACCAGTGTTAACGCAAATAACCTCAGCTATTAGAATAAGAGGTACTTAGGTGTCATTTATTTGTTTATACCTTGCTTTTTTCCAAAAAGAATTTAAGGCAGCTGGATATTTAAGAGTATGTCTAAATCTGGGAAATTTTGTGAAAATTATAGGCCCAGGAAAAACTGATATATTGAAAGTTTTGGATCCATCCACCTTTATGTCCTTTTTCTGACATCTGAGATTCTAGCTGCTTAATTATCCTACTGATTTAGAAGAAACTCATCAGGTGACTTAATCGTTATTATACTATTAGTGACTTAAAAATAAGTTATCCTCTTTCATATATACAGTTAACGTTTGATATGATGCAATAATACCAATAGGAATCTCCTTGTTTTTAAATATAACATAATTTCATCCTGCAGTAGAGTTAAAAATAACTGAAAAAAATAAGAAAACTCACATCAGATCTTTAAAGATTCTGTGAATGCAGGACTGTGATAGGAAGTTATTTTTGCACTTCTAGCTTAATGTAGTTTCATGAGCAGAACTTTTTGAGTCTTTATGTAAATGTCTGTTCAAAAACCTGGAGAATCCTTAATAAGAAAGTATTTTCTAGAAAGAAGCTTTAATTTGGTGTTGGCTTTCCTTGGTAGAAGAATTTGAGTACTTGGATTTCATTCTAAATTTCTGAATTTAACAGCATTTAAAAATATTTTCCTCTATTATCATTACTGTTATTACTGCTTGCCTTGAGATTTTGCCTTATTTTTTAAAAAATATTTAGCTGTTTAAAAAATATTATTTTTTCTTTTTTTTCAGCCTTACCTGTCCTCTGCAGAGAGATTTTGCCTTATTTTTATCTTTGAGAACCAGGTCACCAACTTTGTTAAAATGAATATATTTTGAGTTCAACTAAAATTTATTGAAGCTATTTCTATATTAGCATATATAATGTAGATATTATAAGCATAGTTAAAGATATATAAGCATAGTTAAAATGAATATATTTTGAGTTCAACTAAAATTTATTGAAGCTATTTCTATATTAGCATCATTAGACATTTTAAATGTCTTAGAATGGTATTTTCTACTCAGGGATGTTATTTGCACTAGAGAAGTTGTCATCAAACCAAGATATCTATACAAAAAAAACAAGATTGCTTCAGTAACTTTAAACAGGTGACTTGTACGAACAGCGGACATAGTAATATATCATTGTACCAGTAAAAGAGATACTTGCTAAGGTTTGGAAAACACTCAGGTCTGTTTCATGTGTTAGGCTTAGTATAATATGGTAATGTAATTTTTTTTTCTTCTGAGGAGTAGTTTGGGAACTCCCCCTTGGGACTTACGGTATTAAAAATCGTAAAAAAAATTATTTTACTTAATATTCCTTTATAACCATGAAGTTTTTCCAGAAATGTATCATACTAACTTATTTTTTTTTTGAGACACAGTCTCACTTTGTTGCCCAGGCTAGAGTGAGTGCCGTGGCGTCAGCCTGGCTCACAGCAACCTCAATCTCCGGGGCTCAGCGATCCTACTGCCTCAGCCTCCCGAATAGCTGGGACTACAGGCATGCGCCACCATGCCCGGCTAATTTTTTGTATATATATTTTTAGTTGGTCAATTAATTTATTTCTATTTTTGGTAGAGACAGGGTCTCGCTCAGGCTGGTTTCGAACTGCTGACCTTGAGCAATCCGCCCGCCTCGGCCTCCTAAAGTGCTAGGATTACAGGCGTGAACCACCACGCCTGGCCCATACTAACTTATTTTTTAAGTTTGCTCTTTTTGGATAAAGTTGGGCTTGACATAAATGTTCAGTTCTTTATGAGATCTTCCTTCAGGACTTTGTGATGTAAAAATTTCACTTAAATATATTCCTTTATAACAACCCTCATTTTTCCAAACGTTCTTTATCCACATGATGTTGATGTTTGCTATTTTAGAATAAGATCTTGCTAATTCAAGTCAACTTGACAAACATTCATTTGTCACTAGTTGTGCAAAACCTTGTGCTGAACCAGCCTGGGATACAGAGCTGGAAGAGACGTGGCCCTGGTTCCGCAAGAGTGCCTCCTGCCCAGATGAGGGTTCCACAGCTACCCAGGACTTCAGTGCTGTAGAACTGGTATAAAAACACAGAAAATTAAAATCAGGAAAAATTCAATCAGTACTATTGGAAATTTAGTTTCTTTCTTTTGGAAAGGAAGGGAAGAATAAATGAAAATGAATGTAGTTTAGTTTGCTTAAATTATTACTAATACTTTTATTGTAGGTATAATTGTATACTAATTCATATGGGTTTTTCTTTAGGTTTTTAAAATGAGAGTTTTTAAAAATTGTAGGCAGTCTTTCTCCTTTAAGCTAAGTTTCCAAAGGATGGTATTGGCTGCAAGAAAATTAGCCCCTTTTATTTGGAGTTTATCAATGTTGACACCTTTTATTGAAATTGTTTTATTTTCATTGACATACGTTTCTCATGTTTGCCTTTGAATTTAATGATTCTTTCTTGATTTTAAGCCAGAAACTAGTTTATTTATATCAAATTCCACATATATTCCATGAGTATAGAACACCGCTGTCCAGTAGAACTTCTGCAGTGATGAAAATGTAGCTTTTGAGCACTTCATATGTGGTTAGTACAGCTGAGGAACTGAATTTTAAATTTTTATTTAATTTTAATTAACTTAGCTTTGAAGTGAAACAGCCCTCTGTGGCTAGTAGCTACTGTATTAGCGCAGGTATAGACAATGCTTTGTAAATATTTGTCATCGTATTTGTGGTAGTACCGAGTTTCCCTGAAAATAAGACCTACCCATAAAATAAGCCCTAGCAGGATTTCTAAGCATTTGTGCAAAGTAAACCCTACCCTGAAAATAAGACCTAGTGATGGGCGTGGCTACACAGCGTATCTGCATAACCCATGCATTTCGTCCTGGTGTGGTAAGGAACAGGAGCAGCCCTTCTTATCTGCCCCATGAGAGCTCTATGGCTCAACATGAGAGACTGGGGCCAATGGTTCTAAAGGAAATAGAGTCGTAAGAAATTTGGGATGGAATTTGGGGTTTGGAGAGTTATGATGATATTCCAGAAGAAGACAACTTAACTATATTGAATATATATATATATGAATAAATGTAGATTGTTGTACCGTACTTAAAAAAATAACTCATCCCCTGAAAATAAGCCCTTGGGTGTCTTCTTGAGGAAAAATCAATATAAGACCCTGTCTTATTTTTGGGGAAACACGGTAATAGCTAAAACTTGTGCAGTATCTCCTAAAGGTCAGGTGTTGCTCTGCATAGTCTGTATATTTAGTCCGCACAACAGCCTCTTGAGGTCTTTGCTATTCTCTTCATTTTATTGATGAAAAAAATAAAACCCAGAAGGTTAAATGAGCTACATACATAAAGTCATATAAGTAGTAAGTGGCAGAGCTGGGCATTATGTCCAGAAGTTTTATTCCAAACTTGTGCTTCGACCTACAGGCAGTCCTTGCTGTGTGTGGTTTGGATAGGCAGGGATTTTAGTTACCACAGTCTATTTGCCTAACTGCATAAAGTACAAACTTCCCCACCAGCTCTTCATTCCGCACATCACTACAGAAATAACACACGTGCAGGATGAATAGCCACGCTCCTTCCTTCAGAGTCGACCAGGAACTGGTCACTGTGCGTCTGTTACGAGTTCTCATGCGGGCCGCAAAGCGTGCAGCTGTGCTGCCCTTATTGCCAAGTGATGAACCCACGTGACGTTTTACAAAAATAGATAATCAAAAGAAAGGATTGGCCCATAAAGATTAAAGTGCATCAAAAACCAGAAAGTGATAACACTGTACATGAAATTTAAATCCAGCACAAATGGAATTACAGAAAAAGTAGCCGATGGTGGGAAGGCAGAGCCTGCTGCTGTTCACGACTTGGGAGCTCAGTGAAGGGGACTTAGCGACATGGGGATGTCCCCAAGGAAGTGATGCTCAGAGGAACCCTCAGACATATTTTACAACATCGAAAGTGCAAAGATAAAATATCAGAAGGGGATTCACATTTAGAAAGGAGTACAATAATTTGTCAAAGCATAGAAATGATGCTTGATAGATATTGTAAATTTTATGAAAAAAAAAAGAAGGCAAATACTCTAGAGAAGTTTTTCTCCAAAGAAATAAAACACCCTAATTTTAATGTTTCTAATGTTTTAAATTATAGTGTACTAAATATATAATAGTTTTACTATTTTTAAATGTTCCTATTCATTTATTAATATAACCAACAGTAAGTGAGTTTTTAACATTTCAACAAAAATTTTTAGAAGTCACAGAATGACTGTAATTTTCCCATTGATTATTGAGATGGCTTTTCTGGGTCTCAGCTTATACAGCCATTGTCACAGTCATGCATGCTGGGCTTGGCTGTACTGCACTGTACTACCTCTCTGAGTGGAATAAATATTGTCATTGATTCACAGACCAATTTTCAGTCCTTATTCTGTGATCATTTTTGAGTACATATTTGTTTTATCCTAGGGATATAAAGATAAAACTTGTACTTAACGTCTAAGAAATTATAGCCTAATGGAAAATAGGGACACATAAGCAGGTGATTGAATTGTGGTGTGATCACACTCTGCTGCTGGTGTTCTTGGGACGGGTCTGGAGCCGGCACAGGGGCAACTAACCAACACTGGATTGGAGAGGATATCAGGAAGGGTCACAGGAGCCTTAGGAGGGAAGCAAGAAGTAGCCAGAGAAGTAGTGGTTGGTGGTGGGCAGCTGTGGAGGGATGCAGTGTGTCCAGGCAGGGCCAGCAGCGTGCGGGGGATGCACAGCGTCAGAGAAGAGATGGCTGCAGCCCTGCAAGCAGCATCCAGTGGGCCTAATGTGCACACGTGAGGGTGAGGCTGTGAGGTATGGCAGACTTGCTAGGAGTGGCGTGAAAACTGATGGTGAACCATTGAAGTGGTGTAAGAGATTGGTATTATGAGATTTTTGAAGAATAGACTACCATCTGTATAGAGAGTGGGTGAGAAGGGAGGCACACAAGAGGCAAGAGGAGAGACAGAAGTGCCTAATAATAACATAAGTCGTTTAAGTAGCAGTGTCCGTTGGAATGGAATGAGGTAATGTAAGTGTGACATGGTAAGGACTTTAGCCAAAACAGCTGGCGAAGGCAGAGCTGGCAGGTGAGAAATGTTAAGGAGATGAGGACAGCAGTATTTGGTCACTGGTTTGATGTGAGATGTGAGAAAAAGGAATAATTGATGATGCCTTCCAGATTTCTGACCTGAAATGAGGAAGAAGTAGCATGTTTGGGGCATGAGGAGAATAGAGAAGACGTTCAGCTTAGTCTGTAAGATGCTGAGTTTGAGATGCTGAGGGTACAACCAGTGACGCCTTCCTGGCTGTCACTGCTTCCTCGCTGGCACAGTGGCACGTGGAGGAGCCTCCATGTATGTCAGTTGCCTCCTCTGCAAATGGAGGGAAAATGACACTTGTCAGCAAGTGTCAATGCCCTAATACATGTAAAGTTTTTAGAATAGCACCTAGCAGAGAGTAAGTGCTCAATATATTAGCTGTCACTATTGTATGTTTAATGAAAATATTTTAAAGATTAGTTTTAAGCTCACAAACACATCTTGTGATGTAGATTTGGGAGTCACCAGCATACAGATGGTAGTCGAATTAACAGGATTGAATGATGCAGTCAAGTACTGTGTGTGAAATTGAAATAAGAAAGCCACAGCTTTAGAACACTGAGGAATATTAGTGTGAGTCAAGCATGTGAAAAAGAAACTGACTTCTACTCAGTGGTTGGCTAGTAAATATTTAACAACTGGCATTCAAAACATAGAGAAAGAAGAGAGAGAAAGAGAAACTCTAATATTAGTATTTCTCGATTTCCGGGATCCAAGTATCCCCACTGTGGTCCATTTCAAGTTGAGGAGAGATGCCAGCAATTGGCTGCTGAGAGTGGGGAGAGCCGCCTTCAGCTTCCTCCTCATCCCTAGATTCTGGTTCTTTGTCTTTACGCACAGCTGCAGGATTCCAGTGTCAGGCACAGTGTTGTAAACAATGTTAAATCTTGCTAATGATGCCATTCATGTAACATGATTGTGGTGTAGATAGCAGCCTATCTAGCCATTTTCTAGAATCTATTAAAACTGAGACACATACAGCAGGTTGTTAGATCTCTTTGGGGTCCTGGTTTTGCTATAAATTTGAGTATACATTTTAGTTACCTTAATTTTCCAGATGCCCTAATGTTTCATTTCCTAATCTCATTCAGTTTGCCTATTCCTGGGATAAATTGTGTTGTGGTGGGTGGAGGTGGGGAGCTCCTCTATTCTACCCCTGACCCCCATAATTCCAATCAGGCAGAGGGCACAGATTAAAAAATCACTTCTGTGACCTATTGTCTCAAGGGTTGGTACCAAGGAAGGGACCAATAAGGTCACTTTGAAATAAGAGAAAACATAATGTTTACTTTAAATAAACATGCTTGAAATTATAAGACACCATTAGAATTTCAGGACTAGGTTTTATAGTTGACAGGAGTTCCTAGCACACTTAACATGTTTTTTTATTGCTAAGGATGTAAGATCCCTGGGCAGGTATGAGTCCCACTGGTTAGTGTGCCATGCTATAGTGACTTTTCTTCCCATCTTGCACTTCAGGAAATTTTATTGCTCCACAGGCCTAACAATGGTGGCAGCCACCCTTTGTTATAACAGCATTGCTGTTAGTTCTTGGGGTTCATGTGTGACTGATACAGTGACAGTCACTGTCCAAATTAACATGTTGAGACCATCTTCAGATGAGAAGGGACCAAGTTTCAGGTCTAGGCTTGCCCAGGGCTGGTAAATGTAGATTAAGGGTTATTCTGCAGCCTGTAGGGCCAAAGCCATGGTTTCCATGGCCATCTAGTCCAGGTAGATTTGTTTGATGGTTGCACACTGGATGCCCAAATCCCTGCCAGCTACCTCACATCAGATGTTCCTTTTGCGCAGAAGGGGAGCGAATGTGTGTGGATTAGTGCGTGTAGGGGATTTTCTCCCAGATGACTTTGTGGATGCCTCCCCGATGGCCTCATCTGCAGCACCAGCTTCACAGGCATGACGAGTGTGGAGTGATAGCTTTGTTTTCTTATTAGTAGCTCTAGAGAAGAAATGCATTTGTGAGCTGCTGGTGATTTTTATCTGTCTGCATTAATCTTGGTTTCCTAGCCCTCTTGTGTTTTATTACTGGATATATCATCTAGTTATCAGAGTTATGAACTGAAATTTTATTGTGAATACAGTAAATTAATAGAAGAAGAAGAATTTATAGTTAGAAGTTGTCTATATATTAAAATTATAATTTAGTAATTTATTTCTCAGTATTTATATAAATTAAAGTTCTCCATATATAAATATATATACTTTGCCATAAGTAAAATTATAATTTTATAATTTATAATTTGTCTATAAATTTTTCTCTGTAAGATATTTATGTTTTATTTGGTTGTAAGTGGGTTTTCTCCCTGTACTTGTTTTCATATTTTTTAGAAGAGCTAAAAATTAGTTGGTAATTTTTTACTACTTTAAAAATATGATAAGAAAAATCTAACTTTGAACTCTTATACTTTTTGCCCCAAATTCTTTTATTATACCAAAAAAAGAAAAGTGCCTGGTGATTTAACATGCAAACCCTAAGTGATTACCATTTTTTGAAAGATTCAGTCCCCTTATTTGTGTTCATATTTATTCATTTATGAAGCCTCAGTTTATGAAATTTATATTTTTAAAATGGCAAATACTTAAAAATAATTTTCTTTAAGGAAAAAAAAATTTTAACCCTAGTCAGATTTCAGATATTCATTTAGCTTCCCTTATGTGGTTTGGTGGCAAGAAGGAAATATATTTTTTCTCATCTTATAGTAGAAATTTAGTAGTCTACATTAAATAACATGTAATGAAAACAGCTATCTTGACAAAAAGTTTTTATATCAGGCCTTTAAAATTTGAACAGAATTTAAACATTATTTAGACAAAACAATCATGTTACAAAGACGACTTTTAACATGCTCAGGCCACCCACAGTGTGGACTAGAGAATGTGGCATGCAAGCCACCCAGGGAGACCAAGGTCATTTTTTCATCTTTGCTTAAAGTATCGTCACTAGACCAGATACTGTAGAGACTTTTTACAAGTAGCGATCAGATAACCGAAAACAGTTTATGCTTTTTCTCTCCTTTCCTTGTGGCTAATTAAAAATAATTCACAAGTTACAAAATTTAAACTATTTTTGTACGCAGCAAATTTTGCATTAGATAAAGCATCTCTTTCATTATACCAATTCATATAGTTTGCGGTCTTTTAGGTAAAAAAATACCTTATGAATTGTCCAGTTCATGTATAATTTTATAAGAATTGGCGATTTAAGAAATATTAATGATGCTGTGTTCAAGTTTGTCATTTTAAATTGCTTGGGTAATTTTCTGTCTACTACCTAAAGAGAGAATTCCACCAAGAAATAGAATTACTTTTAAAATATTTCTTTTGAGCAACTTTTCCAAAAACAGTTTTCTTTGTTTTGTTTATTATGCCATATGTAGATATTGAACCCATGGAATTTAATGTACATGTATGCATGCATGCATATGTGTATATGTGTTTACCCTATTGTCTGAAGTAATGAAATAACCTAAGGGCCTATAATTGCTATAAAATTTAGAAGAGTAACTAAAATAAATGTAGGTTCATGTTAGAGAATTTATTTGGGTATGGTAAGTACGGTTGTTTTTATATTGGATAGCATTCTTAACATATGAAAAGACTTAGGCAAAATGGAAATTTTATTTTAGCAAACTGTAAAAGATTTTCAGTATAGTTAACTTTAAAAACATAGTCTATTGAGTTTTAATATAAAGCTACAATAGCGGTCAACCATTCTGTTTCTAGTGCCGTGTTCCACATTTTCTGATTAAAATCAGCTTTCATCTAAGATTCCTTTTCTGCTTTTAAAATAGGAGCAAGTAATACTGCGGACATGTTATTTCAAGAAGTATTAGGTCGAAAGGACAAGGCAGATTCCACTAGAAATGCACTCAATGTGCTTCAGCGATTTAAGTTTCTTTTCAACCTTCCTCTAAATATTGAAAGGAATATTCAAAAGGTAGAGTATATGTTTATTTATGTACATATGGTTATAGATGTCATAAATTTTAAAGATTTGTTAAGATGTTTTTTATATTCACCAAGTGTCTCCAAAATGTTATTTTTTTATTTTAAAGGGTGATTATGATGTGGTTATTAATGATTATGAAAAGGCCAAGTCACTCTTTGGAAAAACGGAGGTGCAAGTTTTCAAGAAATGTAAGATTTGTTTATTAATTTTAGATCTTCTACTTTCCTTTTATAGGAAGACTATGGAATGTATTCTGCAAAGAATGTTAAGTGAGTTTTAGTTTTAGTTTATAGGTGCTGTCTTTATAATTTAAAACAATTACTTCAAAAATAACATTATGACTTCTCTTATTTGAGATGTATTGAAAACGAGCAAGCATGGTAATAGGTTGGTCTCGGACATTCTTTGCCGTTTGTTAACCACAAGGCTATAAAAAATCTTTTTTACTGGACAGAATCAATGACAAGTATTTATAGAGATGGAAGCCTATGTTTTAATCTTCCTTCTTCGGAAAGACCAGCATATTTAAGCATACTAACCTCATTTAAAACAAACTCAGCTTTTGAAATTATTTCTAATACCAGAGATACAGAAAATAAGAAAAGCTTAAAATGCCCTGTGATAGGTAAAGCCTTATCAACTAGGAGAAATATCACAGGGCTTTAATAAATTCAAAAATGAAATCCATAAGGCCTCAGAAAACTTAATTTACTTTTTATTGTGGTAAAATTTACATGCAATGAAATGCACAGACCTTACATGTTACAGGTCAGTGAGTTTTGACAAATGCATACACCCACGTAACCTACACCCAAGATAGAGTGTTTTGATCACTCCAGAAAGGTCCCTTGTGCCTCCTCAGTCAACCCTCACCCCACCAAAAGCAACTGCTGTTCTGCTGTCTGAACATTGGTTTTAAATTTCCTCTCTACAAATCCTTGTATATGCTTCTCTTTTTTAATAGATTATGCTGAAGTAGAAACACGGATTGAAGCTTTAAGAGAATTACTTCTGGATAAATTGCTTGAGACACCTTCGACCTTGCATGACCAAAAACGTTATATAAGGTAAATATTCTGCAAGAATTTTGATGAGTCATATTTATCTGTTTGGTACTGGATATATCACGTAACGTTTAAAGCTAATTTTGGGGAAATTAGGAGATTGATGAAATGGTAAAAGATAAGACAAATAGAAATTTAGGGATGTCTAGTGTAGAACACTAGGATTCTCTCGAACACAAATAAATTTGGGAGTAGTTACAGAATACTCACTTTCTTAGGACAAGAAAATCCTGCTGTTTTGGTGAAAGAAAAGGCAGCCTCATTGCTCAGTCACCCCCTCCTCCTCCTGAGCAGTGGGCTACCTAACATAGGGGATGGTGTGGGCACGGCACCCTGGTGGTACTCATCATCCATGAAGTAGGGGCTCCTGCTTCAGAGCAGAATGCCGCACCGGATGGGAAGTCCTGCATTGCCACAGGAACGTGCCATGGCTCAACAGTAGAGAAAGTTCTGGAAGGTTTTAGCCTTGACTAGCTGATTTACAAGCCTTTCGTGATAAGTGAAAGAGAAATATATTACTGAGTGTGAATACTTAAAAAAAATAGCAGTAATATTAAAAGAGGTGAACACCACAGGATATGAAGAGGAGGAGGAGCCAGTATTATCACATGTGGAACTAGCTATTCACTTTGGGCAGCTTATATGAGTTCTGGTTTTCAGTTTCTTCATCTGTGAAATGGATGTGATGACATGATCTGTGTCTCAAAGTAGCTACAAAGATAATGAGGAATACATTAACAGCACCTGGCACATAATGAATAGTTAGCAAATTTTATATATGTGTAGTTTATATCAGGATTTGGGACAAAGCATATAAATTATAAGCTTTTTATATCTGCAGTTAAAAAATATTAACTTTATTTTCTGCTGGAATATTTTGAGTGTGGCCTTTGTTCTCAGAATAAGCTGTTATTTTCCAAATTTACTGGTTTCTCTTCTTTGATTAGTGGAGTTTACTGAATATTGAGTAGTTATAAAATGATAATAGACTATACATATATTTATGCATCTGTGGTCACCATGTGACTATTGAAAATAATCTCTAGGATGGAAGGAGGGTCTGCCCTGAAAGCTGCTGTGTGTGCAGTTGTGGCAGGGGTGAGGGCCCACTCCCTAACCTGTGTTTTAGTGACTGGGCACACAGTGGGAACAGAGCCCTTGTCACTGGCAGTACACTCGCGTTGCCCAAGAGAAATTGAGCAGGGGCTCTGGCAGTGGAGTAGAGCGCTGAACTCCTACTGCTACTGTCGTGCATGTGCAGTGTACATATGTCTTCTCTAATCCTGAGAGCTGCACGAAAGGACACCAGGATGGTGCCCATTTTACAAGGGAAGGCAGCAAAGCTTGCCCGGCACACCGGCAAGGAGGAAGACACCTGTTTTTCTGGTCCCAGAGCCTATCCTTGCTTCTGTCTAACCTGCCTGCATAAAGAAAGGATATATATGGGAGACTTTCCTAGCTTGTAGAGTCCTAGAAATTTAAAGCTCAAACTAAACTACACATTAATAATCCAAATGCTTTATTTTCTGCATATAAAGAAAGAGTTCCTGGGAGGTCGAGCCTCTTGTCTAGGACCTGCAGCTGCTGGTGTCAGTTGTCCTGGTTCTTGCTCTCTCTGTTCCACCCTGCTGTTTCGCTGCTTGTGCTTTATGTGTTAACTTACCTGTTTACATTTGCTATATTAAATTTTAAAGTAGTGAATTACCATCTGTGTGGATAACTGATGTGTAGTTTTTATGGCTAGTTAACTTACTAGATATCATTTACAAGATGATAGTGTTAAAAAAGAGCTTTAAAGGGCCTATTTGACTGCCTTTTTTCTCATCCTTTTAAAGGGAAAAGAGCAAGAATATCAACAGTTTGTTTTTTAATGATTATTTTATTTCTGATGCTTTGAGAAGATACTGAGCAGTTCTATTCCTTTTTAAATTAAATTTTTAGTCAATAGCAAATAGAAAAATAAGATCAGAACCAGTCAAACATCTGTTAGATTTTGAAATCTGTGGTGATAGGTACTGTGAACACCAAGTGGGGAGTTTTATCATCAACAAAAATATATCTGTATTAGTTTTCTTACATAATCCGAGTTATGTGTGATAGGAGTGACAATCAGATTATTCCTGTATTATGTTACTTTTATTCACTATTTTTTCTAATTAAAAACTTCCTGGCTATTTTCACTCTTCCTGGCTATTTTCTGTCTTGATGTTGGCAGGCAACATATTAGTAACTTTAGAAGAAGCAAAGCTCTGTATGCTCCTTTCCATGTCAGCATGAGCCTGTCCCTGGTAATTGTTAAAAATCGTGTCAGAATATGGCTAAAAACTTCTTTAAATTTTGAATTTTAAATTCAAATTTAAAGTTTGAATTTTAAAATATTGAGCCTATGTTTATAATTAACATTCTTTACTTTGTCTTTCCTCTTAAAATCCTTTTTTAGAAGTAGTTTAATATTTAAAAGAAATAGCGATAACATGTATCATATTCTAAACAGTAATCTTTGAAATAAAACTACTTATTTTTAAGCTGCATACTAAAAGGAAGAAACTTTTTGGAAGAGCCTAGCATAAGTTGTACTTTTGAACTGCAACACTCTAGAATTCCTAAGAGAACAGCTTTATTTTTCTTTAAAAAACTCTTTTATTTCAATACCTATTAACAAGATGGTAGAAAAAGGTCTTATTACATTTTGCCAGGACATGATGAATGCAGTACGGAGACTGATGGTTTAAAAAGCTACTGAGCAAACAAGCTTATTGATTTCTCTTGCTATACTGCTGGAGAAAGAGCCCTGTACTGAATCATCTACATTCCTATTCAGCAGTTTAATAATTAAAAGGAAGTAGCTTCACTAAAAGAATATTCCTATATTTTACCACTGACACCATACCTGAGGGTTATGTGAGTGTAAGTGTTAGTGAGTGGAGTATTAGGAGGCAAAACAAGTCTCTCTGGGAAGGATGCTGAAACACCTCATCCCCAGCAAGGAGGAATAAAATCATATGTTCTTAGGGAAGAAAAGGCACAATGTACTATTTGTTATATTTGTATTTCAGATAACAAAAGAGAAATCCTTGTGTGAGAAAAAGAAATAGAAATAGATTGGATTTGGAAGCTTTGAAATGAATTCCCTATGCCAAGCTCAATGTAATTTAATGTCCGATTGTAGTTTTCCTCTCAGGATACTTTCCTCATATGTGAGGAGGAGCCCTAGGTGACTCCCTAATACAAGTAACGTTCTTTGTTTTAATCGACTTGTCACTTTCTTGACACAGAGACACTGCCTATTTGCGGCCTGTAAATAGACAGTCATGGCAAGGAGGTGCTGGTAGCTCTTGGGCACCTCCTGCAGCCCGTGCAGTGTGAGGGCCAAAGGCCTGCCCCCAGCAGCCAGCCCTGCCCGATGGCTGGCGAAGGCCAGGGGCAGCGAGAGAGTTCCCGAGTGTGATGTCGGATTTCTTCACAGCATTTTATTTGTTGCTAACTTAGTACAATATGGATTTATTTCTCTTCCAATGAGCTGCTAATTTAGATGTCTGAGTAGTAAATATGCACTACTAGGGAAATGTGAGAGGGAAGTGTCAAGCATATCCCTGAGTAATTAAGATTTGGCTCCAGACCAGCCTGAGCAAGACACCCCGTCTCTACTATAAATAGAAAGAAATTAATTGGCCATGTAATATATATAGAAAAATTATCTGGGCATGGTGGCGCATGCCTGTAGTCCCAGCTACTCGGGAGGCTGAGGCAGGCAGGATTGCTTGAGCCCAGGAGTATGAGGTTGCTATGAGCTAGGCTGATGCCATGGCACTCACTCTAGCCTGGGCAACAAAGCGAGACTCTGTCTCAAAAAAAAAAAAAAAAATTTGGCTCCAGGTCACAACTTGTATTGATGACAATTTACTGTTGAATAAAAATCTTTGAATTTAAGACAAAGGACAGCTTATGGTTTAGGAATCATTTTAAGACAATAAATTCATTTGGACATGCTTTTGGAGTTGATTTAATTGTATTTGACTTGTTGTATTTATATATTTTGTGAGGACTGAAGGCCAAATGTTGAATAATATTTGATAGAGATTTTTCAACTGATATATATTTAGCTTGTGTATATGGATTTGAGTATTTTATGCACAAAAAAGACTCTATTTTAAGAAATATTTAAAAACTAAGAAAAATACCCATCTGTACTACATTTTCTAGAGAAATATTTTCTGGGTCAGTCAGTCATGAATGAGTATAGACCTTGCAGGTGAGTGTATACGTCACCAAACTTCATGTGGAGAAAGCAGCTGAAGGTTCATGTGGCCATTGCTTAGCTCACTGTAGAAAGCAGTGTCACACTGCCATCTCCTGGCCATGCTTCATACCAGAAAGGAATAAAAAACAGCTGAAATTTTCCTAATACTCGCCCATTGTCCGCTGCTGGCTCCCACCTGTGTTTAATGCAGTGACTCTGAAATAAGTAGAAACATTCTGTGAACTAAATCTAAGTATTATAAAGAAAAATGCTCTCCAGGTAGATAGGATCACTATAAGTTGTCTTGGTCTTTTTAATTGTCTTTTTCCAAAGAGCTAATTTTAAAAAGTTCTATCATTATATATATATATTCCATTGAGAACTAAATATTAAAGGCTAGTATTGAAAAATGTTTTACTAATTGATAAAATTTTAGCTTTTATTTTTTTTAAAAGAGTAATGATTTTAAAATGTGCTAGCTTTTCCTTTGGCCTCATGTGTAACAGAGGAAGCCTGCTTCATCAACCTTGGACTTGCTTTTCAGGTATCTGTCTGACCTCCACGCCCCGGGTGACCCTGCCTGGCAATGCATTGGAGCCCAGCACGAATGGATCCTGCAGCTCATGCACACCTGTAAGGAGGGCTTTGTGAAAGACCTGAAAGGCAAGGGCTTCTCTTCCCATTTATTATGCTATTCCTTGATGACATTAATACACTTGGCGAATGCTTAATGATTAAGGGCATGATTACCTAATTTTCTTAGTCCCAGTTCTTGTTTTTTGTTTGTTTTCTGTTTTTGGCCACTGGCTAGCATTGTACCTAAGAGTGAGTAACAGAACAAGGATGGGTGAAAACTCTTTCACTGTCTCTTATTTTTATGCTTGGCTGGCAGTGTTGACAAAGGTTTGCTTGAGGGGGAGCAGTTAACATTCCATGGGAGTCAGCATGAGGTTGTAGAAATGATACCAGTCCTTGATAAATAACAGTCCACTCATTGTTTCATCAAGTGTGTGTTGAGCCCCTGCTGTGTACCAGGTACTGTGCCAAGTTCTAGAGGGACGGTGGTGACTGAAACAGATGCAGTTCCTGCCTCACAGAGGTAGAAGGAGGGAAAGGCATCAGTATGCAACTAACCAAATTAAATGTTGAGGCAAGTGATGAAAAGAAAAACAACAGGGCGTTCTGAAGGAAAATAACTGAGGAGAATGCTTTATACAGCAGTGTTGGAAAAGTGTCTCAGAGAAGGCTCCATGTTAGCAAAGGACTGGAAGGATAAGCAGACTCTGGCCTGAGAAACGGAACCACATGTGTAAAGGCCCTGAGGTAAGCTGGAAGTGAGAAGTCAGAGCTGTATTTGCATGTAGGTTTATTAACTTTAATTTGTGTAATTCTATCATTAAACGAATATTGAATGTGTGAAATGCCTGCTACCCTCCAGACAGTTGGGGCCTGGCTCAACAAGCTCACAGAACAGTGGAGCAGACAGGTAACTGGTGGGATATAATGTGCCATTTCCTGATAAGGGGGAGGTTCTGAGTGCTGTGGTGGCACTTAGGAACAACAGCTGATCCAGGGTTTTAAGGTCAGGGAAGTGACATTCTGAGATCTGAAGGAAGTGACATCTGTTTTGAGATTGGAAGGATATCGGTATTGACTGATTGAAAGAGAGGAAGAAAGGCTCACAGACCATTCTGGGAAGAGCAGGGAGAATGTGCACAGGATCTCCAGCAAGAGGAGGCCGCTGATCCTGTGTGGCTGGAACCTGGAGTGGGGCCAGAGCAGTAAGTGTTGATGCTGGACTTAGGAGGCACCAGGGCCTGACCGGCTTTGTTGGCCGCTCTGAGAGGTTCAGACTTTACCCAGAAGGCAGTGGGGGAGCCATGGGAGGATCTAAGCTGGGGAAAGACGGAGTAAACTTGTTTTTCTAAAAGACTTCCATGTCGCTGATAGGCGAGAGGGAATAAGCCCGGAGCAGTAGAGCCTTGGAGGCTGGCATGTTGAGCAGGTGTCTGCCCTGGTGTGGAGGTGGTGGGGCTGTAGAGAGGTACTTGGGTCCTGGGGCTGTTCAGAAAGAAGATCTAATGGGACTAGGTGATGGAAAAATGAGGAGGAGGAAGGGATGAAGGGTGATTCCCAGAGATCTGACTGTGGCAGCTAGTTAGGATGTTTGTGTCCTCCAGTTGGGGAACACTGGGGAGAAAAATAATCTTCCCCCCTTTTGTTTGGACAAGTTGATTTGGAGTTGTCCAACATGCGAGTAGAGATATCCAGTAGGTAGCTGGATTTAAAGAGTGAGAAATTTAGGTGTCTATAGACCATCTATAGACAGATAGTCCCCAAGAGTTCATGTATTGACCCAAGAAGGTGAACAAAGAATACCTAGGACAGAATCCTGAGGAGCAATGTTTAAGTGTTTAAGTGACTGGTAGAAGATGAGAAGCCTGCAGAGGAGATGAAGAAGGGGTGGACATGAGACAGGAGGGAAACAGGAAGCATAGTATCACCGAACCAGAGAAGGGAGTGGTCAGTGAGGTCACTAAAGTGAAGCGGAAGATAGGAGAGACATGTCCTTCACAGTGCACGCCACGGCTATCGGCGCGATCCTGGAATGTCTTCAGTGGCTTGAAACCCTAACTGGATGGCATAAATAGGGAAAAGTTGTCCTTATCAGGTCCCCACGAGGGTTAGGGGATGTAACATGACAACTGTCCTGGCACAGAAGGAAGAACAACAGAGAGGCCACCATTATTTATTTATAGCTTAGTTTGTCATGAGTTCATTGGCTTGGGTTTGAGTTCTTCCTAGTTCTGATTCTGTTCCTTTCTATGCTTGATATTTAAGAAAACCCAAATATCTCTTTATTGAGGCCATGTCAAAATTCCTATTAATATCATTAATTATTTTATGTTTTTAGCAAGGGAAAATGACAGCAAATGATATACATAATTTGTAGTCTTTGGGAATATTTAGAGTGCCTTACATATTTATTTCTGTGTTGATTCAACAACGAATTTTTTAGTCTCCTATGTTTGACAGGGCTCTCAACCTTGACTGCTTAATTAGAATCCGCTGGATCTATTTATTAAATAACAACTATGAAGTCCTGGCCTCCACCTTCTCTGTGCTATGCTAGGATCTCTGGAGGTGGGGTCCGGGCGTCAGTATCTTTCAAGCTCCCAGGTAATTTGGGTGCGGCCAGGGTTGGTCATCAGCGTGCTAGGTGCTGTGCCAGGAGCTGGAAGTGCGATGGTATCGGGAGTCCTGTTAGAGCTTGTGGGTCTAGTGAGAGAAATGTATTAGTTTACACATCACCCAGGTATGTGTTGAATTATAATTGTGAGAAGTGTCATGAAGTGGGGAGTATAAAATTTTATGAAAACATATGACAAGAGGACCCAGTCTGGGTCCCCCCGACCTTGGGGGAAAGTCCAAGGAAGTTCCCTAGAGGAAGTGATATCTTAGTTGAACCTGATTCAATTCAGTTGATTTTCCATTTTCTAGATGGGTGTGGAGAAGATTCTAGACACCTGGCAGGTACTCAGTAAATGTCACTGCTCTTCACCATAGGTGATGATGAATATGCTAACCATATTCACCAGACACAAACAAGATATATGGTCTGACAAAGGATTTTCCTTCTTGCGCTTATAACAAACAATTTTAATACATAATTTGATATGAAAATACTTGAATTTTTGGGATGTGTGTGTAATTTATGAAGATAACATAAAGACTTTTTGAAATCAGAAAAATTCCAGAAAATTTCATGTCTTACTGTTATGTCTTTACCTGAAATATCTGATAACCAGTGTTTCATCACCAAGGGTCTGAAGCTTTCTTGAAGATAAAGGGAATTATAACCTTATTCTTCCTTCCCTAACATCTTAATATTCTGTATTGCTGTATGTATTCATCCAAAACTGCTTTAAAATCATTTCTGGGTGAAAAAAAAGTTTATGTGTAATTTATTCACTCTGAGCAAGCTTGTTGCAAAACTTTCTTATCATTTGTGAAATAGTTAAAAGAATGTACATGAAATGGATCCATTCACTCACTAGTGATAAGCTTTACCTGAAGTTACTTTCATAAATTGGTCTTTTGATTAGAAAGTAAAATTCTTAGTATAGTACAACTCTTTGAACTTTATAATTTTTATGACAATACAACATAAATTTCCTAAATTCATTAGTCAAATATTTGTGGGTCATTTTTTAATGTTTCCTTTGTCATTCAGAATATACCTACCTGGTTCCTTTTTCATTATTAGTAAATACTACTTATCTAAATGTAGGTAATCCTAACATATAGGAGCCTTTTCATTGGAAGATTGGTGTGGTCTTTTGAGATTTGGTCAAAAGCAGCTTTTATTTCATTTTGGAGAATCCCACACATATTTAAAGGCAGGAAGGCTAACATAACAGCATCACATGTAGTCAACCTAGCTTCAGCAGTTACCACCTCATGCCCATTCTTACTTCATCTACAAGGGTCCTCCAACTTTTTAAACAGGGGGCCAGTTCACTGTCCCTCAGACCGTTGGAGGGCCGTTGGAGAGTGCGGCGCACAGTCCACACACGCGCACTGTGGGCCCTGGAGGAGTTGGCTGCTAAGCAAGACAGACAGCTGCAGCAAAAACACCTGGCGGGCCGCAGTTTGAGGACCCTCCTCTGTTTCTTTCCCCTTCCTCACCCTGGATTATTTTGAAGCATGTCACATCATTTCATCCATAATTAACTCAGTATGTAAGTTTTAGAGATAAGATGTTTTTGAAAACTGAAACCAAAATACCGTTATCATTACCCAAAATATTAGTAGTTTCTTAGTATTAAATATTCTGTTAATTTTCAAATTCAGAAGCAGTTTAATATCTCTAATATCTTTCTAAGTACATTGATACCATTTCTTTTTAACTGATAATGATAATGATAAATGATAAATGTGGCATAAATGCAGACAGAATATGTTTTCTAGACTGGAAGAATTAGCCATTAGTAAAATATGGGCTGTCATGGCCAGCTTGCACTTAGATATTTTTCCATTTGTGATCATTCAGATATGTATATGTCATTGGACACCTGTTAACTCTTTACACTTATCTACATTTACATCTACAGATAATGTAATTTTTAATATATATAGTGTATACATGTGTGTATATATATAAAATATTTGCCTTAAGTCTAAGTTTGCTAGGAATAACCACAATTTTTCTTTTACATAACCTATAATGGTCGATGATGGACTCTCAATGGTTATTTTATGATTGTCCTAATTATGTGTAACATAAGTATAAGGTAATATGGGGGAAGGTCTACTAAATATTATTTGGAATTTCCATTGGACATTCCTTCATAATTGTGGCATTTTAGATTCAGAAAAAAACTGATAATTTGTCTTGTTCAGTAGATGATTTTAGCTCTATTTTGCACGTGAGTAGGGTGTCTCAGAGAAGCCAGGGGATGGACCCAAGGCCTCTGTATGCTGAGCAGGATAGAATGAGTGCATGTCCAGATTCCTCCCTGTGCCCTAAACTGCACTGCCTCCAGAGCAGTGCGTTAAGGCAACATGTATGTAGCACCTCCCCACGTGACATTGTTGGAGCTAATATTTTATCAAACAGGATTTCTGAATGTGATGTCAAAGCAGACCAGCATTTCACTGGCCAAGGAAGGCCCACTGGCATCTGGGGACTCAGGTAGAGCTGGGCCTGAAACTAGCCAAGCTAGACAAACTGTTTCTGATCTTGGTGGCTATTTTTCTGTAAGTAGGTCAGTTCTATTAAAGAAATTTTATGCAGACCTAATTACTAACTTCTAAAATTATATATTCAGTATAAATAAATGCTCTGAGAATGAACAAGTTAAGAAAATAGAGAGAATGAGAAGGCATCCAGGCCCACAGAAGGGATTCCAGAAGCATGTCCCTGTGAAGGCCAGGTGTCTCCCAGAGCTGACGGGACTTTGGTACCAGGGTAATAGAGGCAGTGCCAGCAGTGCTCTGCGGATGCCACTTTTTGTCTTGATTCGGGAATGTCTGTGTTTTATCTGACTGTCTGTGCTCAGTGACTGGGTACTTGCTTGTTTGCTTGGCACCTGCTGGTTTCCATGAATTGTTTGGAGCAGTCCACTAAAGGCTACAACATTTGAAAAGGCGATTACTGTTCACCATAAAAAATTGCTTAGAAATGATTTGCCCTGTAAAGACTGCCTACATTTCATCTGGTACTTTGTTATAAAGCTACTTTATTTTTATTCAGTTATTCTTGGGAATCTACTTTGAAAATGAAAGCTTGTTGTGTTCCAAATCTGAAGAAAGTGAGTTTTAAGAAGTTCTACTATAATATCTGTACTTGGACTATTAACACTGCAGAAGAGAAATGATTGTAATTGTTCAAGTTAACCCACAGGCAGAACAATGGATAAGAACGGAGACAGTTTTGTGAAATAAAGTACAATTTTAAATAGATAAACTATAAATATTTCAAACAGGGAAATAATTCTTGGTATCTTTTTAAGTAAATCTGGTTTTTAATGTGTGAATCTAAGACTCTAATTAACATATAATTTTTTTTAAGTCTTTGTGTAGTGGTTTGGGGGGAAAATGTAAATTGTATTTAGTTCTGTGGTCTTCAGAGAAAATTTCATGAGTAAAGATAGTGATAGATGTTCAGAGACAGCGGTCCTGCATACAAAACTGCCTTTTTCCAAGAAAGATTCTTTTGTCGGGGAAGCATTTGGCAGCAGAGGTGGTCATAAGGCTGATACTCTTGTGAGCACTGCATTAGCTCCTTCACTGGACTCCAGTTTTCATAGTAATAATATACACTAACCCTAGCAGATGGTGCCCTTCAGGGTGTGACATGCAGACAGAGCAGGAGATCACCTTGCACCTTACACACACCTGGCCATTCATCCCCAGACATTCTGCACCTCTCTTCTGTGGCCTAGCTCTATCCCAAATGTGGTCTTTTGGTTTTTCTAAGGGCAGAAAAAAATGGGAAAAAAACAAGAATAAAACTGAGGATAACATTTTTAGAACTCTTCTTGAAAGCTTAAATACTGTTGGAAGAGTTTGTTGTGTTTTTCCAGTCTGAACTGGTTCACCATTTTGCTTCTATTCCCCTGTATTCAAAGCAGCCCTGTGTTCCAAATTGTTGCACATGTTAAACTTTTACTGCCTTATAAGAAGTGTCACTTGTCTCTTAAAGTTTCTGTGAAATAGGTCCAAAATTAGACTAAGTCTTCAGGTTTCCTGCCTTTGGTTAACCCCCTACTGATAGTTTTAAACACAGTTTTTAAAGGTGGCCTCCAAAGATATTTTTTTCTTTGTTCTTTAAGCGAGTTTCAGTTTAACTCTTAAAATATATGCTGGCTGTGTCTGATAACTTGAGGGAAAATGCACCAGGCTGCTAATAGAGTAATTATCCCCTTTCAGATACATACTTAATTAGAACTTCTCAGAAGGAGATACTGGACTCAGGGCTCAATCGAGGATAGTTAGAACAGGAGCCATAGCTTAAGTAAACAATAAATCCTTAAGAATAGTCACAGAGCAGGAGAGACATTTATACATAGTGCCGATTCCCTTTGAAAACTTAGAGAGGATATGTCATACATGAATGGCTTATTTTGAATCATCACAGTGGTGGAGCTATTATAGAAAGAAAAACTGTTAAGGATAGGGAATATGCCTCTATTCTGTTAAGAATAGGGAATATCTACCCCTTCAATCATTTCAAATATTCAGTAGATTATTAATTACTTGCTAAAAGAAATAAAAATGTTTATGTTACTCCAAGAACCTTAAAATACAAAAAGGTCATATTTTCAACACAAGCTTATAAAATATGTTCATAAATTATGTTATTACAATTTATCCACAATCTTGTGAATTTATACAGTATAACTAAACCATTTTTTCTTCCTAAAAAATACAGGTATGACCTTTATGTACATATTTTATATAGGTTTTTTTGTTGTTAATTAATGGGGTTAACACTACATATAATTCTGGTATTACCACAATGCAGGGTTAGGTAGACTTCCTATATGCTAGATTAAATTGCAAACTCCGTTAGGAAACTTTCAGCAGACTCATTAAATTTTCTGTGGAACTATGAAATATTTCCATGGTTTAAAAGTCAGTATAATTGTGTTGTTATACATATATTAAATTTTAATATATAATTTTTATTTTAAAGTTATTATAATGAGGTTGTACTTTAGGAAGTTTCTTTTAGGGAGTTTATTTTCTGGAGATTTAAAAAATCGTTTTTTCTCCTGAATGTTTATGTATGAATAGTAAAACCCAGAATGATGGAGGTTGGTTTAAGAAGAGAAAAAGGACAGGCACAACTGCAGCAAGCACAGATATGAGATGTTAATTTCCATCTTCTCCTTGCAGTGTTGGGTGTGGAACCCACGGGCAGCTGCCAGGGGTGACCCTGGGGCTTCGGCTGTTTACTTGTTCTTGTGCATGTTGTGACAACAAAGCCTTTTTAAATTGTATTTAGAAGATGAAATGCTTAGTGGGGTTTTATTTACCTGCTTTAAGATTTAGAAGCTGTATCATACATATATAGTGTGTTATATATTAATATATAGCACACATATATATGTTAGATATATAGGAGAAAGTAGATTCAGCAGAAAAAAGTAGAGGAAAAGTTTTATGATTGCAGTCATAATTATCTTTCCTCCATCAAAGTAGAAGTCTGCTTTTCCTTTCCTTTTTGTCCATTTTTGAGAGAGAAAGAGAGGGAGGGAGGGAGGACAAACCAGGTTACATTTAATGTACCACAAATTAGATTTGAGCTGTATGCCATTAGAAATTGTCACTGTTGTTTGTACATAGTATATGTTTAAATAAACAGTTTTAATTACCAGAATGTCAGTCAGCAGATTTTTACATCATGATTATAGATTTGTTTTCAAATCTGATTTGAAAAGACAATTTTTCCTCCCAAATTAAAATTAAGACTAATAATCAGTACTAGTAATTTAAACAGTTTTTTAAAAAGTCAGTAACCTAGGACTTGAGAAGTTGATTTACTTTTGGAATAACATAGCATTCATTTGTACAAGATCATGTATAGTAAAATAACAGCTGTTGAATATCATAGGAAAGAGTTGGATTAAGGTCTCTTGTTTCTCCTATTTTATAATTCTATTCACCTTACAATAGGTGATCTATCTTTTTTAGATCAGACAGGCCAAAAAGGCTACGTCAAAGGACCTTTTCAATTTATTATTGTAGCAGCTGGTTCTTTTCTCCCACGTTGGCTCACTGTGCATCTGGAAGAGGGCTTATGGCAGCTGGGAGCCATTTCTTGTCTAGACTTGTCCCCTATCCTTAATAGAAAAAATTTTGATGATGAATGTCAGCTACATGTTGGATGGTAGCATTACTTGGTACTTTAAAAATTGATTGCTACAAGTATTTTAATTCCTTATTCTGTCATTTTCATAATAATTCTTTTACTTACATATTCAAAGCATGTTTTCTCTATGTAAATCTGTATGTAACTGCCAAAAAGTATAGGACTTTAATAAAAACATAAATAATTTTGTTTTGGTTATTCACTTATCCTGCTTGCTTATTACAAATATATGGTTCTTGCTTAATTAGCCAATGTTAGCTAATATATACTTCTTCAAAGTTCACGCCTGTAGTTTTGCTTTTAATATATATTCCCTTTTCTTTTAACTCTTGTTTTGAAAGCTGTTGAAATACATATCAGAAATATTGCCTGGAACCTGCTGAGAACAATCTAAGTGCAGTGTTAAAGAGGTTTGTTAATTATGACAGCCTTTAAATTGAGGTAATGTCTCTGTCAGAGCTTTAAAAATATTATATATGTATATATTTGTTATATATATCATATGCATATATATATATATATATATATATATAAATCAGAAGATCAGAAAGAGCATTTTTATCTGTTGACACAGGTCTAATTTGTGAGGAGTTTGTAATTCTGCCTTGACATGCCCACCCACCCCCACTCCAGCTTTGGCACTGGAATCCTGTGTGGTGTGCTTGAAAGGCCTCCTGCCTGTGTCTGTGGAGGCTCCTGGCCTTCGTGTTAGGTCAACAAGCAACAGTGGGTGGCCGGGCTACAGCACAGGACAAGGGCCTGCTGTGCGCAGGAAAATGTGTTCAAAGATGTTTAAGGCGGCAAGGAAGTCGGCCACCCTTCTGAGTCGGGGGCTGTGGGTCCGCATTCTCCATGCCATTGTAGACTGTGAGAAACTTGCGGTAAGAGGCGGGAAGGATGAGAAATATAGTTAAGGTATTCACCTGGCTCCACATCTGCAGGCTTCCCTTAAGAAAGGTCTCTTCTGCCCTTTATGGTGTATGGAGTCTGTTAGAAAAATATTGACTGCTATTTGCATTTAAAAATGGAAAGACTTGCACAGCTTGAGTTGAAAGGATTTGACTGATACATGATAAGGTTTCCTGGAAGTCTTACAGAATTCTAGGTTTAATAAGCATTTTCTATAAAGTCTTAAAGTCCTTACCAGTTTTTTGCAGCATTGTGGGATTCAGAGTTTTAATGTAAACATTTAAGTATTTGAGCTTTGTGAAAGATCTTTCCAGATCCATAATTTAGAGTAAAGCTGAACCCTTTATCTGGTAGAAATTTCACAGTTGTTGGAAAAAAATAGCAAATGTTTTAACTTGTTCATAGCGAATTGTGAAACATTGTTTATTTTGTTTTAGAAAAGCTATACATTTTAATCTTTTGATTATTTCTATGCTACAGTTTTTATTCTTTTAGTGAAGTTGCTAGGTTTGTTCCATTAGTATTCTGAAGAAAATAACTCTGGAACTTCTGAAAACAAATTTTCCAACTGTTTTAATAAAATAAAATTTCCGTTCTTTGTTTATGTAGTTTTCCAAAAGTAATTTTTCCTAATTTTATGTTTGTTCAAAATTTGTTACATGTATCTTCATACTCAGAATTCCTTTTGAGAATGTTGCTAACATATGTTACAAAGCTTTATTTAACTAGAAAAACAAAATAGTGACTTTTGACTTATAGTAATTAAGAAACTTAGTTGTGTGTTCTTTTTTTAATGTTAATGTGTTTAAAGGATTTTTTCCTTCCAAGATGCTTCCTCCAAGCATTTGTAGATAATGTATATATCTTTTCTTTGATATATTGGTAAAATTGTAACTCTAACACTAGTGTGTAGAAGATAAAAGATATAGCTAGACCCTAAGAATATTTACTGATAGAATTCTGTTGTAGTGTTTTCCCTATAAGTATCACATATAATTTTAGAGCTAGAAATACTATAGTGATATATCTCGTGCTGCAGGGCTGTGTGCCTATTTGCAATTTGACTCCAGGGTAATCTTCATCCTGTAGTTATTCTTCAGATAACTTTGACAGATTATAGCCAAATAATTTTGATATTACAAGTACTTACTCCTTTGAGAATATTTATTGGTTACTGTGCTTAGTGTCTTTAAAATAGCCAAACTGTAAAGTCCATAACAAATGTTATAAAGTTCTGATAAAGTTTTCCCAGTTTTTTTTGTTGTTGCCTTTAGTATTTTCATGATATTATTTTCTAAGGCATAATTTTCACATTTGTTCTATGCTCTTTTTTATACATTTAAAACATTAACACCACTGATCAGTGTCCTAAATTGGAATAGTGAGCAGAATCTTTTCTATTTTGTTCTTAGTGGCGATTTAAAGTTTTAGATTTAAACTGAAACATAGAGTCAGAATTTTACAGCTAAAAAAGATGTTATACATTTATAGTTTATGAAGCCCTCCTTTTTACAGATCTGTTTTACAGAGAAGCCCATGACTCCGTGAGCAGCTGCAAAGCCCCACACCAGTTGCATAGCCACGAGAATGAATCTTCAATAGAATTAATCCCTACTCCAATTGCAAATATAGGGAACAGTTCATTAGTATTGGCCCAGATGAAGGCATATAATTACAACCTTTTTATTGAGGCTAAAAGTAATAACTTCCTACTTGACAAAAGGCTTTTTAAAAATTTCCATCCAGAAAAAATCCTAGAAACAGTTCATTTCTAAAGAAAATGTATTGCTAAGAAAACAGTTGACCTCTCAAAACTCATATTAATGCAGTATTCATCTGAAAAGGACAGAGTCCAGTGCAATTTTACAAAAACTTGATTCTCTGTCACCTGTAAAGTGTTCATTGGCAAGCTAGCATTCTAATGAAAAACTGAAGTTGTGTGTAAACAGTTGAACACCGACTCCAGCAGGATCTCAAGGGGCAAGTAGTTTAGGTTTTCAGGGAATATATGCTAAGTAACATCTTGCAGTTGCATATGATCTGCACATCAATGAGAGAGTGATATGATGAAACTTCATAATAGTTTTGCTATATTCTCATAACCATATGCTTTATATAATGTATATATTTCTCTTAGACACATCATAAGATAATGCTATCATATTATGAGGTAAAACAAGCAAGTGGGAGTAGGTTGATTTCTTGTGAAATATTTAAAGCCTTTTGCTGATTTTATATTTTATAGAATTTTTTTTGTTCTTTTATATAGTAATGCTTACTGTTAAAGCCACTTTATATTTGTAATAATTTTGTGAGTTAGACATACTGTTATATAATTTAAAATCCTCAAGGTTTTTTACATTTGATAGTAAATAATTTGTGACAACTGATATTTAAAATGTTTTCAATGATTTTCTCTTTAAAGCATACTCTTTCTAAGTCTCTGTAAAATAATTTATTGTAAGATCATTTTGTTGGTAGAAAAAAAGGTGCAAAATGTTAGGGAGAGAAACAGTTCTGGATCAGTGCCCACGCTCTTTTTGCAGGGCTTTTGCGTTTGTGTGCAGCTGTGAAGCGCCACCTTCTGGTCATTCAGCAAAATGCATCTTACAAATGTATTCCAGATGCTGAACAGCCCTGAGGGCTGCTATTCTACCTCCCTGCTGCTATGTTATACTTGCTGACAATGCTAGACTACCAATTAATAAATTAGTGTATGTTTAATTTTCTTTTCCTTGTATCGTAGAAATTGATGATGTGGTTTCTAATAGAACAAAAGCATATGCTTAATACAATTTTTGTTATTAAAGGAAAAGATAAGCCTTTTATCTGTTTTGAAATTCAAGATTTACTAAAACTATACAAATGAATTAGTATTGAACCATTTTTAAAGTTGCAAAAATACCACGTATGGGGAGAAAACTTTTTCTGGGTATATGTTTAAGTGACAATTCTATATGCCATTTGCAGAAATGGTATATAGTGTTTTCCTCCTTAATCATAAATTTAAGTCCTGAAACCTTCAAGAGTAACATGTAACATTTTAAATGAAAGCATTCTCTTCTTGTACTTTTTATAAACATTTTAATATAAATTATAAATTTTTATTTTTTTAATGCAATGCTGTTTGGGCCTCTTTATGTTTCCTTTTAAAGTATGTCAAAAATTCATATTTTGATATTAACTTCCTGAATTCTACAATTAATAGCAGTGGCAACTATGTAAACTTTAAAGAAAAATGTCATAAATCATTAAGACACACAAACTTCCTCTTTAACATAGGAAAAAAATCAATTACAGAAAATATTGTTTCTTGACTATTTGTATTTTTTTACTCTGTATCAAATATATCATTTTTTCTCTTTTAACATATTGTATTATACAAATCTTCTTATGCTAGATATAATATTTTCCAAAGTAGAAATGCATACACAGCATTTATTCAGCACAGTAGCCAAAACATAATAAGTCTTTCAAAAAAAATATGTTCAAATGATTTGATTACCACTTCTTTAAAACCTACCAGGCAAAATTTGAGAGAAGCTGAGGAGATAGCTGGTGCTACATCGTGTCGCGTGATGGGAGGGCCCAGGAAGCCAGACCTTCTCTTGTCACACACTCACTGTTTAAATTCTCTGCTTAGCCCTTTTTACTGTATTGTTATGGTTTATTTATTTATTGGTTTATTTTCTACCTCAACTACCAGAATGTCAACACTTTGGGAGTAGGGCCTTACCTGTGTCTCATCTACCTTCTCCCCAGGGCCTATAGTTCCTGCCACTTAGGAGATGCCCACTAAATACTTGTCAGTTGTTATTGAATAGCTAGCATTATCGGTGACACAAAATTATTACTTTAATTTATTAGGTTAGTGCAAAAGTAATTGTGGTTTCATACCGTGAATTTTAAATCATTATAACTAGGCTCAAACACATCTTTATTAGTCAAAATAGGAAACATTACAGTCAACACATTTTTGCCAATAAGAAATAAGTTTGTTTATTCCTGTAGCATAAAAATCCATTCTTTGGGATTCAGCAAACTCTTGGAAAGCATTTTCCACATCCTGTTGGTTGTGGAAGCGTTTTCCCTGCAAAATATTGTTGAGATGCTTGAAGAAGTGGCAGTCAGTTGGCAAGAGGTCAGGTGAATGTGGCAGAGGAGGCAAAACTTCGCAGCCCAATTCGCTCAACCTTAGAAGTGTTGGTTGTGTGATGTGCAGTCAGGTGTTGGTTGTCGTGGAGAAGAATTGGGGCCTTTCTGGTGACCAATGCTGGCTGTAGGCATTGCAGTTTTCCATGCACCTCATCTATTTGCTCAGCATACTTCTCAGATGTGATGATTTCACTGGGATTCACAAAGCTGTAGTGAATCAAACTGGTTGCAGACCACCAAACGGTGACCATGACCTTTTTTTTGGTGCAAGTTTGGCTTTGGGAAGTGCTTTGGAGCTTCTTCTCGGTATAGCCACTAAGCTGGTCATCACTGGTTGTTGTATAAAATCCACCTTTTGTTGCACACCACAATCCGATTGAGAAATGATTCATTGTTGTTGCATACCAGAAGAGAAGTCAACACTTCAAAACGATGATTTTTTTGGATTTTCAGTCAGCTCATGAGGCACCCACTGAGCTTTTTCACCTTTCCAATTTGCTTCAAATACCGAATGACATAGAATGGTTGACATTGAGTTCTGCAGCCTTCTCGTGTAGTTGTAAAATCAGCTTCAATGACTGCTCTCTATTGGTCGTTGTCAACTTCCAATTGCCGGCCCCTGTACTCCTCATCTTTAAGGCTCTCATCTCCATTGCAAAACTTCTTGAACCACCACTGCACTGTATGTAGCAGTTCCTGGGCCAAATGTGTTGTCAATGTTCTGAGTTGTCTCCACTGCTTTACAGCCTGTTTTGAACTCGAATAAGAAAATCTCTCGAATTTGCATTTTGTCTAACATCATTTCCATAGTCTCAAATAAATATAAAGTAAACAACAAATAATAATTCATTAGCAAAAAATCATAAAGAAATGCACATTAAAATGATGTATAACATAGCCACATTTATTTAAGAATGTACTCCTGTATCAAATGACAAATGTCAACAAAGCTAAAACTGTACTTTTTCATCAACCTAATATTAATGTGTTTTTTAGCACCTAAAAAATCTGTAAGGTTTTTTTGGCCGGGCGCGGTGGCTCACGCCTGTAATCCTAGCTCTTGGGAGGCCGAGGCGGGCGGATTGCTCAAGGTCAGGAGTTCAAAACCAGCCTGAGCAAGAGCGAGACCCCGTCTCTACTATAAATAGAAAGAAATTAATTGGCCAACTGATATATATATATATATATAAAAATTAGCCGGGCATAGTGGCGCATGCCTGTAGTCCCAGCTACTCGGGAGGCTGAGGCAGAAGGATCGCTCGAGCCCAGGAGTTTGAGGTTGCTGTGAGCTAGTCTGACGCCACGGCACTCACTCTAGCCTGGACAACAAAGCGAGACTCTGTCTCAAAAAAAAAAAAAAAAAAAAATCTGTAAGCTTTTAATATTCTGTTAAGTTGTAAAATAAGGAATATAATTTTTTAGTGAATTATTCTTAGTGAATAATATCAGTCATTTCTATTTATATAGAGGGAGTTATTTGTGGAAGGTTCAATGACTGTGGTAAATATGGAGATAGAATATTTAGCTCTCAGTCTGGAGAGTGTAGCAGTCTGTCATGGAGATAGGCAATTTGTACCTGTTCACAAATAGCACTTCACTAGAAGTCAAACAAAACGTGAAGTTAACTAAACCATGTACATTCGAACTGCTGTCAGAAAGCAGAACCACAGAGCACACTTTAGATAGGTAATGGTGACAGGTGCCTTTGTGCAGTAGCTGTAGTTCAAGTTGAACCTTTAAGGATGAGGGTTTAATGGATGAAGAGGAAAGATGAATGAGGCCTTTCCAGTGGAGAGGATAGCAAATAAGGCAGGAGAATGCAAGGTGTAATTTTGTGTGGAGAATATTTAAGTGTCCTATCACAGTGCTTTAAATTCTCTGTAAATTTTCAGTGGAATTCAGTTTATTTTAAAGATCTTTGGATGCTCAGCTAAAGAGCTGAGAGTGATGTTTATAGACTGATAAGGCAGATGTTACCACTTCAAGCCAATGTCCTTACGGTACTACTCCTTTAGCAACGTAGAATTCCGTTTCTAACAGCTCTTGAGATCCATTTTAGAAAAATTGTTTTCCAATTCTCAGCATAATTTGGATTGAAAACATTGGTGTAGATTTTATCCTGAGGGTTTTCTGGAGGACTTCTAACATCAAGAAAGTAGTATTTGAGTGTGCGATTAATCTAGGACAACAAAGATAATTTCTTGACAATACTAAAATGTTTTGGCTTCTGGAATATTAGTGGTGGGAGGTGAAAAGGATCCAAACTAGGTCACTGACCTCAGAAATAGAAACAGGGACTCAAATCCCACCCTCCAAAGGAAGGAATGATGGGATGTGCATGTAAAGTGTGGCATCAGAGAAGATTTGTGCTATAAAAATCTGTTATAAATCAGCTCCATTAAAAGAAATAGAAGAGTCTGAACTTGATGACTTCCTTTCCCAAGTGCCAATAAGTTGTTTTACCAAATGTGACTTCTCCTAATTTTTATGTTCACAGCATCACCCACCCTTTCCTCCCCCTAGGTTTTGCTGAACTGGGAGTAACATTTAAAATCCATTTAGAGAAAATACTTTTTATTTTACTTAGTAAATGTTTTATTTAAGATTGGAACAACTGAGCAAGGTAAAGCCTCAGAGAAGCCTTCCGTTAAACCAACTAGATAAGAATGCTTAGAGCACGTGTAAGTATCTCCTCTTCTCTTCCAGGTAATCCAGGCCTGCACAGCCCCATGCTGGATCCTGACACTGATGTCCGTCCCTCAGTGTTGGGTCATCTTGGCCAGACATCGTCACTGAAGAGGGGCAGCAGCTTTCAGTCTGGCCGAGATGACGGTGAGTATCTCCCCCCACTTCTGCATGGTGTTTTAAATTTGTACTAGTGTAATTTCAAACATTCTTCTCTTGGAAAATCTCCAAATATGTGTTGTTCCTTGTGCTAAATATTGCTAACCATCATCTCTTGTGCTTATTAAAGTACCTACCTGGTAACTAAACTTAAATAATTAAAATATATTGTACATTTTACCTTAAAGAAATGCTATTTGATTTTTTTACAAAATGTTCAGTGTTTATTCAACATATTTAGTTAAAGTCTAGTTTTATTTTTTCTGTGGTTGAATTTTTTTAAAGAAATGCTACAGAAAAAAGTCTGTGAGAACTTCTTTAAGATGAAGTTTGCAACAAAGTAATGTCTATAGTCAGTATTACTTTTTCAAGGAAATTTAAACTGTGGTTTAGAAAGGAGGATTGGTTGTTAATTAACCATAAAGTAATCATTAACCAGTTTTTCCTAAGATAAAGCATCTAAAATTGTAACTATATTGCATTTCTTAACTTTCTGAAGCAGATATTTACCTATAAAGAGACATAAAATGTATTGGCTATAATGCATTCATATATCAAATTAGATGCAATGAGTCACTATAATCTCAATAACAGATATTTAATATAAGAAACTCAAACAGAGTAATAGAAATACCTTACCTTATATTAAATTCAAATATCTCTAAAGTTTATTTTAAAGTACTTTATATTTCTTATAAGTATTAGAGTAAGGAATTTTTCTAGAGTTTTATTAATAAATATGAATGTCCATCATAATACCTTAAATTAGATGATTCATTTGTACTAAATAAAGGGCTTCTGTAACTGTCAGTACTCCTTCCTGTTGTCCTGTCCCTGCCCAGCCCGCCAGCACCAGTACAGTCAGTGACAGAACAGAACTGTTTCCTTCTACAGTCTGTGCTGCAGTGTCACCATGGAGCCCACTGGGCTCATGCGGTCTCTGACTCTGGAGTGCAGCCCACTGCAGTTTTTAAAAACATTTCAGATTTCTCTTAGTTATTATAGTAGGGCAATATGTCAGGTTTAAAAACTTTCCACCAGCTCCTTCCCTATCCTCACGGAATTTACTACCCTGAGTTCTCATAGCAGTAGGCTTGGATTCATTAGAAACTACATTTGAGGCTGACTGCGATGAATCGCATCATCTTGAACCATTCAAATTTATCCTGCCTGGGTTTTACCAAGCTACTTGGACCTATCTTATTATCAATCTTTGGAAATATTTGTTGAGTTTGTAAAATTTTCAGCCATGATTTTCTCATGCGTATTTCTGCCTGCTCCCTCCCTAAGGACTCTGATTACATGTGTTTTGTCAGTAGATTATTCCATGAATTACTGAGGCCCTGTCTCCTCAAGGCCTGTTGTTAATCTCTGCTAGAGCTGGTCTAGCATAGCCTTAATTCTGGGGATACTTCAGCCCGACTACCAAGGCATGACCCTTTGTGTCTCTAGTAGGGTGTCTACTACGTCTAGGAAATTGTTAAGAGCAAGTTACCCTGGTTGTTTGAAGCTAGAAAGCCTCACTGTCCTGTATGATCTCTAGGAATTATTGAGCTTAAAGTTCTTTGGCCATTCTTTGTCTAGGGTTGTGAAGTTGTGCTCCACATATACATGGCCTAGCCTTCAGCAAAGACTGAAGAAGACCCCTCTGCAGCTTTCTGGAGCTTTTTTCCTACATAGCTCCCTCCCTTCCTGAACTCTTCCCTGCAGTTTCCCATCACTTCGGCCTCCTTGAACTCCAGTCCCCTTGTTTCCAACTCAGAAAGGCCACCGAGCCTTGCTGTGGTTTGTCCTACTTTGCATCTGTTGTCCAGAAAAGGGCAGAAAGCCCAGGTGGCTGTGGAGCTTGCCACATGTGTCCCCTCCCTCAGGTCACAGGCCTGTGCTGCCTTCTGTCCAGTGTCTGAAAACAGTTGTTTCATAGTGTTTTCCAGTTGTTTGTGGCTGGAGGTTAAATCTAAGGCATGTTACTCCAGCATGGCCAGAAGTGGAAGTCAAATAAATCAAGTTTAATTTTCCCCAAATTATGGCTTGTGTTTGGAACATTATGAAGGATTGCCTACAGTAAACCATAGGTATGAATAGAGTTGAGGAAGCTCATTCTCAACTTTGTGATCAAAGCAAAATTCCTGAGCCTACATAGTTTATGATTTCTGTCGAAAAAAGTTGGACATTCCTTCCATATCCCTTTAGTTCCTTTCATCATTCTTAGGAAATTGCTCTTGATTATTCTGTCAGTGATATGTCATGTAGGCCTTTAGGACATGTTGGATTCAGTAAGGAAAAAACAAAACTCATTTTTTAATTATAATGAACAAAATTTGGATAAAGTAGACTTAGAAGGAATGGGGGGAAAGAACTCTCAATAGATATATGCATACATACACACATGTGAAAAATTTGCAAGTAATAAAATTTGCAAGTAATAAATTTGCAAGTAATAAAAAGATAAATACAACACTAAGAATGTTAAGATGCTAAGAATTGTTCTCTGTCACTGGACAGGAGATCACAGGAGCCCAGCTGTCTCTAAGAACCTTGATAATTAAGCACCAGTATGTGGGGTAATTACAGCACCTCCAGCTCAGTAGGGTTACCTGGCAACACTGTATAGTAGCTGTCCTGACACACCATACTATGGTGAACTCAAACGAAATAATTTTACCGATTAATCTGCCATAAAAAGATTTAGGCAAAGGGATCTTCTTGGAAGCCTTTTGGAATTAGTTTGCTATATTCTTATTTATAATTGTCTAAAGACTTTTCTTATCATAAAATCATTTCAATTAAAATACTTAGTAATTGATGCATTTAACAAGAGAGAAACTGAGTTTATTTTCTGTTTATTTTGTGACTTTTAAAAAGGAATTTTTCTTTTAAAACAGTGAAAAGGCAATGTTTTGTCTCTTTTTCTTGGAGTGGGGAGTAATCTCCATGACGTGCTCCTTGACACCCAGTGGTGCCATCTATAGAAGAGATGTGCATATGTAGAACATATATAGATATGGGTGGATAGATAATGGTCTTCTACTTATGAAGGGGTTATGTCCCAATAAATCCATCTTAAGTTGAAAATATCATAAGTTTGAAATTGCATGTAATACACCTAACCTCCCAAACACCATCGCCTCCCTTAAATGTGCTCAAAGCACTTACTTGAGCCTATATTTGGGCAAAATCATCTAACACAAAGTCTATTTTATATTAAAGTGTTGAATATTTATTGAATACTGTACTGAAAGTGGAAAACAGAATGCTTATATTCTACTGAATGTATATTGCTTTCATATCATCTTGAAGTCAGAATCATCAGTCAAACCATTATAAGTCAGGGGACCATTTGTACATGTGAAATATAGTAATGTATGTGGCATAATGACATTTCCGTCAATGGTGGACTGCATATGTGGTGGTGGTCCCATAAGATTATAATGGAGCTGAAAAATTCCTAATGCCCAGTGATGTCATGGCCGTCCTAATCTCTTAGTGCATTTACTTTATTTTTTATAAATTTAATGTAGCCTCAGTATATGGTGTTCATATAATATGAAGTCTTCAATAGTGTACAGTAATGTCCTAGGCCCTCACATTCACTTACCAACTCACCCAGGTGACTCCCAGTCCTGCAAGCTCCATTCATGGTAAGTGCCCTATAAAGATGTCTCATTTTTTATCTTTTATACCATATTTTTGCTGTACTTCTTCTGTGTTTAGATACATAAACGCACTATGGAAGTGTTGTGTTAAAGTTGCCTGTGATATTCAGTACAGTAACATGCTACACAGGTTTGTAGCCTAAGAGCAGTGGGCTATACCATAGAGCCTAGGTGTGTAGTAGGCTATACTGTCTAGGTATGTCTAAGTACACTCCATGACGTCGTACAACGAAATCGCCCAATAAGGCATTTCTCAGAATGTATCCCTGTCCATAAGCGATACATGACTGTACGTGGCTACATAGTGTGCCAGACCAGATCACGCAAAGAGCTGGTCCAGGTGCAATGCCAACAGGGACTTGAGTTGCACTTAGATTATTTTCACTTTAATTTCCCAGCAGACAAGCCTTGCAAATGATTTATGAGATAAGGGTATAGATGAGCTTCTCACAGTTGGGGCATACAAAATAGTGTTCAATATAGCTGCTCAGAGGAGCTGAGATCTTTTGAAACATTATTTTGGGTCTATTTGCTACCATGTAAGGCAGATCTTTTAATGCTTCCATTTTTAGATTTGCTTGTCTTATTTTTTTACTTTGTCATTGGATCCCAGGATACACCTGGTCATGGCCTATCCTCTCTTGCATGCTGCCTGCCTCTTAGAAAGCAGTCTTTAGCAACTACTATTGGGAAAAAGAGTCCATACCAGCTTTGTCTCCAGATGAAATCTACTTGTCTCATATTACTATTATGAAGTTTTAATTGGCTGTTCTGTTAGATAATAAACTCTGTGAAGGCGGAGACCTACCTTGTTCAGCATTAGTGGTAAAACCATTTAGATCTTGGGTATAGCCACATGATAAGCACACAGTTGATACTCACTAAATATTAGTTGAATGAACAAATAAAATTTACAATGTGCCCTTAAAGAACCGTGCTTTTCACATATGTGAAAACTGAATTTAAAACATTTTCCCATGACTCATAGCATAGACAAAGGGCTAATCTGCCTAATAAGTAACGAGGCTCTGTGGGCCACAGGAGGACGCCTTGGTGGGTCTCATGCATGTGAGCAGGTGCACAGCCTCCCTCACCGTGATGATGACACAAGGCAAAGTAACAGTTCAGTGAGGAATCATTTTGCCAAAAACTCCAAGTGTTTATTATTTTGTTTTGGGTTTTGTGTGTTAGATTGTTCATCGGTGAGGTTATAATGAAGCTGATACTTTCATGTGTTGCTGATGGGAGCGTAAATATCCCCTCTGGAGGGCAATTCAATAATATCTGTCAAAATTAACTACATGTACTCTTTGACCCAGCAGTTCTCATTCTGGGAATTTACTGTATACAGGTATACAGTTACTGGTTGAAGCATTAATTTTAATTGCAAAAGACTGGAAACTGTCTTGTCCATTACAAGGAAATTTACTAAATTATGATAAATCCAAAATACGAATTGCTGTGTAACTATGGGAGAAAAGGGGAAGTGCTGTCTTAATGAATATGGGAGAACTCCAGGATCCATTGCTAAATGGAAAAGACTGTGTTTAGTGTACGTTCATTTTTGTAAAAAACAAAAACATGTAAAGAACATTTGGGAAGGGAGAATGAATACATATTTATATTTGCTTGCACACATAAAATACATCTCAGGAAGATCCACAAGAAGCTATTCACAGGAGTTCTGTGGCTGTGCTAGGGACTAGACAGATGGGGCTAGAGGTGGACTTTGCACACTGTACCTTTTAAGTGCTGTTTTCTAGCCATGTAATACCTCGTCAGAAAATTATTAAACATTTTCAAATAAATAAAATTTACCCCATCCTCCCAGGAATTACAGTAACAACAAAACCTCTCACCCAGGGGTCTTCTGAAAGGAAGCTAGTTGGCCAGGAGTTATTGACAGTCCTCGTCGGAGGCCGACCTGTCTTCGGGGTTGCTGGGTGGGAGCTGGAGCCAGCGGAGAGCAGTGCCCACCTGCCCGGCCAGGGGACAGCAGTGGTGATATGCCGCGCCCCTGGGGGCGGGGGCAGGGACATGGCCCTAGGTAAGGCAAGAGGGAGGAGAGCCTGGGAATGGCGAGTGGGCCACAAATTTCCACATTTGTTTTTATTCCCACAAACTTATTCTTCCCATAAGAAGTCTAAGTCCTTATTTCTCAGTTACTGCAATAGCTGCCTTAAATGATGAGTAGCTGAAGAGCTTTCAATGTTTCTATTTCTTCTTACATTTCTGTATTATAAAAGGAGTTGTTCATGATGTGATTGTATTGGAATACATTCCTTTATGACCTCTGGACGGCCCACTGAATTTCCACCACCTGGGGTGCACAGTGGCATTTCTAGCAGACTAGTATTAGCCTTGGATTTCATTATTGGCTGCAGAGCAGGCCTGGCTTTGGCTTCCTTTGCTGTTTGAAGGCATGACTTTTTCAAGAGACATGGAATTCTGAGGACAAAGTTGAAAAGCCAAAGTATCCTCCTTTCTGAAGCAGAAGGAGCTCTCCCTTCTGAGACAGGACGGAGCAAAGCAGGGGCCGCTGCACTGCAGGTGCCTCCTGGTGCTCCGTGAGGGAGAACCTGCTGTCATGGCAGGGAGCCCCACAGGCTCTCCACACACGCGTGGGCTGCGTAAGTGTATGTTTTTATGTGGACAGTGCAGCAGTATGTTTAAATAGATGATTGTTCTTGATTCAAAAGTGTATTCTTAGTATTTTATTCTTTCCCTCCTCAGCATGGAGATACAAAACTCCCCACAGGGTGGCATTTGTTGAAAAATTGACCAAGCTTGTCATAAGTCAGCTGCCTAACTTCTGGAAACTCTGGATTTCATATGTTAATGGAAGCCTTTTCAGTGAGGTATGTATACAAATTTGACTATAGGTGGAGCTAAGACCTTGTGAATTTCTAGTCTTAAAAGTGTTAGATTTTGAAGTGATATTTTCAAACCCTAAAGGCCCAGCTTCTATAACCATAGTCACATATTAAGATTAGTTACAAGCATTATAAAATCCTAATACTTAGCAGCCATGTGACCTTGAATAAGTTACTTGATTGTTCTGGGACTCAGTTTTCTCATCTGTGGAAAGAAAATAGTAAGGGTACCTATTTCAATAGGTGGTTGTAAGGATTAAATGAGATAGTCAATTAAAGAATAAAGAAAACTTGAAATATATTCAAGAATTCAGAGTTGAGTATAATGGCAGTCAGGCCAAATTAGGGATGAAATTATGTTCAGTTAGACTATGAACAAATGATAAAATAAGGATAAAATGTTTGCCTCTTATACACAGGTCCAAAATAATCCATATGCTTATGAAATTTCCTAGTTGGGAAGAATTTAAAGATCATATAATCTAGCCCTGTTATTATCAGCCTACAGAAGTTTTTATAAGCCTTTGCATTTTCATGAGTTGCACATTTATTTAATGTGTTAATATATAATTGGTCACATAGAAAGTATAACTCTGACTTCTGTGTATAGCACATGGATATCAGACTCATCACTGCATAATCTTTATTCAAGTGCTCCATAACAGCCTCCCGTTCCTGGAATATGGATTCTAATGCCCTCTGCCCTGAGTTTCTACCTGTAAGGCTTATACAGCTCTGTCTCCCGTGTCTGTGGGAGAGCTCTGTACAGCCCTGGGAGCTGGGACAGGTAGAGATCTTCCTAAGGGTAAAGCTATTTCCTGCTTGTCTTGGACTTGGCAATATAGAAAGTAGACACAGACAAAAGCTAAGACCATTTTTGTTTTTTGGCGAAGAGGTACAGCCTTTGTGGTTTAAGACAGCCCTCTGCTCCTCAGTGGAAAGTGATTAGTGTCTGGGTGCTCCGGGGTCCACTGAGTTTGGTTTGACAATGGACATAAATTCACACTTGTATCAAAGAAATAGGCTCGTACTCTCGAAGGGTTTTCCCCCCTGTGTATATTTAAATTCTGTGTGCCCACTATCTCTTTTATTTTAAGCCTGCTAGATCCCTCGGTCCTTGTTTATGTAAATGGTTGGTTATCTAACTCATTAAATTTATTTTTTGCATGAAAACAAAGTCCTCAGGGCAGAAAACCAGTCTCGTAAGCATGACTTATCAGTGCATTTTTTCCATTTAATTTCATCAATGTATTATCGAACTTTATAAGCAAACATTCAAATATTAAAGCAAAAAATAATTTTATTTTCTTTTTGTATCACTTGGTTGTGCAAAAACTGTTCAATAAAAGTTAACTATACAGAGGAAGTCCTTCTTCCATAAAACAGATGTCCGGTTTGGCTGGTCTTTGCAAATGCAGAGTTGCTTATTGCTGACTCAGGAAAAGAATGCTTTAATTTCAGTTTTGTAGGTGCCCTGAAAAAATTTTTCCAGTGCCCTATTTGTGTGCTGTCACACGTTAGTTTGTTTCTCTGCGACTCTCCACTGGGTGAGGGCCATGTGGCTCGTTGTGCTGAGGACTGGTTTTGGCACCTGGCCCTCTGCACAGCGGAGGGCAGCGGCACCTGGGCACTGCCACGCCCTCCACGTCTGCTCAGCCTCTGGACCATGTCACCACGTGGACGGAAATTTAGATGATCCTGATGGTGCCTTTGGACAGACTGTGTTCATAGATTTTCTCACAGAGCGCTAGTATCAGAATGGAAACAGCCAGTGTACATCACTTTCCAGCTGTGACCTAAGATGAGTACTTCTTCTCTGTGCCTCTTTGCTTCCACAGGGCTGGTTAAAGAATTCCGTGAGTTAACATAAGTGAAGTGCTTATAACAGTGTCTGGCAGATGAATAAGAGTTCGCTCTTATTATTTGGAATGAATTTATTCCAGTATTTGAAATCGTATTAGCCTGGCACATAATACGTGTTCAGTGGACAAAACTTTGTAACATTTAAAAATACTAGACTGATGAACTACTAAAGTAGAGTTGAAAGATGTCAAGATGTATTAAATCATATAAAGAATTAGTCAGCCTAGCTCACAGCAACCTCAAACTCCTGGGCTCAAGCGATCCTGCTGCCTCAGGATGGATTTTAAGCCACACTATGTGTTTGCTGCCTCAGGATGGATTTTAAGCCACACTATGTGTTTGCAGCCAAATGTCTTTCTCATCCTTTGCATTAGTTCCTGCAGGTGGCCCACAACACGGGGACAGTAGTTGCCTTGCTTTAGAGTCCTAAAATTCCTAAGAGTTTTGATCTGGGATATTTTAGTGAAATGGGAATATATTTTACTTTCTTACAGGTTATACCTAGTTATGGTAAATATGTAAATGAAATATTTGGTTGTAGATGAAAAATAAATTCATAAACAAGATTAATGTGTGGAAATGAACAAATGATTTTAATTAGTTGTACTGAGTTAGATATGCCTGTGGTTTTTTCTACCTATTTATGTTCATAAACTTAAAAGCTTATAGTAGTAATTATTAATTACACATAATTTGCTGTACAGGGGATTTAGGCATGTTTTTAAACTATTTCCCCTTTGCTGAGAAGTGAGAAAGACACGCAGGGAGGCGGAAGGGCGTGCAGGCGTGCAGCCAGACCAGAGCTGTCGGGCAGCGCTGGGAATCCCTCTCCGTGTGTTCACCTTTAGTCTCATTCAAGAAAGCTTTATGCTATTTAAACACAAGTTCCTTGAAATTTCTTATTTTTCTTGTTATAGAACTATATTATTTTATTAAGAGCTCATCTGTTACTGATTTAGAAGAAGTTTCCAACAGTTTAAAAAATAGTTACTTCTTCAAGCCAGCGAGGCCAACGTGAAATAACATAAGTGAATCAAAACAGTGAAATCCAGCCGTTGGGCTTACCACAAAGTAGTTTTGGTCTGTGTATGCAGGAAAGAGTTAAGGTTTCTAGTTAACGAAATGATTAATAGTAGGTTAAGATCTCACCTTTAGATATATTTTATGTATAATGTATTTGTGAATGAAAATCTTTAAAGCATTCAAAGAATTGTTAAATATTAGGAATCTGCATTTTTAAAAGTCACATAATTCATAGTGTGTAAATTAAAATGTGCTGTGTGTTCCAGCAGTAGATTTTCTTTTAAAAGTAAGGCAAACCTTACATAATTCATTGTGTTGGAAATGTTCAACTCCTCATCAGATTAAAACAATAAGTAAACCTGTTGTTTCATTAACAATTACAAGGGGCCTGCCTGATACTTGATCCCCCTCTTCCCTTTACTGCTCAAGTATTTAGGAGACAAGTCCTTGAATTTTACAAAAGAATTATCCAGTAGATGTCATCATGTAATCATGAGCACTTTCTTGTTGTGCAAAATTGTTATGGCAAAATTTAGCCTTAATTCTGATATGATGCTTGCTTTTTTTTTTTTGAGACAGAGTCTCACTTTGTTGCCCAGGCTAGAGTGAGTGCCGTGGCGTCAGCCTAGCTCACAGCAACCTCAAACTCCTGGGCTCAAGCGATCCTGCTGCCTCAGCCTCCCGAGTAGCTGGGACTACAGGCATGCGCCACCCTGCCCGGCTAATTTTTTTGTATATATATTAGTTGGCCAATTAATTTCTTTCTATTTATAGTAGAGACAGGGTCTCACTCTTGCTCAGGTTGGTTTCGAACTCCTGAACTCAAAGGATCCGCCCGCCTCGGCCTCCCAGAGAGCTAGGATTACAGGCGTGAGCCACCGCGCCCGGCCTGATGCTTGCTTTTTAACAACAGATTTCCACTCTTTTCTTTTATTTAAAAATATTTAACAGAACAAATGAGTAAAAGTAAAGTAAAGTAAAAGTAAGTTTATGATGGAACAATCTCAATATGTACAAAGTTCAGTATTGAGTGTGTTATGGAGAAAGCAATTAAAGAAGACACCCTCTGACAATCAGCATACTTACCAATTTTATACTGGCATGTCCTTTCCTCTGCAGCACTAGACCAGGTCTGTATCAGTTGGGGTTCTCCAGAGAAACAGAATCAGTGGGATATGTGAACAGACACCACACACACACACACACACACACACAGAGATTTATTATAAGGAATTGGCTCATGTCATGATGGGGACTGACAAGTCCCAAAGTCTGTAGGGTAACTTGGCAAGCTGGAGACCAGGATAGTCAATGTGTCAGTTCCAGTTCAAATGCCAGCAAAATTGAGACCTTAGGAGAGCAGATGTTTGAGTTCAAGTAAGAAGGCAGAAGAAAACTCCACAACATCCCAGCCTAGAGGCAATTAGACAGGAGGAGTTCCCTCTTACTCATAGGAGGATCAGCCTTTTTGTTCTAGTCAGGCCCTCAACTAATTGGGTGAGGCCCACCCACAGCAGGGAGGGCTGTCTGGTTCACTCCGGGTACTGATTTAGATGTTAATCTCATCCAGAAACACCCTCACAGACGTAGTGACTAAATACTTGACTAAATGTCTGGGCATCCTGTGGCCCAGTCAGATTGGAGCACAAATTAACCATCACAAAGCCCTTAACAAAGATTTGGCAGTGTGGGACCCAGTGGTGTGTGTGCCTCCTGGTGCTCTAGCAGGCGCCAGTCTCCTCAGCAGCATCCGAGCGAGACACCTGCAGTCTCCTCCCAGGCCCCAGCCTGCACCCAGGACTCTCAGACCTCTGCTCATCCTTTTGTTGACACCTTAAATCTCTAGGATAACCGAGTCTTTTGGGCTTTTCAGAAGCATATCATAGGGTTATGCCTGGCAGACCTACCTCCAAGGGTCAATCTGTCACATTGAGACCCAGGACTTGAGGCTTTTAAAAAAAGGTCTTCAGATTAGCCCAGTAGTGTTCAGGGCTGTCATGCGTTCTTAAATGTATTCAAGGAGGTTCTAAAGAGCATTAGCTTTAGGTGCTCATTTATTTACCAAGTGCCAGATACTGATAAACACATATACATAAGCATAAATACACACATGCATACACATAATACGCATGTATACATTCGTGCATATGCATACGTTTGTGTGCATACCATAGATGGATGTACATACGTACATGTACACATGTAAACTTATATATGTAAACTTGTAGCGTGTGCACACATGCATATACATATGTGCATTCAAAATATATACACATACACACATACATCTTAAAATACATATGTACAATATAAATAAAATAGTGACCAGGATAAACATGACCTCTCCCTTCCTAGAAAAGCTGAACCAAAATATTGTTTTAAAAAATATCCTAAGGCCGGGCGCGGTGGCTCACGCCTGTAATCCTAGCTCTCTGGGAGGCCGAGGTGGGCGGATTGCTCAAGGTCAGGAGTTCGAAATCACCCTCAGCAAGAGTGAGACCCCGTCTCTACTATAAATAGAAACAAATTAATTGGCCAACTAATATATATAGAAAAAATTAGCCGGGCATGGTGGCGCATGCCTGTAGTCCCAGCTACTCGGGAGGCTGAGGCAGGAGGATTGCTTGAGCCCAGGAGTTTGAGGTTGCTGTGAGCTAGGCTGATGCCATGGCACTCACTCTAGCCTGGGTAACAAAGCGAGACTCTGTCTCAAAAAAAAAAAAAATATATCCTAAATTCTGGTAACAACTATAAAAGAAACAAATATGGTCCTATGATAAAGAATGTCAGTTGGATGGAGGTTCGGGAACGTCTCTCTGTGGAGAAGACATTTAAGCTGACACTCAGCACATGGGAAGGAAACAGCCACGCAAAGGATCAGGGAAGCAGGTTCCAGGCAGTGAGAATGACACACACAGTGTGTCATAGGAGCCTGGCGTACCTGAGGAAGGGGAAGAATGGCACAGTGTGTGCAGACTTCCTAAGCAGTGGAAGCTGGTGTTCTGGATGAAGACTTTGTCCGTGGAGTTGGAGAGAAATTGCTAGGCTTGATGTGCACTTTGGAGGTCGTGTCGATCAGTCATGCTGATGCATCAGACAAGGACAAGGAGGGCAGGGGTAAGCTCCCAGATGGGCTGCTGAGTGAGTAGATATGCCATTCACAAATTTGGAGCACTTGAGGAGGAGCATTCTGGGAGGAAACATGTCAGACCTTCATTCCAATATGTTAAATTGAGTTCTCCAAGAAGAGACATCAAGCAGGCAATTTGAGATTCAAATCTGGGTTTCAGGAAATATTTAGGCTGGAGATACACATTTGAAAGGCATTAGATAGAAATGACATTTGAAGTCGTGGGAATCAATTAATGAGAAGTACAGAGAAAAAAGGGGAAAAGGTGCCCAAGACTAAGACCTATCAGACCACACCATTTAGAGAATAGCTACTTACCACCTCTGAGCAGGGCATTCATTCTTCTGTACATGGCACTGTATCGCCAACAGTGTTCTTTTGATTCCTAACATCACACTGGACAAAAACAGAAAGCAGGTGAGCAGACATTCACAGCCACTGGACTTGCTTGAGTGGGCGTGACTTTTAATCGATGTAGAATAATCTTTCACACGTTACTGTAGGGGACTGGGAGTCCTCTGGGCCTTCGCCTTCCGCAGCCTAAGCCAACCACCCGGGCTCACCTGCCACCTGCTGCTGAGCTGTGGCCACGCTCACCTGGACAACTGCAGCATCCTGCTGGCTGGTCAGGCTCCTACACTGGACCCTGTCATCCTTTCTTCTCACTCTAGACCTAATCACATCACTCCCCTGCCTAAAACACTTCAATTCCTTCTCATTTGTCTTAAAAGAAAAAAACCCAACAATCCTAATCTTCTTTTACTTATCCATGCCAATGTGTTCATTATGTAGACCGACTCTATAAGCAGTTTCTCTAGCTTATATATAAATATACACACACATACACACACACACACAGGTATATCACATTACTTATATTTAAAAATTGAAGTCAATACCGTAATCATTTATAATGCAACTATTCTTACCTTGAACGGTCTCTTGACATGTTCCTAACCAATAATACATGAGATGAGGGTTTTAACTTTAAAGGATAAATTTTGTACTGTGAGGAAAGTGTCAGACCTTTCTTTTACATTGTATAATTTTGCTATTGCATCTTTATTTGGAAAGTTGCCTAAGCTTACTCTTCTAGGACAGTGTATATAATAATATTTGGTTGTTAGAAAATTTGTTAATAAAAAGTTAACTGAAATCCAATTGAACAGATTTCTCTTTTAATCAGTATAAAGTTGTCTTCCACATGTTACTTTAAGGAAAAAGAGAAATAATCATAGGAAAAGAGTTATATCAGGAAATAGATAAAAAATTAATTCTAGAATGGTACAGTGTATTCTCTCCTAAATTATACTATAAAATCCCTGAAGGAAGAGTAATGATTTTTAATGCTTTAAAAATAAAATGATAGATATAGTGCTTGAATTCATGCATATTGACCAAGCGAATGGAAGCCCTGTGATTACTATACATTAATTCAGAAATTAGTTTTCTTTTTATTTCTGTACTAGTGGATGAGAAATGATGTTGAGAATGTTATAATGGGTATGATACTTTATGGTTTAACCATATGAAATTGTTGATGCAATTCACCTATAAAATCAGTCATTTCAACTTAATTCTTAGGTTTATTTATGGAAATTATACCTAAAGGTTTTAGAAAGATAAATAACTTCTTACTGGAATAAGAAAGGTTTTATAGTTAATCATCTTTTAATCAGAAACTTGGATTATGTCTTAAGCATTCCTTTTAATCAAGTTACAATCATATTTCTTGTTCTCTTCATATAGAAATGTTAAAGCACTTATTTTTATACATTACTTCTAATATGTTGTATTTTGGTTTTTAATTTTTAAGACTGCTGAGAAGTCAGGCCAGATTGAAAGATCAAAGAACGTAAGGCAAAGACAAAATGATTTTAAGGTAAGTTAAGGAAAAGTTATGTAGACTTTTTCACAGGGTAGGGTTTTCTCATCCAAAGTTACTAGGAGACTTTATGTTCAAGACACTCATTATTGCTTAGTTAATTTAATCAGATTAATGCCATTTCAATGCAGTTTTGCTTGTCCATTGTTCTCTAGAAAATGATTCAGGAAGTGACGCACTCACTTGTGAAGCTGATCCGCGGGGCCTTGCTCCCACTCAGCATCTGGGACAGCAGCGAGATGCTGCAGTACGGGGGCTGGGAGGTGAAGTCTGAGCTCTCTGGACAGTGGTTCACGCACACCATCCAGACCATCAGGTGAATATAGACACATTCTCATGAAAAGGAGTACTTTTTTTTCTTGCTTTTTGAAAAAAAATCCTTTGTATGGGATATGACTTTTGATACATTTAACAAAAAAGGAATTTTACTGTTCCTTCTCTCTGTTTTTTTGCCTCCATGGTTTTCCGTTTATCGTCTAACAAGGAGGCCCTTAAATATTCCTGGAGTGTATGTTGGACAAGAGTGTCATACCGTTTGTGCATCTTTTTGATTGCTTATCCTGGTATTACTGACACAGTGCAATCCCTGTCATGTTCTTGCTTTCTCTGTTTTCAACCTAATGCTGTAGTTTATAAGCTGCATGAGGAATGATTGTAGGACTACAAAAGCCATGGAACAAATTGCTGTGGGATCCCACTTTGCTCACTTCTGTTGTGTTTGTTTTGCAGGCTTACTTATGAATCGTTGACTGCCCTTGAAATTCCCAACGACATGTTACAGACGATCCAGGATCTCATTTTGGATCTTCGAGTACGTTGTGTAATGGTCACATTGCAACACACAGCAGAAGGTGTGTTTAGAAAAGCTCATTACATTTACTGAACAACAGTTATCTGAATATGCCACCTCCTTTCAGCTTACAAATCTTTGAAAATAGGAAAAAATTAGTCTTATGGAAATTTTAATTATTAGTTGATCTTATATCTAGCTGCTCAATAGAATTTTTTTCTTTTTTTGATGTCTTTTCAAATCAGTCTTATTGAGAAGCAAGACCATTGCAGAAATTAGAATGGATATACTTGAAAATGTTTAAGGATATAAGAACATACTTATGGCTAACTAGAAAACATAGGATATAAAACTTGTATAAAGTAAGATCCCAGATTTGTAAATATATATTTAAGATTTATATATATTTGTATATATTTAAGATTCAATTTAAAAAAATCAATGTATTATCAGCAGAAAGACTGTTAGCAATGGTCCTTTGAATTCTAAAAATGACATGTGATTCTTATTTTCCTTATACTTTTAAAATTTTTCAGGATTTGTACATAAAATCATAAAAAGCAATGAAGGAGTATTAAATATTTTCCAAACAACCAAAAACATTGTCATAAATGGTGCAAGCCATTACTATCTGCATCAGGCTTTTTAGGTAGGAAGGTTACGGAATTGGTGGCAAATACACTGTGTAAATGGAAAGGGAGTAGAATCTAGGTGAGAAACTGAACATTTCTCCCTTAATTCATCACCTCCTTCACTCTGGGAACCTGAGTCCCCAATGCTAAAAGTTTGGGCAGGGGGCATTCCTTTAGACAGGTGAGAATCATACCTCCATTGTCAAGAATATATAGGATTCAGAAAGAATCCAAATTCATTCATCAGAAATTTAGGGAAAAAAATAGTATATGGCTTATTTTGTACATGTCTGGTATTATCAAGAATACTGAATATATAATAAATCATTGCCTCAAGTCGTCTTTAAACCTTGCCTAGAATTCTCCAAATTAGGCTACACAGTGGAAAATTTTATTTACATTAATATTTTATTGGAAAAATCCAGTGAACGATACATATTTAAAATCTCGATACAAATTTAAAATCTATCATAATTATATTCTTTTCCCTGCTTTCAGCAAGTTTTTTCAAGCCTATGTAAAACAATGAAAAACCATAACGTGTAGATTTTTATCGCTATTAAAGATTGGTGAGATAATTATAATGAATAGTACTTGCGTACTTGTTTTCCATATAGAGATAAAGAGATTAGCTGAAAAGGAAGACTGGATTGTTGATAATGAAGGACTGACTTCTCTGGTGAGTATACATTCTTTTTAATTATTAGTCATGAATGTATACTCAAAATAAATGGCTTATTATATTTATAAGGAGCATTAGCTCTTTACATTGCCACTCTGAATAGTTTCTGTAAATAGAAATAATAAGCTTCTTAAAACTTTCCTTGTCAGAGTCATTTTTCCTTAACACTAAACTACAGATATTAAGAGATTAATGAAAAGAGTGGGCTTTTGGAGTGACCTTTCTTCATCTTGTATAACTTACTACTTTTGTTTCTGTTACTTTTTAAAAAAAAGTAGAGTTTGCTTAATTCCAAGTTATTCAGCAACTTGAATTTTTTGGAAAAGCAGGACAGAAAAAACGCTATTGCTGACTCCTAAACCAAAACCAACCAACCAAACAAATGAAAACAACAACCACAGACCTCTCCAGATACATTCACAGGTTGGGCAGGCAACTATAACCTGTTCATTCTAGAATAATCATCTTTTCAGATGGGACTTTTAGTTTCAGATACCGTTGGAAATAGTTTTCCTGATTTATCGTGTTTTTACACTTGTCTCATGGATCCTGTGTTGCCAGTAAGCTACTGGAACATCCCAGTGGCTTAAACAAGACGGGGACTTGCTGTTTCTTCTATATTAACCTGGCAGCTCAATCATGTGGTCAGTGCCCAGGGCTCCTTCCCTGTGACCCTTCACGGTGGCTTCTACTCGGGAGGACCTTGTGGTCACTCATGATCTCACTGCTGTCTGAAGAAAGCCCAGCCTTCCCCCAGGAGCCATAGCCAATACCTGTCTCACACCTGCTTGGCTAGAATTCACTCACATGCCCATCCCTGTCAGCAACGAAGGCCGGGAATATGGAGTTTTTTAGCAGAGTACCTGGCTATTCCCAACAATTTCTGTCTGTCTTTAGTAAGAAATAAGGAGAAAATAAATCCTGGAGAGGTAACCAGCAGTTTCTGCCTTAGATAAGGAAAGTAGAATAAAATGGTCTTGACTTGCCCAAATTTACAAACCAGTGATGAGTCAGCCTGTTGAGAAGCAGTGATACTGAGTTGAATTTCTGTGCAGTTGTCTCCCAGTATCCATGGTGGGGGAGGAGGGGGTTGGTTCCAGGACCCCGTCACAGTACCAGAATCTGAAGATGTTCAAGGCCCTTAAAGTTGGCGCTCTGCATCTACAGGTTCCATATCCAGCTGGTCCCACAGCTGGTTGAATCCATGGGCATGGGACCTGTGGGTATGGAGGGCTGACTGTACTTCTTATCAATGGTCTTCCCTTGAGGGTTGGGGAATTTATGGACTCATTTTCATTCCTCCAAATTTCTAGATCCTATCTTAAGTTATTATAAATATATACAGTTGTAGCATACTTTATGTAGCAATGTGGTTTAGAAAAGCAATGTTTACTGACAATGTTTTTCAAGTTAAATCATGCTTGAAATGAATTAGGGACATTTATCATTTTAATAAGTGAATATAATTCCATTTTAAAGGATTTGTTTTTTGTAAGAATATTTTAATTGACTGAGTTTGTTCTGTCACAATCACCATATGTAAGTACAAACTAGTCTATAGCTAACTCTCCCTCACACTCAGTTTTTAGAGCAAGATGTGGGCAGACCTACACCACCCAGCACAAAGCCACGCAAGACTCACAGACCTCAATGTCTCAACTTTGTATATTGTTTACATGTTGAAATAATAATATTTGGATATGCTACGTTAAGTAAACAATATTAGAATTAGCTTTATTTCTTTTTAGTTTTTTTAATGTGATTACTAGAAAATCTGAAATGTGGTTTGTGTTTGTGGCTCACATTATATTTCTGTTGAATATCACTGGTACAGTGCATTGCACTCAATTTAGAATCAAAACCTAGTTTAGTCCTCCATGCAATCCTAAAGAAGTCACGTAACTTGTGTGACCCTGGTGTCTTCATTTGTATAGAAGGAGCAGGAGAATGCTTCACAGTGTTGTGATTTAGGATTAAATGAGATACTGTGGATTAGAGCACTTTGTAAACCGCAAAGCTTTAGCCAAACATAAAGGATTTTTTTATACTTTATTTTATTTTTTTATTTGAGTATATTATGGGGGTACAAATGTTAAGTATATTCCCCATGCCCCCACTTCCCCCTCGAGTCAGAGCTTCAAGCGTGTCCATCCCCCAGACAGTGCACATCTCACCCATTATGTATGTATATACCCATCCCCTCCTCCCCCCTCCCACCTGCCCAACACCCGATAGATGTTATTCCTATATGTCCACTGAGGTGTTGATCCGTTAATACCAATTTGCTGGTGAGTACATGTGGTGCTTGTTTTTCCATTCTTGGGATACTTGACTTAGTAGAATGGGTTCTAGCTCTATTCATGAAAATACAAAAGGTGCTATATCACCATTGTTTCTTAAAGCTGAATAGTACTCCATGGTATACATATACCACATTTTATTAATCCACTCATGTATTCATGGGCACTTGGGTTGTTTCCACAACTTTGCAATTGTGAATTGTGCTGCTATAAACATTTGAGTGCAGGTGTCTTTTTTGTAGAGTGTCATTGGATCTTTTGGGTAGATGCCCAATAGTGGGATTGCTGGATCAAATGGTAGATCTACTTGTATCTCTTTAAGGTATCTCCATATTGCTTTCCACAGAGGCTGAACTAGTTTGCAGTCCCACCAGCAGTGTAGGAGTGTTCCTCTCTCTCCGCATCCACGCCAACATTTATTGTTTGGGGACTTTTTGATAAAGGCCATTTTTACTGGAGATAAATGATATCTCATTGCAGTTTTGATTTGCATTTCCCTGATGATTAGAGATGTTGAGCATTTTTTCTTATGTTTGTTGGTCATTATTCTCTCTTTTGAAAAATTTCTGTTCATATCCTTTGCCCATTTTTTGATAGGGTTGTTTGATTTTTCCTTGCTAATTTTCCTGAGTTCTGAATAGATTCTAGTTATCAGCCCTTTATTGGATGTGTAGCTTGCAGACATTTTCTCCCATTCTGTGGGTTGTCTGTTTGCTCTCTTGACAGTTTCTTTGGCTATGCAGAAGCTTTTTAATTTGATCAGGTCCCATTTATTTATTTTTGTTGCTGCTGTGATTGCCTTTGGGGTCTTCTTCATAAATTCTTTGCCTAGTCCAGTGTCTAGAAGAGTATTTCCAACATTTTCCTCCAGAATTCTAATAGTTTCACACCTAACTATAGAGGCTTTTTTACGAGCCGTAAGGGGAAAGAAGCAAGTAACACACAAAGAAAAGCCAATCCAAATAACACCAGACTTCTCTACTGAAGCCTTACAAGCAAGAAGAGACTGAGTTACTATTCTCATTCTTCTGAAACAGAATAATGCCCAGCCTAGAATCTTGGACCCTGCAAAACTAAGTTTTGTATAGGAAGGAGAAATAATGACGTTCTCAGATAAGCAAAGACTGAGGCAATTCACCACCAAGACAAGACCAACCCTCCAGTAAGTACTCAAAACAGTGTTACCCACAGATCAGCATAATAAACACGAATGTAAATCCACTCAAAAGCTAAGATCAAAGGCCAGATACCACAATGGCTCTAGAGAGAAAACAAAGCAACGAAGGTCAACCCATCAGAATGAACAGAAATCTGCCCCACCTATCATTTCTCTCAATAAATGTGAATGGCTTAAACTCCTCACTCAAGAGACATAGGCTGGCCGAATGAATAAAAAAAAATACAAGCCAAGTATCTGCTGCCTTCAGGAAACACATCTAACCTGCAAAGATGCAGTTAGACTAAAGGTAAAGGGGTGGAGAACAATATTTCAAGCAAATGGAAGCCTAAAGAAGGCTGGCATGGCAGTTTTGATTTCAGATAACTTAGTTTTTAAATCAACAAAAGGATTTTTATTTGATTAATAATGTATAGAACTGGCACCACTATCATAATAATACCACAAGCTTATATTACCCCTCACTGTTTTCAAAGCACTGTCATATAACCCTGTGCTGATCATTACAGCAAGCCTCAAGGACAGGCCAGAAGGGACCATTGGATGATCGACTGCTGAGTAACTTGCGCAGGTACATATGTGTAGGTGGATTAACCATTGAGTCACCTTGATGCCTGGTTCAGGACACCTGCTCAGATTAGTCTTGTGCAAAGGAAAAAACATTGTATGCTCAATTTGAGATAATTTTTAAGGTTCTATGTTTCATTTTGCAAAACTGTCATACGTTTAGTAACTCAGCTCTGAGTCATAAAATAGGTGTAGGTCCTTCTCCAGGCTGGTGCTTCTGCATTTGTGGCCAGCCCACGTGTGCCTCCATGGGGTGGCCCTACCTCGGGCTGGTGGTGTGGTCATTGTAGATCAGCCCCTGTGAAGATACTCTGAAGTGGCTACTTGTTTGTAGTTTATTTTTAGAAACTACAAGGTTTTAGAAACTTATTTGTAGTTTATTTTTAAAGTTCAATTATACTAGTGCAATTGTAACCAAAAATTAACTCATTTCATGTTTGATCTCACACATGACAAGCCACATAACTATGCACAGAGATGAAAGCGCTAACCCTCAGTGCACCTTGTGAATGAATGACCTGCAGGAAGTAGCTCATCTAGACGGTTTCTAGTCAAATATCAGTGAAGAAATATGCTAACATGATAGATTTGATAACGCTGAGTAAAGTTTTTAGTTATTCAGCGCGGATCTCTCTTAAGAGAAAAGGTGAATCAACACTTAGAGCACAAATCTAGAGTCCAGCTTTGAATATTAGTGTTTTGATCTAACATGTGTGTAAAATTCTTAGACTTTGAAGAATGACAGGTTTTATCAAAGCTTATCACATATTTCTAATTTATATTTTCATGATGTTTCCACAGTACCAATCCCATTTGTTTGAGATGAGAGTACTTTTTCTTTCCCTATAGCTGGGAGAGGAAAATGTTACTTATCACATTAAAGAAATGAATGTAAGCTTTGCCTCATTATGACTGTTTTCTTCAGCTGAAGTATTATCTATAATTAGAACTTCACTTCAGTGCCCTGAAACAGCTCATTGAAAGCATCCTGTTTTCTTCTCATGTTGAAAATACTTTCTGCCTTTTTTCAATTTGGATAATTCTGAGAATTTTCTTCTTTCAGAAGAATTGCAATGATGTGTGATTACTTCTTACAGTTAGCTAAATTGGATGATTTACTGATGATACACAGAGATAGTACTATTTCTTTTTTCTAAAAATGTTTAGACTATAACTTACTCCCAGTATAACTGAGACACATTGAGCCTTTTAGTAGTCTCTATCCACTTATATTAATATATATAAAATAAAATTAATAAGAAAGTCTAGTTCATATTTTAATATAAGAAATATAAATAACCACACATGAACATTGATATTTAACTGCTCACAGAAGAATGTTGCATTTAATTCTCAATATCATAATTATTATTTAACATATTAAATTTTCTTTCCAAGGCAGATAAGTCAGATGAATAAAGTTGGTCATCAAACATATGTTTTGACAAATGTTTTCTGTGCCATTGGTATTTCATCCTACATTCCTTACTTTTTATTATTTTTTCTGTACTTCCACTTTTAAGTATTCTTTGTGGTGCCCCCTGGTGGTTTCAAAGTGCAGTAATAAAATTACACTAAAGCTGAGTAATTTTATTGTCACTTTATCAATTGTATTTTAACTTTCATTAAGTCGGGCTTCCTTTAGGTAAAAGAATACCCATCTTTTTAAAAATATTTATGTAAGTGTCCCTTTCTTTCTTCTGTTCACTGTTTTTCCTAAACCTCTTAAAAATTGATGTGTGTATTAAGGAGAGGTTCTCCAGATTTTTGCATAGATCTAGTGGGTTGAGCAGTGAGCCTTCCACAGCTCACTGCCTGTTGAATGAAATCCAAACTCCTTGTCCCATTTCTTGAGACCGTGTTTACGCTCAGTGGTTTCACATGCTGCTCATCCCATGCCCCTCAACCCCAGCCATTTCTTGCCCACCCTGGGCCATGTATGCTGTCCTTCCATGAGGACTTGCTTCTCCTCCACTGTCCTCTCCAGGGGCCCATCCCTCTGGTGCTTTGGCCCTCAGCTTCAGTGTCCTCACTGGCTCAGGGGAGGGGTGGGGGCTTCTTTGAGCATCCTATTCAGAGAAGATCCTCCTCCATCACAGTTGTTCTCTGAGTTTTACATGTGTTGTTCATAGTGCTTAATATAGCTTATGAATGCAGTTATTTTATTTCTATACCTTTTTTTTAACCATTTTGTTGACAGTGACTTTAACGGTAGTGTCTCCTGGCTGGAATATACTATAATGAGAACTCTGTCTTACTCACTCCTGTGTCTCTGTCACCCAGTAGTTCCCGGCACAAAGTAAAATCTTAAACACTCTTAGGAGCTAAGATGTTCGGATCCATTCACACTTATCTTGAAATGCCACTGGTTGGACTTATTTCCAAGTTTCATTTTCTGACTTAATGTATATAGAAATGACTGTAATGACTTATCTGATTTAAAGATCTTGTACCTCCTCCAATTGTTAGTATTAACATTAAATTTTGTTGAACAGTACCAGAGATGTGGAAGATCTAAGAACTTGAGCTCATCCCTGAATATACCTGGGAAATAGCATTTAAAAAATATACTCATTATATCTGCTACTTATTATGTCATTTGCCTCTCACAAGAATAGAGTCTTGAAGAAAGTTTTAGTTACACCTGACTGTTCTGGTTGCATTAGATGTACTTTAGAATCTCAAGAGTTACCCATTTTTAAATATTAAAGTGCAAAACATGCCAAACCTGAAAACTCAATGACTGGGAGATTACTTTTCAGATATTTATGTCTCTGTTCCTTTCCACAAATCTGGAAAATTCAGAGCTTTTGGCTGTATACATTTCTGTTAAATATATCTTAATAATATAACCAGTGCATGTTTTTTAATTTTAAGATACACATTTTTTTCCTTCAGCCATGTCAATTTGAACAGTGCATCGTGCATTCCCTGCAGTCCCTGAGGGGTGTTCTCGAGTGCAAGCCTGGAGAGGCCAGTGTAAGTTCTCCGCTCAGTTCCACGTTTACTTCAGAACTTCCCAAGGAGCCCTTGGCAATAATAGCTGTATGTTTTTGAGTCCTTGCAGCACAAGAGCTTTTCTCCCTCATTGCTCGCTTGTTTCATTTAGTTTAACTACATAGGCATGTTGATTCCTGTGCCAATATAGCTAGTGAAAGTTAAAATGTGGTAGAGTGATCACAGTGATAGCACTTTGTGAACAGAATGACCAGTTGACCCTGGTTGTTGTCCCTCAGCCCAGTACTTCATTGTCTTCTCAAGCCAGAGCCACCACAGTTACCAACAGAGTTACCACAGTTACCACCTCTAAGCTAGCTCTTCACTCATGACCCCTTTCAGAGTAGGGAGACCCGTACCTAAAGCAGTTTTCCATATTTTAACTGTTTATATCTAACTTCATAAAAAAATTTTGTTTTTATTAACAAAGTGCAACCTTTTTAATGAAGATTCTTCTGCATAGGTCTTTCAACAACCTAAAACACAGGAGGAGGTTTGCCAACTAAGCATCAATATTATGCAGGTAATAATTGCAAGCAGTGATGCCCAAAGCTAGAAGTAATACTAGCCAGCCCCTTCCTATTTATGATGTGTATATAACATATATCAAATACATATTCTGGTTTCATCTTGTCTGTGTACATAGTAGTTTAGGGTAAATAGGGCATAAATTAAGTTTAATATAGGATTAAGTCCAACTTATTTTAGCAATACCCAAATTTTCATTTATATTACACTGCCCTTTTTTGTGTTCTCTTTATACTTTATTTCTATTAGAGCACAGAGTAAATTAAATGATAATCATTTACATTATATCTAGAGTGTAAAGTTTTTTGAGTGGGACCAGTGCTCTGTAAGCACATAAACAAAATTGGCCATTTGAGTGAGTGGGAAAAGGTCTTTTTCCTAAAATATATTCAGGAACTTAATAATTGATCAAAACATCAGTGCTTTTAATTTTCTATTATTTATATGATATGTATTGATGGGATATATACTTCTATCATTAACAGGATATATATAAAATATATTTCTATATACATACCTCTCCCCCTACCACACTACTTGTGGGATATATACTTCTACTTTAATTTATGTAAAGTTACTTTTGTAACTTATGTCCAGATAGATTAATATCTGAGAGTTCATTCATCTGAGAGTTCTGAAACTTATTATTTTTTACTTAGGTTTTTATATACTGTCTGGAACAATTGAGCACCAAGCCTGATGCAGATACAGATACTGCACAGTAAGTGAAAATGAAATTAATCTTATTAATACATTTAGGAGAATTAAAAATATAGACTCAAGTTTTATATTTAGTCTTATATCCCAAGAATTCCAGTAAGAGAGATAGATTGTTCACATTAAAGTCAGTTTTATATATTTGATCTATATTCTTTCCATAATTTCTTCATAATTTCTTTATCTTCTGAACACAGTCTTATTAAAGACATATTAAGCAACTTAAACACATGATTAGCTTATTGTTGAAAAGAACAGATTTTATAATTAATAAAGTAGAAAATTTAAATATATAACTCCTAATCGATTATGTTTACAATCCTGACGTTAGGGTAGCACACTAGTACTCTTGTTAGAGACTAAGCATGTTGGTAGAAGCAAGTCTGGGTCAGGCTTAGTTATTTGAGCTCTTAGATCTGTGGTCCCCAAGCCCCAGGCCATAGCCCAGTACCCATCAGTGGCCTGTTAGGAACCAGGAAGGCCACACAGCAGGAGGTAAGGCGAAGGGAACTTCCTCTGTGCTTACAGCTGCTCCCCATCACTTACATCACTGCCTGAGCTCCGCCTCCTGTCAGATCAGCGGCCTTAGGTTCTCACAGGAGCTCGAACCCTACTATAAACTGTGCATTGGAGGGATCTAGGTTGTGTTCCTGATGAGCATCTAATGTCTGACAATCCGAGGTGGAGCTGAGGTGGTGATGCTAGTGCTGGGGAGCGGCTGCAAATACAGATTATTACTAGCAGAGAGGTGTGACTGCATGATAAATGTGATGTGCTTGAATCATCCTGAAGCCACACCCCGCCCCTCATCTGTGGAAAATTGTCTTCCATAGAACCAGTCTCTGGTGCCAAAAAGGTTGAGGACCACTGTTCTCAAGGACATATCTTAACTCTTGATGTTTACAAATCCATGTGGACATCCATGTTATATTGGACAGCATTGTAAAATGCTGTGTGTGTGTTTTTTTAAATCTAGTATTTCTGAACCATACTTGGCATTCGTAATCTGTGCGCCTATGATTTATGCTGACACAGGTAATACTGAAATACATGCCTCTTAAATCTTTAATTCACAATATGAGAATTTTTCCCTGTTAGTCTATTTACTGGTATTGGTTTTTGCTTTTCAGTATATGAAACTATTACCTCTCTAGAGACCTACTAAGTTTTTAATTCTTCTAGATTTTTTTTATTTCATATTTTTAGCTCACTATTTCACCAGGAATTTGTATTCTCAGATCCCTGATATTATTAATTATCAATTAATAACTAATTATTAATGTCTTTCCTTATTGTTTTGTTAAAATTTCTGTTGTCATTGAATTCTGTTGTCATTCTGTCATTGAATTCTGATAAATAGTGCAGTGTATTTCTAAACTTTATCTTTTTGTTCAAACACATTTTGTATCAATTGGTGCTGTTTTAATTATCACTAGTTTATGTTTTGTTTTTCAGCTTGGTATTTTTTTTTAACCTCAATTTTGAAATATTATTTTATATTTTCATCATTTTAGTCTTTCATATGAATTCTAAAATCAGGTGGTCAGGCTTAAAGAACATAAGTCCTGCAGAGGTGTTTAATATGTTTCCATTCTATCTATAAATTAGTCTGTAGAGTTACGATCCCCCACATTTCATATTTCTTATCACTTGTGAGTTATCAACTAATTTCCTAACTTACCTCACCTCACCTATAAGGGGTTTACTATCAAAATGAGCTTGAAAAAGCCCCCCAGATATTCTGATGGGCAGAAACATTTTAATTATGTAAGTATATACTTAGGATAATTAGAATAATTTGACATTTTCCCCTTAGTTATTTATTTTTAAGTTTAATTAAATCAAAGCCTTAAGACTTTGGGAAGTCCTGAAAGCAAATATCATATGGCCCATGTTAATATATAGCCCATCATGCCTTCTTTGAGCTGTTAATTGTTAAATATAAAAAAAACTTGTAGAAGGTTATATGATTTTTAACCAAGACATTTAAAATTCAAATTGATATATATTGAATAGTTCATTGCATTTTTAAATTTTAGTGCTTTAATTGTAACTATTTGCTTACTTACTTCTGTATTCAGTCTTTCCATTGACGTGTCTTCTCCTGATTTGTTTGGAAGTATCCATGAAGACTTCAGTTTGACCTCTGTGAGTAAGATTATCAATAGAAAGTAAAACATTTTAAAACTATTTAATAACTATTTCATAATCAGTCTAAATTGCTTTGAATGTTACTGCATCACTGCTGTGGAATGTATTAATAGTATAGAACTGCCGTCCCCATACCCCAGGCCACAGAGGTACCAATGCAAGGTCTGTTAGGAGCCGGCCGCACAGCAGGAGGTGAGTGGTGGGCAAGTGAGTGAAGCTTCATCTGTATTTACAGCTGCTCCCCATGGCTCCTAGGCCCCTCCCCTCAGGCCATGGAAAAATTATCTTCCATGAAACCAGCCCCTGGTGCCAAAAGGGTTGGGAGTCGCTGGTATAGAACATTGCTGTATACTTTGGAGCTATGTCTTAGTATGTGATAATTTTACTAAATATAAATGAATTTCACATAAATATGTATGAATTTCACACTTAAAACTTTTTACTTGGAATTGTAACTTAAATAGTTCCATATACTGCATCTGTGCAGTTCCTGAATGTTAATGGGCACCCCAGTGGTGCCCAGGTGCACGAGAGTTGTTAGAATTGGCTGAGGAGGACAAGGGTGCCCATTTCTTTCACACTTTTGGCCTCTTCAGCCAGACAAGTTCTGCTTTTCTCTGTTTTATTTCCATACGTGCCCTAATAGCATTTTATTTGAACACTGTTTCAAATAAAAATATATATATATATACAGAAACATATATGCATATGTAAATACACATATACATACCTATACATATTATTTTTAACATATACACATATTTAGGGAGAATTCACATACATGAATTATCACATGTATAAATTCAGCTATCAAAATTCAAACTCCAGCTGTCTTAAAGAAAATAACCCTCTCTGGTTTGTCATGAGCTTGAAGGGTGTGTGTTGTGTGTGCATGTGTGCGAACGCATGCCGAGGGTATCTCAAGAAACAAAAAGACCTGAATTCTACCCTGTGTAATTTCCATAGTTACTATATTTTTAAGCACAAATTCCTAAATGAGGAGTTTGGTATATTAGGAAAAGTATAGTTTCAAAGTAATTAAAAAAATAGTCTAGGTTTACTTACTTGGGTGACTAGGTAGAGAGTGATAGCATCTACTGAGACAAAGAATGCAGGAAGAAAACAGATTCTGAAGAAAGATTAAAAATTCAGTTTGGGACCAGATTTGTTGAATGTATGACATTCAGGTAAAGATTGCTAATGGGTGATTAGATATACTTGTCTGGATCCAAGGAGAGAAATCTAGGTGTAGATTTGTGAATCAGCTGTACATGAACAATATGAGGCCTGGGAGTAGATGAAAATACTAAGGAAAATACTAGTTGTTTCTTCCAGTCAGACTTACAGCTGGAGTCGTACCAAAGCTAGCAGCAGGGCAATCCTGTAGAGCACTGCCCCAGGCTGTCCCTACAGATGGGTCAGGTGGATTCCAAAGAAAGAACCGCTAAATGCCAGGTGGTCAGCCACAGCGTTAGGGGAACTTACATGTGGAGAGGCCGCAGTACGTCCTCTCAAGAGACAGCAAGAAGAGATGTTCTACCTGGGAGTGTCAGCAACAAGGGGATCAGGTTATGGGGTTTATATGAGGATTCAAGGAATTCAGGGCAGGGCTGGTTGGTACCTGTTTAGCATGGTTGCTCTCTCCGTGTTCTCAGGCAACAGCCCAAAGAGCTTTACCAGTGCCTGGAATTGTTCAAGGTCCCTGACAGGGTGCAAGCCTGCCAGGGAAAACAGCGTGCCAGAGCAGAGGGCTCACAGCACTATGCTGCTCAGTTAGGAGATAGAAAGAAAGTGGGGGTCGGGGAGCCCCTGTACTGGTTGGATGAGAGAAGGGCCAAATATATAATACCCAAGTAACATTGGGGTGTCAGTATTTAAGAGGTAGCTAGAAGCAGAGAGCCTTGACGCGTCAGAGTGATGGGAAGAAACCCAGACAGAGTTGCACCTGGACGGATGGGAAGAGCAGTCAGATGGGGTGCTTGCAGTGCGAGGCTGAGGAGACTGGGTGGGGGTGAGCAGCAGGACCCGTGGCTTGGCAGCAGGAGCGAGGCCTCAGCCATCTTGGGAAAGGAGAGAGAAAGGGGCAGGGGGTGCCAGGGCTCAAGGAGAGCCCCCAGAATGGAGAAAGGCCTGGCAAGCTCTCTGGCCAACCCGCTTTTTTCCTCCGTCTTTCAGAATGGGCCTGATTGCCATGTGAACACCTTTCTGGTGTTTGGGAACCTTGGCTGTGTGCACTGAGTCTTCCCCTCTCCTAGCAGACACCCTAAATCCTTAGGCCTTGCCCTGCAGGGTACCTGTGCCCCCTTGAGTGGCAGAGGCGATGGCCCTGTTGGTGGTGGTGGTCCTTCCAGCCTGCCCCCGCCCTCTGTCGGCCGCGGGAGTCAGCGCCAGGCTCTGCTGCTACACTCAGGTCGCACCGCTGTCGGCTGCCCCAGTGTCATTTGTGACCAAATTCAGTTCCTGCTTTTCCCCACTGGGAGGTATTTGGATAGATTTGGCTCTTCCTCTCAGATTACTGAGCTCTCCTTAGGTCTTCTTCTATTACCCAGAAGGGAGACAGTTTTGGAAAGAAAGATCTAGATTTGGGGCCAGACAGAAAACACTGGCTGGCCTCCTGGGTGCTCCTCACTAACTGCATAAGCTCAGGGCATCCAGGCCGTGTTTTCCAGATAAATTGTGATGGTAATGCCTGCCTCACACAGATGCCCCAGGAATGGCTGGAATGATATCTAAGACTTAGTCCTTCATCCACAGGTGTGACATTTGATAGGTAGTTATTTTCAAATATATATCACCATCTAAGGTGTTATTAAGCTTTTGATTAGTCCTTCAAGTTTAAGAATTTGTGTTATTCAGTTGTTCTTCCCACTCTTATTGTATCTGATCATTTAGATGTGAGAAGCAAATGCACTTACTAAGATTTTACACCACTAAAATAGTTTTTCTATTTTTGAAGAATCATGTATAGCACAATGGGAAAGAATTGAGCAAAGATAGTTAATTCGCAAGGCAGAGAAAATGTGCCAGGGTTAGGTCTGCTGGAGTTTTGATTCTTGTAGGAAAAAGTAATTAAAGATTGATTCTGAAACTGAGAAACCAATTGATATTTTGGAGGAATGCAGCATGTTTGGAGTGGCAGCTGTAGCGTCACGTTTACTTTATTCCATGTCTTTACAATGCGTGTACAGTGGTGGAGCCAGACTTGGCAGGACTGAAACATGGCCTTGCCATGCAAGATTCGGGGCTGTTCACTGCTTTCTTTCTAGTATCTTTATTCACAAATTGTGAAAAATGAGTATTAGACATAATACTGCCCTATTTACCTTGTTTTGTTCTCCATTTCCCATCCATAAATTAATTCAGGGCTATTAACAACCTTTCATTTGTTTGAAGGTCCCTTAATAATTCCTCAGCCTTTTACTTACATTTGTTGATAACCAAAAAAGGCAGTGAATAGGCTATGCTCTGCCAGAAATAAAGATAGGAACATTTTAAATAAAAAAATCTAGAAAGTTTTTAGAAATTTGACTGAGCTAGGTGAAATCAGTGGGAGATATTATATATGACTGGCAATTGATTTCTAAGACTATAGTTGTTCATCTTTGGTGCACATACGTTAAAGAGTAGGAACCTGTTTGTCTCTACAGTTATTATATTAAATTCCTTTATTGTTAAGTTATTCTGACTGTGTACACAAAGAGTAAGCAAAGTCTGGGTGAGGACCTTTCCTGGAGAGTGGTTTTGCCATAGTTTTAGTCAAGGGCCTTAGAGGAGCCACAGTTGCTCCAGAGAATGAGACAACGCCCCACACCTGTGGGAGCACAGGGCGGGGAGCCACAGTGAACCACAACACCGTGGCAAGGGCCATTCCTGGAATTTTATTCACAAAACTAGTTCTGAACTGTAAGAGTACATTGTATTCATCAGCATTTGAGTCTGGTAATTTTTGTAAGAAATTACTTTAAGTGGACAGAGCCCTGGAGAATGCAGAAGTAGGTGGGGTTCTCCCCCTTCTCCTTAACTGACACTGACCATCCCCTAGGGAGGAGTCTCCTGGCCTTGGTGACCCCTCCCATTAGAGGGGGACCATTCTTGGTGTTCTCGTTCGTACCTGCACAAAAATTTCTTAAAGCCTAAGTGTTTTGAAGGAGCTTATCATATAGAATGTAGGGTAGTGTAATTCTCTTCCAAGTTATGAAACATTTATAAACTATTTTCTGATAGTTTCTACATTTTTAATATAATTATTTAAAATATCCCTTCCTGTAGCCTTTGGTGTACACAGAGTATTAGTAGAATAAACAATAAAGTAGAACCCCTTTCACAAGAACAGCCAATCCTGGTTAAATGGATTTTATCAATTTATTTTCCCATACAAGGCATTAAATTTCAGAGAAAATGTTATTTGACTTTGAGTATATTATGTAATAATGAGCAAATAGTAGAACTGCAGGATTGTATTATGTTTCTCTTCGTATTATAATATTGGGAAAGAAGCAGCGAAGAGAAGCAAAGCATTGAATATTGATGTTAAAGAATAAGAGATTATAATTAAACTTAAGAAGTGGTCAGTATTATCTGTTACACTCTCAATTTGTTACTATAAATGTAATTTTTTAAAAATTTGTTTTGCTTTTTAGGAACAGCGAATTTTGATAGTCCTAAGTAACTGCTGCTATCTAGAACGCCACACCTTCCTGAACATAGCAGAACATTTTGAGAAGCACAACTTCCAGGGAATAGAGAAAATAACACAGGTAAACAGGTTAATGTTAAATGGACAAATCTGTTGTTTTGCCAGCTTAGTTTCCAAACTGTTTTCTCAGCACCATTTTCCTTTGCTTTCCTGTCTTGTTCCTTTACTTGCCCTCCCACCTCTGCTCCTTCCCGCCTCAGCCCACTGCATGTGAATGATTCCCCTCCTCCTCACAACTCACCTTCAGTCCTTCATTTCATACTCTTTTCTTTTCTCTAGGTCAAAGCTCTCTCAAGATAGAGCTGGTTTACTCCCCACCTAGGGTGTTCCAAAGTGAGGAAAGAAAATAATGAGAGAAAGGGAACAAACCCAAATCTTTAAGAATGATCTCAGATGAGACTCCTTTTGGGTTAAAGCCTTTAGACACAGCCAGCAGGAACTCCCTGAGCCTGCAGAAAAACCTCCTCCTGCTTGTTCGCGTCTCCCCTCCTCCCCTCCTTTCCCTGTGACCACAAGGTGCTTGGCTGTACCTCCGCGGGCGTGCCGCATGCGCTCACACACCCAGCCCACACAGCTGTAGGTGTTTGACACATGACCTGGAAGAGCACACTCCCCCACTCTCCGATCACTGCACGTAGAAAGTTAGGCAGAAATGGGTCCTGTAGAAGTTAATGGAGTGGTTGTTTTTGAATGTTATACTTTCTTGTTTATATTTTTTTCAAGTAAGCAGACAAGGGAAAAATGAAGTAACCTTGTTATTAAACGTTGGTTGGTTCCTGGGCAAAGGTTTATCAGATTTCTGAGTAAAACTATGCTAGAACCACTTTTTAATGTCATTACAGTTTTCTCATTGCAGAGAATAAGAAAGATAATGATCTTGTTAATCTTACAATCAACATGTACTCTTAATGGATTATATATTTTTTACAGTGGTGGTTCCAGTTCATGAACTACATTGGGATTTTTTTTTCAAAGAATGAAAATGTCAAAGTGGGCGGCTCTGTCTTGTTTTCCTGCCTTTTCGTAAAGATTAATCATCCTGATGAGAAATGTTGTGACTTAAGGCTTTAGTGGCAAATGTCTAGTCTATTTCCAGAAATTTTTGTGTTGAGAATTGCAAGATGCTATCTTGCAGTAAAAAGTTATTATTTGTATTATAGAAAGTAGGCACTTTGTTTTCATACAGCACCACAAATATATTTATTGGAGAAATTTTATTTATCATGTGAAATGATTAGGAATTGCATATAAGAGAAGCAATAAGTTTGGTTTCTCTAGGTTTTTGTGAAGTAGTAAGTAGGAACTGTCTGTTGCTTCAGCTTGTATCATTAAGAATTAGAATCAAATTGACATTAAAAAAGGTTGTTGATGTTCTTCCTTGACTTTGTCTAGATTATTTTGATACCAAGATAATATGAAGAATGTGGGATTACAACTTAGAATAAGTGATGGACTCTTTTTTCACTCAAAATTTGGATTTTTTAAAATTGACTTTTGAATATTTTGAAATTATTCAGTTGTGTTTAAAATGAATAGACAGTAAACTAGATTTAGATTATAGCATTTGTGTTGATTGTATTAATTTGTGAATCTATTGTGTGAATCTATTAATTTCATGGTGCCAACCAAGTAAAATATATGTCTTGCATTAAAGAAAAAAGGCTACTGACTGCCGTTATTTTTCATAGTTTCCTTTTCAAATGACAGATAACTCTAGAGGCATAGATTCCAGAAAAATTGCAGGGCACAGTAACAATGGAAGGCTTATCCATTCTTCCTGTGTTTCTGCTCTTGGTGATGATGGTCCGTTATAGACCTTCTTGTGTGGTGTTGCTGGACACCAGACACTCTTAGACCTCCTCCTGGTGTGGTGCAGTGGTTGGCCAAGTGTTTCTTCCAGGTATGTTTCCTCCTGCTTTTTCATTGGTAGGAGAAGGGCAAAAATGACTAGTTTTTAATTCCCTTCACCTTGTTCCTCACCTTCAAAAATAGAGTTGCATTAATCTTAATATAGAAAGAATATACCAAAATAACTACATTTTTAAGGAGTTTATTATAATTTAATGATCAGTCAAAATGTAATGATCAATGACATTAGTCCTAGAAATATTTTTTCCAGTGATACATTTTTCCTTCTTATAAGAATAAGACCCAACCATTATTTTTAAAAAGAAACAAATACTGAGAAGCCTAATAAAAAATAAAAATCATCTATAATGTACCAGCCAAAGATAACACTATTTTTGTATTTATAGTAATCTATATTTAATATACCATATGCCTATACCAATATATGTTATATAAGTACAAAACATTTTTCTGAATTCAGTTTACATTGAATTATTTTTCTATTGAATATTTCATTACTTTTCCATTTTTATTAAATTTTTTTTGTAAAATATGAGTTTAATGACCTTATAATATTTGTTAACGTGGATATAACATTTTTTAAAACCTCTCCCTTACCTGGAACCTTTGTTATTTTCAATTTTTTGTTGCTCTTGTTACTGAGAGATGAAAATAATATTTGATCATATGTGTAATTACTTCCTCACAATAGACTCCTAGATGCATACTCATAGCGCCAAAGACTCTCGGTAAATGTTGCCAGATTGTTTTTTGGAAGCTGAGATCATCATATTTCTGCCTTCATTTTTATTTACAGTTTCTAATTTGATAGGTAAAAATACTCTTTCATTGTATTTTAATTTACATGCCTTTCACTATTTAGAAGGTTAGCATTTTTTCTTCTGTTTATTGACTATTTATATTCTAGAAGAGCTAATTCTGAAGGCACTTAGTTAAGAAATAAAGTTTTGCAATTTAGGTGTGCAAACCAAATCTGCTACCAGTCAGATTTTTTGAGGCCCTTTAAAAGGGAAAACCAGAACTGTATAGTTAATAAGCCTTAACATATAACTTTACTGTGGCTGCTGTAATGATATAATTCTAGGGAATTTTTTTATATGTATAAAATGCTCTCTTTTAACCTATCCTAGTCTTAAAAAAAAAAACCAGATATCTAATTTAGAGTTTGCATAATTGCAAATTTTCAACTGACTTAGGAGTGTAGACATTAAACACATTTGACATTAAATTCTTGATAGAAGTTTTCTTTTAAGCCTCGAACTCTCCTTTACAAACTCCAACATAAAGGGTGTGAAAAGGACAGCTTCTTTTTCTTGTATGTCTTTGGGTGATCCTTACATACAGTTTACAATCAATTTTCAAGATTTTTGTGTTGATTGAACCATATCTACCATATTTTGCCTATTTGTTTATTTTTAGTTTAATCGGATACAGTTCTTAAATACAGTTCTTATTTTTGATTTAATTGAATATAATTCTTAAATTTCAAGTTTGAAACCATATGAATTCATAGATGTGAGTACAGCTTTGTATCCTTACCCTTATTATTTGTATGTATATTTGTTTCATTTTTCCCATCTCTTCATAAATATGTTAATAAATTAGCTAATTTTTGTTTAGCAGCTATTTTTATGTAATAAATTAGTTATTAGTCAGGGACAAAAAAATAATAAATTAGTTGTAAGTTAATCCATTTTGGAGTTTAGGATCTAATAGACCAAAATTATAAGTTGATCAGATGTGTCCCTGCCTGCTAAACAGCTTAATTTTAGACCCTGGGTTTTTTGTTTTGTTTTTTTTTTTTTTTTCTTTGAGACAGAGTCTCACTCTGTTGCCCCTGCTACAGAGTGCCGTGGTGTCAGCCTAGCTCACAGCAACCTCAAACTCCTGGGCTCAAGCAATCCTCCTACCTCAGCCTCCCGAGTAGCTGGGACTACAGGCGTGCGCCACCATGCCTGACTAATTTTTTCTATTTTTGGTAGAGACGAGGTCTCGTTCTTGCTCAGAATGGTCTCGAACTCCTGATCTCAAGCAGTCCTCCCACCTCAGCCTCCCAGAGTGCTAGGATTACAGGCATGAGCCACCCAGCCCAGCCTTGGACTTTTTTTTAGCTGCCTCAAGTTCCTTGTGCAAACCAGAAGGTAAAAAGAAACATATGTAGAAAGATACAGGAGTAAGGATTCTAGGACCTTTTAATTTATAAAGTATCACGTGGCTTCCCCAGTACAGAAAGTAATGCAGAAAGCCTTTGCAAGTAAGAAAGGGTACTGGATGCTGCTTTGGGACGTGAAGGAAAGGTTCCATGTTCCTGTCTTTGGAAGGTTGAAGAGGTGCAGGAAATAAACGAGTGAAACAGCCCGTTCTCCAATTGGGTTGGGTGTGGCGTTCTTAAATCACAAACCCTGAACCTTAGCAGGTAAGATTCCACATAAATAGTCTCTCACCATCCTCTTCGTACTTCCACTCTCTGGCATGCGGTCTGTTTGTTTCCTCTTCCCACTTGTGTGGTGTCTATAGGTGATTCCATCTGCCTGCAGTTTCACCCTTGTGGGTATCCTGCTGACTACGCCAAACTGCAGGGCAGGAGTAGTTGAGGCAGGCCCATGAGATCAGCTACTTCTCCCCACAGAGCCAGGTACCTAAGATAGGGGTCGCCACAGAGGATAAGGAAATTGATAGGCAACAGAGAGAAATGAAAGAATACACAGAGACTAAGGTATAGTTTATAGTTATATAGATATAGATATAAAGATCAGATAAAACACAGCAGGGGGCACCTAGGGGACTGGCGGATCTCCACAACCACCAGCCAAATGGTTAGATTTGTACAGGTTTTTATAATCACAGACATCGATTATCAGTCATCAGGGTAACATATTTGCATGTCAGGGAATACAGTTGCTAGGGGATACAGGTAGTGGGTTAGGGTCAAAAGTCCTCTCAAGGGGCTTCTAATCTATCTAGGTGAACAAACAGGTACAAAGTTTTTCAGGGACTAGTTTCTAAGTTCTAAGAAGTAGTTGTCAATAACAAAGGTAAAACAAAAGTGGTATAGTGACTCAATATACCTTTGATTAGTTATGGTGAACTTAAAGGTAGACAGACAGGAGAGAGCAGGAAGCCCATCTCTAATAAAACAGGTTGTTTATAACCACCAGGGCGCTTCTCTGGGCAAAGTGCACTCATTGTCTCTGGCTCCCATCCTGTGGGCCATATTTGCCTTGTCTTGTCTTTCAAGACACATGGAAGCTCACAGATTTTGAGATATGGGGAAGCCTTCCTGGAAAACATCCCCACTGGAGATTTGAGAGCTCTCCCATGATAGCAGCCTCTAATAAGTGAACCATTGAGTCCACGCATTCCTTCAGGGCAAACCCTGCAAACTCCTGTTTCTGTCTTTAACATAGTAATATTGGGTTATACAATAAAATAATAGTCTTATGAGCCACATCTCATTAATTCCTCAATCATATTTTCCCAACAACCCCTCACCGATTCCCTCATTCCCAAATCTTATGTCTTTATCACTCTGTGACCTTAGACATGTTTCCTACCAGATGTCTTCACTAGAAGTTTTCTTTGGGATTTCAGATCAACACACCCAAACCAAAGTCACCTTCCTCCTAACCAGCTTCTCTTATAAACCAACTAAATCACCTCCCCAACTTAACAGATTTTTTTTGTGGTGAGAATGTTAAAAATCTATTCTTTTAGCGATTTTGAAAATACATTATTATTAATTGTGGTCATCATGTTGTAAAGTTCATCACTAAAACTTATTTGTCCAATCTGAGACTTTGTGCCCTTTGATCAACATCTCCCCTTTCCCCATATTCTCTGGTGACCACCCTTCTACTCTCTGTTTCTATGGGATGGACTTTCTTAGATTCCCATATACTTGAAATCATACAGTGTTTGTCTTTCTGTGCTTGGCCTTTTTCACTTAACATCATGTCTTCCAAGTCCATCCATGTTGTTAAGAGTGATAGAATTTCCTTCTTTCTTTTTTTAAGGTTGTTTAGCATTCCACGTGGCTTCTGTCCCCCAAGCCCTGTCATCATCTACTCTGGGCACCCACTCATCATTCCTTGAACATGTCATATAATTTGTCCATTCAGTCATTTCAACAAACATTTATTTAACACCAGCTTATCATGTTATATTTTAAGAGCATTTACCTGTATCTTATGTCATACTGTCTGTCTGGAATGCTTTTTTCTTAGTCTTGACTTGACAAAATCTGACCATCCTTCAAAGTCCATTTCAGATGCAGATGTCTCATCCTGTTTGAAGCCTTTTATGGCCTCTCCTCATCCATTTTCCCAAAGTGCAAGATGGGTCATGTCCCCTTCTTCTTCCTGTGGTGTTTTTCTCATACCACTAGAATAGCATTTAACACATTGCATAGAATTTGTTTAATATAGATGTACTTCTTTTCTAGATTGTAAATTCTTCTCAAATATTTTTATGTTAAATATTTTATGCCTATAAAGAATAGATATTATGAAAATGTGAGATGTAAAAGAGGAATGAAATGAACACATGCCCCCTAAGCTGAAAAATAGCCCATCTACGGGCCCCCTTTATGCCCCATTTTGTGCCTCTGTACGGTTGCATCACTCCTCTTCCCTGTAGAGCATCACTTCTGAATTTTGTGGTTTCTAAACAATATACTGTTTAAAATTACCTGTTTTTGACTTTTGCAGAGCGTAAATAGGATTATATGGTATGTATTTTTCTGTGGTTTTCTTTTCCCACTCCATATTATTTTTGAGATTTGCCCATGAGGTTGTATGTAGGTCATGCTAGTTTGTAAAATGAATTAAAGAGTGAAACCATAAAAATTGTAGAAGAAACTGTAGGAAAACTCTTCTAGACATAGGCCTAGGCAAAGATTTTATGTCTAAGACCCCAAAGGCAAATACAGTAACAACAAAAATAAATAAATGGGACTTAACTAAATATAAAAAGTCTTCTTCACAGCAAAGGAAATAATCAACAGAGTAATAGATAAGCTACAGAATGGGAAAAAGTATTTGCAAACTATACATTCAACAAAGGACTAATATCCAGAATCCACAAAGAACTCAAATCAGCAAGAAAAAAAACCAAAAAGTAGGCAAGAGACATGAACAGAATTTTTTCAAAAGAAGATAGACAGATGGCCAAGAAACTTATGAAAAAAATGTTCAACATCACCTATCATCAGGGAAATGCAAATTAAAACCACAATGAGATACCACCTTACCCCAATCAGGATGGCCATTATTAAAAAGTCAAAAAACAATAGATGCTGGTGTGGATGCAGAGAAAAAAGAACACTTATGCACTGTTGGTGGGACTGCAAATTAGTACAACCTTTCTGGAAAACAGTATGGAGATTCCTCGAAGAAATTAAAATAGACCTACCATTCAATCTAGCAATCCCACCACGGGGTATCTACCCAAAGGAAAAGAAATCATTTTATCAAAAAAACACCCGCACTCGAATGTTTATCACAGTACAGTTCACAATTGCAAAGATATGGAATTAATCTAAGTGCTCATCAATTCATGAATGAATAAAGAAAATGTGGTGTGTATATATACCTTGGAGTACTATTCAGCCATAGAAAGGAATGAAGTAATGTGATTTGCAGTAACTTGGATGCAACTGGAGACCATTACCTTAAGTGAAGTATCTCAGGATGGAAAAACAAACACCACATGTTCTCACTAATAAGTGGGAGCTAAAAGATGGGTACATGTGGGCACAAAGAGATGTAAAGGACATTGGAAACCAGAGTGGGGAGGGTGAGGGATAAAAACTTACCTACTGGGTACAATATAAACTATTCTGGTGACAGGAACACTGAAAGCCCTGACTTCAGCATTATACAATGTATCCTTGTAACAAAAACATTTGTACTCCCTTAATATTTTGAAATTTAAAAAAAAGGTATCTCCCTTATTCCTTGAAAGAGTTTGTATAAGATTGGAATTATTTGGTATGTTCAGCAGCCAGTCTGAACAAGGTATTAGTGATATAGGGCAGTTGGGATAATAGTAACAGCTGGTAGCATTTATTAATGCACTTTCATTATACTACACAAGTTTTGTGAATTGTCTGTTTAAATTCTCACAACAAAACTTAGGAGGTGAGTACTTCTGACGTTAGTCTTGCCTTGGCACACGTTAGTACTGCCACCCTATGCTCTTTTTGTTGCATTTGCCTAAAATCTATTTGTTCATCCGTTTATTTTCAACCCTTCTTTTTCTCCTTTTAAAAAAAATGAGATATAATTTAGATACAGTAAAATGCATAAATCTAAAGTGTATGGATTGGTGGCTGTTTACAGATATACACATTCTAGCGTCCACCACTCAGATGAAGATATAAAACATTCCCTGTTCCCTGTTCCAGTCAGTAGGCTCCCCCTGCATCATTGTTCTGACTTCTGTCAGAAGAGAGCAGTTTTGCCTGTTCTGGAACTTTATGTGAAAGGCAACCATACAGTTTGTAGTCTTTTGTATCTGGCTTCTTTTGCTCCAATTTAACAATTTTTTAAGATTCGTCACATTATATGTCTATCAGTGATTCAGTTTCTTTTGTTGCTGAGTTTGGATAACCAAGGTTTTTTTTTTTTTTTTTTTTTATCATTCTCATGGTGATGGACACTAAATTGCATCCAGTTTTAGGCTTTTATGAATAAAGTTACTGTGAACATTCTTGTAAAAATCTTTTTGTGGACATTTGTACTCACTTACCTTGGATATATGTCCTGAAATGGAATTGCTGGTCATGGCACCAGCTGAATGGAATTGTTGGTCATGGCACCAGTTTTCCAAAATGGGCATCTCATTTTACGTTCTTTGTAAACATGTAAGTATACCAGTTTCTCCATGTCCTTGCCAACACTTAGTATTATTCTTTTTCACTTTAGCCAATCTCATTGTTGCTTTAATTGGCTTTTCCTGATAAATGATATCAAGCACCTTTTCTTATGCATTCAAGATGTTTGCTTTCAGAAAGCTTCTTTTTTGAAGTACCTGTTTAACTCTTCGGCTCATTTTTTTATTTGGGTCAGTCATCTCTTTATTAATGATTTTTAGAAGTCTTTATATACATTCTCTGCCACATATTTGTGTGTATATATATTTTTTTCTCCCAGTCTATGGCTTGCTGTTTTGTTCTTACAATGATATTTTTTGAGTGGAAATTTTTAATGAGATCCATGGATGAGATCCAATTTTACAATTTTTGAAAACATTTAATGCTTTTCATATCCTTTCAGAATCTTTACCTGCTCCAATGTCCTGAATATTTTTTCCAGAAGCTTTGTAATATTAACTTTTATGTTTAGATCTATTACCTACTTTTTATTAAGTTTCTCAGTATTAAATGAGGTAGGGGTGAAGTGTTCAAATTTTTTCCATACATATATAATAATCATTTCAGCACAATTTCCTGAAAAGTCTTTCTTTCTTCATCGAATTTCATTGGTGCCTTTTCAAAAAATCAAAGATCATCTATAAGTGGCTTGTTTCCAGACTCTTTTTTCTTTTCCATTGATTTATTTGTCCATCCTTACACCAATATCACATTGTGTTATTTACTATAGCTTTATAGTCAGTCTTGAAGTCATGTATTGTGAGTCCTCCAACTTTGTTCTTCTTTTCAGATTATTTTGGGTATTCTAGATCCTTTCGATTTCTATATAAATTGCAGAATTAACCTGTGAAATTTTACCAAAAAAGGCCTTTTAGAAGTCCATTTAATTTGGGGGAGATCAACAATATTGATTCTTCCTGCTTATTTGTTTAGGTCATCTTTCTTTCTCTAGTTTTCAGTAGAGATTTTATACATCTTTTGGTAAATTCATTCAGGCATTTTTATGCTAATGTGAATGTTATTATATTTCTTCTATGTCAAAATTACAGAAATACAATTGATTTTCGTTACTGACTTTGTATACTGCCTCGATAAATTTATTCATTCCATTAATTTGCTTTTCAACTTGTTTGGATTTTCTATATATACTCATGTCTTCTGTGAGTAGAGACAATTTTACTTCTTCTTTTCTGGCATTTTTTTCTTGCCATATCCCATGGACTAGGACATGTAATATAATCTTAAAAATAAGTGGTGAAAGGAGACATCCTTGCCTTATTTTTGATCTTATGGAGATAGTATTCTATATTTGTACCATTTTTACTGATACTCTTTTTTTTTTTTTTTTTTTTTTTGAGACAGAGTCTCGCTTTGTTGTCCAGGCTAGAGTGAGTGCCGTGGCGTCAGCCTAGCTTACAGCAACCTCAAACTCCTGGGCTCGAGCGATCCTTCTGCCTCAGCCTCCCGAGTAGCTGGGACTACAGGCATGCGCCACCATGCCCGGCTAATTTTTTATATATATATATATATATCAGTTGGCCAATTAATTTCTTTCTATTTATAGTAGAGACGGGGTCTCGCTCTTGCTCAGGCTGGTTTTGAACTCCTGACCTTGAGCAATCCGGCCTGCCTCAGCCTCCCAGAGAGCTAGGATTACAGGCGTGAGCCACCGCGCCCGGCCCTACTGATACTCTTTATAACTAGAGTCCCCAGCCCCTGGGCCACAGACACCAGTCCATAGCCTGTTAGGAACCAGGCCGCAGAGCAGGAGGTGAGCAGCGGGTGAGCAGGGGAAGCTTGTCTGTATTCACAGCTGTTCCCCATCACTCACATCACCCCCTAAGCTCTGCCTCTTGTGGGATCAGTCAGTGTCTCCCATCACCCCCAGATGGGACTAGTTGTAGAAAAACAAGCTCAGGGCTCCCACTGATTCTGCATTATGGTGAGTTGTATGATTATTTCATTATATATTACAATGTAATAATAATAGAAATAAAGTTCACAATAAATGTAATGAACTTGAATCATCCCCAAACCACCCCACCCCCACCTTCTGTAGAAAAATTGTCTTCCATGAAACTTGTCCCTGGTGCTAGCCAAGAAGGTTGGGGACCGCTGCTATATAAGATTGATTTGTTTCTGTATTCCTTGTTTACTGAGAATTTTTATCATAAAAAGTATGTTGAATTTTATCAGGTGCTTTTTCTTCATCTATTAAAATAATGCCATTTCTGTGTGACATAATTTTATTTATTTATGGGTTCAATTTGCCAATTTGTCAGGGTTTTTATGACTTTATTCATAAGGCTTATTTGTGTGTAATTTTCTTTTCTTGTAATATCTTTGTCAGCTTTTGGTATTAGGGTTATACTGGCCTCATTAAACAAAATAGGAAATGCTCTTAGCCTCTATTCCATGAAAGAGTGTGTGTGATATAATTTTCTCCTTAAATGCTTCATAGAATTCACCAGTGAAATCATCTAGGCCTGAAGTTTTCATTATGTAAACTCTTTAAAATAATGGATTCAATTAGTCTAATAAATATAGGACCACTTGTACCATTTTTTGAAAGTTGTGTTTTTCAGGAGATTATTAATTTCCTCTTTGTTGTCCAACTTATTGGCACAAAACTGTAATGACCCTCTACTATCCTTTTAACATGTTTAGTGTTTTCTTTTTTATTTCTGTTATTGGCATTTATGTTATTTCTCTTTATTTGTTAATCAGTCTTGCCTAGGAACTTGTTTTTATTATTCTTTTCCAAGAACCTACTTTTGGCATTGGTGGTTTTCTGTAATGTTCATCTTTTTAAAAATTTAATTGATTTTTGTTCTTATTCTTATCTTCTATTCTCTTTGGATTTAATTTTCTTTTTTTCTAGCTACTTGGGGTAGAACATTAGAGCATTATTAATTTTAAGCTTTTCTACTTTCAAACCTTTCTTTTAAAATATTTATGCCTATAAATTTCTTTCTACCCACTGCTTTGTCTCCATCAACAGATTTTGATATGCTATATCTTCATTGTCATCCTAGATTCTTACTATAACAGTATTTCCCTCTTGGATGTCTCTTGTCTTTAGTATTTGTAATGCCTTTTGCTCTGCTTGTAGCAATGAAAATTCAGTATTCTTAAAGATAACGTCTAGTGCATACATGGGGATTATTTCTTATGCTGTAAAATCTCTATACTAAGAATGGTCTTTATTACTCAAAATAGATAAAACAGGGGCTTTTGTGGGAAAATTGATAAGTGCTTTTAAAATATACTAAAGTACTCATTATTAACATTATTTTACTTTTCACCCTCAAATAGTCAACTCATACTCTTTATCACGTGTTCATAGGTTAGCATGGCGTCATTGAAAGAACTAGACCAAAGGCTCTTTGAAAATTACATTGAGTTGAAAGCAGATCCCATTGTTGGCTCCTTAGAACCTGGAATTTATGCAGGCTATTTTGATTGGAAAGACTGCCTGCCTCCAACAGGTAAGTTAATAAAGTTACTGGACTTTTCTAAAAGTAATCTGATGCATCTTGAGTGATAGATGTGCATATGTTTTTATCAATTAATAAATGCTTAAAATGCTTTTCTCTTTATTCACATTTTTCTCTTACCCATTGAGGGTGGAAGATTAGTTTGATTTTAACTTTTGATTAGCTTAAACCTATTTCTTGGTTAGTTTGGAATTTAGTATACTTTTTATTATTAATACTCAGTGGCTTACAGTTATTCTTAAATTCCAGAGAATAATTATACCTTATAATAATTGATCATTTTAGTAATGCATACTTCCTATGATCCTTTTTTTGCATAGATGTAATAGAGTAACTTTGAGTGACGGTTTTATGCAATGACCTTGTGACCATCATCAAAAAAGTTATTTAAGAAATCTGGTTACTTCCATGTAAGACCTAATTATTGATGCTGAAAAGGTGAAAGATAGAAGGAAAATGTGTAGGAGTAAGATTATTATAGTAATTTAGCAAAGAAAATTAAGCCATAGAAAGATGACTGCCATAGTTCTAGTATTCTCTTTGTGATATCAAATGAAAGTTACTTAAATCACTTTGTAATACATATTTTTAAAGTAACTATTGCTTTCTGAATCGAATAAAATTTTTGATTGATCGAATAGTTATTTCTTTGTATGAAATAGTGTGGAACACATAAAACCAAGCTACCTGTGAACATTTTTAGATAGAAGTGGTATTATATAGAACTGGTCATGCTCATATTAGACGTAGATTCTTTTTGGATGTATATATGTCAATATATACCAGTGAATTATTAAAAGATTAACAATCTTTTATTATTAAAAAATTAACAATCTTTTAACTTAATCTTCATTCTTTTAACTAATCACTTTAATCACCATTTGTTTTTATTACATAGTACTTTTATTAGATGTTGATAAAATTAACTGTTTAAACATCTATGATTTTTATTGTATAGTGTTATCACATATAGTGATGCAAAAAGTCTAAAAACCAGAATCATTAAATTAATCACAGTTACTTAATTTTCTGAAATCACAGTCATTGTAGTCATGTGAGTTCTTATTCCTCCAGCTGGCCATAATTGATCTTTTTCCCCTTAGACTTTTCTCTATATATACTTTTATATATATATACTTTATATATATAGACTTTTATCTCTATATATACTTTTATATATATATACTTTCATATATATATACTCTATATATACTTTTATATCTATACTCTATATATACTTTTATACTATGTATACTCTATATATATATACTTTTATACTATATATACTATATATATATGTATATATATATATACTTTTCTCTATATATACTTTACTGTGTCCAAACTGGATTACAGTTCATGCCCCAAGTATATCTTTTTAAAGTCTAAATCAGTTCCTATCATATCTTCTTACACAGTCCTCCCATCACATAGTAAAATCTGGAAAGCTGTGCTGTGTAGTCCTCTGCCCTGGCGTCCTGCCTGGCAGCCTCTCTCCAGCTGAACTCTGCCTCAGCCTTTTGGAAAAGTTCATCCTTCTAAAATATAAATTGGATTCTGTTAGTCCCCTGCTTAAAACTCTCCAGGGTGACTCATTCTCCCTCAGGCTAACCCCAGACTTCTCAGGCAGTGGGTTGGTTCCAGCACCCCCACAGACACCAAAATCCACTGATGCTCAAGTTCTTCATATAAACTGATGTAGTATTTGCATGTAACCCTAAGTACATCCTCCTGTATACTTTAAATCATCTCTAGATTACTTATAATACCTAATGTAAATGCTATGTAAATAGTTGTTATACTGTATCATTTAGGGGATGATAGCATGGAAAAAAAGCTTGTATTAATAAATGTTCAATATAGATGCAACCATTTTTTTTCTCAAATCTTTCCCATCCTGGGTTGATTGAATCCACGGGTGGGGGGGTTGCCGACCGCTCATTGTGCTTGTACCTCTTTCGCCCCGTTGCCTTGTCCAGCAGCAGGCAGGCTGGGCACTGACCCCCTGTGACTCCACCTGCTCTCTGCCCTTCACTGCCCTCCCAGGCGCTGCACCGTTGGAAGTTTTCCCTGACCACCTCTTGTGTGCCTCCAGGCCAGGTGGGCACACCTCCACCTATTGTGCTCCTGGAGCAGTTTTCTGTTCTGCAGCTGTACTCTGCATTCAGGAGACGTTTGTCATCTTCTGCTTTTTTGCTGGACAGCCTCAGTGCAGGGGCTGTCATTATGGTCTGCGTTCACGGTGTTTTTAGCATAGTCCTGGGACACAGATGCTGTGTGTATTTGCTGAGTGAATGAAGATTGGTAGTTTATTAATAGACCATCTTTCTAAATGTCCCAATTACTCTTTCTCTTCCAAGTGCGTGCTATATGGTTTTGCAGTGATTTTTCGCAAAATTTGTTTTTGATAGGAAAGCATATCATACAATGTTCTAGTTTCCATTATTCTTCTCATTCACCTTTTAATATTGGTTGAATTGAGTTGAATTAAAATGAGCATTTTAGCACTCATTTTTCTGTCTTCTGTGAATTCTCATATTGTAGCTATGTGCACTCCCTAAATTTGAACAATTGCATTTCAATTAAAGTGCAACTATCAAGTGTATCTAACACATCAGCAATTATATGTGGCATCACCACGCAAAAACTAATATTCAGGGATAATTTAAATTAATTTTGCTAAAATTTATATTTTCCTCAGCAACTAGCATATAAGTACATTAACTGTTAGCCCTGAAATTATTCTGACATTATTTGGTATATATTCAAGGTTATTAAATTGCCTATGATGTTTTTGTGAGAATAGGAAAAATCATGACACAGCCACTGCAAGTTTCCTACACTTTAATGATGACTTCAACATATTCGAATCGGGCACCAAGTTTCAGTCTCCACAACAGTAGTTCACATCCGTCTTCACTGAAACCCCTAAGTGTTATGAGAAACAAGATTTAGTTGGCCCTTATGTGGAGGAAGACATTCTTTTGTTTGCCAGCCTTCTCTCAGACTCTGCTTCTCTCAGCAAGCAATAGGGCTGTCCTAGTGCGTACTGAACGCTGGCAACGGCAGTAAGAATTCCCATCGGTTGGAAGGCAAGGCTTCTTTCTCGTCCATCTAGCTCTTTAAGGGATATCTTTGGAAAAGGGACATCCGAAGTCCTACACTCCCTTAAGGGCATTGGTAGGTCACAGTTCTTCAAATGCAGTGACTGCTGGCTGTTACTGTATGATGGTGGATCCTCTTAACACTTCAGTGAGAATTAACAAAGAGGCAAAGTCTGTGTGAATGGCAGTGCCATGTGCTAGGCCAGTGGGGATCTTAGGTTTCCACTGCTTCCAGTTAGAGAATGATGACTTAGAATTTCTACACTCTCCATAGCTATATTTATTTAAGGTGCCTAGATGCTTTCTCTATTATCTTCATACCTTTTCAGCCATGACATTGAACTAACATAAGCCTCTGAAGTGAATTAGGATTAGAGTCTAAAAATAATCATGAGCTTGATCTTAATAATAGTTTGTAACCTTGGATAATTTTTATATACAAAATTAAGATTCTGCTGGCTATGTGACCTTAAGTAATATGGCCTTTATATAACTCAATTTTTTGTTTTTAGTTTTTCTTGAGATAAGCTTTCTTTCATAAATAAATGGGACATGGCACCATGATGTCAGCAATTTATTTACTCTTTCTCAGATTCCAAAAACACTTAAAAGTATTTGGTGTTTGTTTCACTTTTATAAACTGTATTTAGTTCTGTTCTTTGTGTAGTTTTGACTTCATGATTACTAGCTGAACCTCAGTCTTCATAGTCATACAGTGATTTTTAGTTTGTTTAAAGTTGACTTAACTTGAGACCTTGTGAAAGTGAACAGCCAAAGTAGTTTGACTATTAATCTTATATAATAATTTCAGTTAATAACTTTACTATTATCTTTAGAGCTTTCATCTCCAAAAACTGAATTTTACAAATCATATTGGTGACTGATTACTTATTGCTGTAGTTAGCAATAAATTTAGTTTATATATAGTGATTTAAAAAATCCAGTTGATTAATTTAATGATTCAAGAAAAGATATCTGTTAAAGCCATAGCTATGTTTTCTTAATCTGACAGTTGGATATTTAAATTATTGCTACCTCTTTATTTATGTATATGTCAGTAAAGATTATTCTGGTTAGTTCTGAGTCACAAAACTGTTCTTAAGATTTTAATTGTTCGGTTATCCATGATTATTAAGAGTTCTGAGTACTTGAATTTTATAAATTTTAACTAAATTAAGAATATTTTTGGTCTCCATTTACAAATACACATGGAAGTTCACATCTTTAAAACATACTAATAAGGCAAAATATTTCTTTAAATTTTCTCTTAAATATTGGTGGTTTTAACTATTTTTTTCCATCCAAAAGACATATAAATTTAAATTTATTCACATTCTTTAAAGGCATTTAATAAGTGAATTTAAACTTAACCATTTTCATATAGGCAAAGTACAGAACTGATTTTTAATTCAAATGCTTATATATTGTAATAATTGAAATTATAATGAGTAGGGGGAAGACCTTATATAATTCATGACATGAATATGTCTAGTACCATTCTAAAAAATAATAGCATAGTTGATTGCTTATATGTATGATGCATGTAATTCAGAGCAGAATAGTTTCCCACACATCGGTGACATTTCAGGTCACAGGCCCTGTGGTGCCCAGTTCCTTCAGTCAGCGAGAGTCACTAGATGTCTGTTGTCCATGCAGTATGCCAAGCAGCATATTTAAACAAGTGGAAGAGAGAAAGTATAAATCTAACTATGGAGGCAAAAGCAAAGGGGCAGCTCTTCTTACCTCTGTATTTACTTTACCCAAGAGAATTTCAATTTTATTTTAAGATCTCTACCTTTTAGAATCAATCTTGCAGATAAGAGACATTGCACAATTAGGTTTTCTCTTGCATCTTGTAACTTAAATAATTCAAAGCGCAGGACCAATTTAGAATTCCTAGAAAATAAGAAAGATGGTAGAAAAGTGGAAATAAGGAAAAATTATATTTTTTATTTGGTTTTAAAAAAATGGAAAACTGCAGACCTTTAAGCTTGATGTTGCTCTCTGAGAAAATGGATTATTAAAATGTTTGGAAACTTTTATAAAAAGTGTTTTGTTATGCATATATGTGAATTTATACACGCACATATATATACCTTTGTACACATACATGTCGTCATATATATATATGCATAATAATATAGTTAGCATTTATTGCACATATACCCCATGCTAGGCAGAGGGATTTACATAGACTATCTGATTTAATCTTCAAAGCAGTGCCTCAAAAAGTAAGCAACATTTTTGTCCTTGTTTTATAAATCAAACCACTGAGCACAAAGAGGGTAAGCAATTTGTGTGAGGTCATGTAGCTATGAAGTGGTGGGACTGGGGTTCAGGGTTCAAATCCTGGCAGCTCCTGCTTTCAAGCACTATGCTCTGTTCAGAGAAAGAGCTGATAGTGTCCATTAAAAATCTATGAAGAAAAAGACAGATACCCTGAAGAAGAATAGGCACACGTTATGAAATTCACAAAGAGCTATTATGCCCAATAAACATGAAAAGATACTAAAACTCCCCAATTCTCAAAGAATGCAGTATCATTTTTAAAAAACCCTCTGGAATGGCAAATATTAAAAACCTTGATAATACACGTTTTTTGCAGAGCTACAGAGAAACAGACAATCCTACTACCTTTCTAGGAGGGTAAATTGGTCCAGCTACACACACACACATACATGTATGTGTGGATGGGTATAGATACCTCATTATCTTAGAAATTCTAAGAATCCTTCATAAGGAAAATATCAAGTAAGGAACTATGTACAGTGATATTTATTGAAACTCTTTTTAATGTAAGCAAAATATGCTAAACAACCTAAATGCCAATCAGTAATAAATAGGTGAAATAAATTATGGTATACTCAAACAAATCTATGCATCCTTTATAATGGATGAGATGGAGATATATATACACATACACAGAGAAAGACATATGTCCATATATTGGTAGAAAATGTTGGTTAAGAAATCATGCATTGGAGGGAGGATCAAGATGGCGGACGAGAAACACCGCCAGACAGAGTGTCTCTGCAGAAAAGACAGATTCTAGCAGAAATTAGAAAAAAGCAGCAAGAAGACGAGCATACAGCGGACGAGGGCCGGAAGGAGGGGTACCTGAGACCCCGGGAGACTCCACGGGAGGAGGCTGCGGAGGAGAACTGGAAGCTGAGACCGCCAGAGCAGCCCGGAGACCACCGAGAAGGGTAGGTGAATATGCCGTTTCCCCTCCCCTGCATTTGGGACTGCTGGTGGGCTCCCCAGCGGGTGGAGAGACCTGGGAACATCAGCCCACAGACGGCCGCCGCCAGCTAGCAGTGAGCCTGTGGCGGATGCGGCACCAGGCTCCCCACTCCCTCCGGGCACCTCCATGTGCACAGACCCGAGCCACGCGGCAGGCACCATATTGCCTCACTCTCCTCTACGCCGGCCCTACCCGCGGCTGCCCAGAGAGACAATACAGGCACCAGCCGGAGGCACCTCCAGGGAACGGGACCTTCCCTTTTGGGACCCTACAGCTGACTAAGGGGAACTCAGACTGTGAGTTCCCTACCCGCCAGCCCTCCCAGTTGCTGCTGGCATGGTGTTCCCAGGAGAATGGTGCAGACTCAGAGGCTGAGAGACCTAGACCCAGCTTGGGCTCCCTGTGGGTGAATTGGGACCAGAACTCCTCTCCCTGGTGGGGATACAGTTTGAACTCTGAGACCCAGAGGTCGGACCTGCAGACCAAATCCCGTGCACCGAGGTCTAGCATTGCCCGGAGCACAGAAGGGATATATGTGAACAGCCTACTGAGGTGCGTGTGCCTTAAGGAGCAGATCAGTGTCCTAGAGGACAACCCTCCCAAGAGGAGGCCGTACGCCCAGCCCAGGTGGCATTCCTGCGAACGCAACCTCCCCACTGGCATCACAATCCGGGGAGGCCTGGTGGCGTGTGGTCTGACCTGCTGGCAGAGGCCCAGGAGTAGCTACGGAGTTGGGAAAGGTGGAAAGAAGCAAGGCCCGCTCCAGACTGTGGGTCTCAGACAGCCCCACCCCCCCAAGCAGACTTTCTGGCTGAGCGGGGCCATTCCAGCCCCACCCTGACAGCTATTCCTGGAAGCAGAGAACAGAACTTTGATCCCTGCTAATGGCATTGGTGGTGCCTGAGGGCAGGCTTACCCAACCCAGCTCCGCCCAGAACAAGAGCTGATAACAGGACACAAAAACAATAGCATAGCCTGTTCCTCCAAGCAAGCGCCACCTACTGACAGGGACGGCATCCTGCACGGCCTTTTCATGGCACCTACTGACTCACTATACAAGGAGTGGTTGAATCTCACCCACAGACACCACCTAACAGCTCAGAAACTAAAGAAGGCGTGTGAATACCCAAACAAAAACCTAAAGGAAAGAAACAACAACTGATCGACATGGGAAGAAATCAGCAAACGAACTCAGGAAATATGAAGAACCAAACGGAAAGCACACCCCCAAAGAGGAGCACCAGCCCCTAGAAATGGACACCAACCAAAATCAGGTAACCAAAATGACAGAAGAAGAAGTTCGTATGTGGATCATAAGAACACTCACCGACCTGCAACAACTCAATAACCAACACAAAGAAACCACAAAAAGCCTCCAGGACCTAGAACAAAAGTTCATTAACGAAATAGACACAATGAAGAAAAGTTTAACCGAACTCCTGGAAATGAAGAATCAATTCAGGGAACTACAAAATACAGTGGAAAGTCTCAAGAACAGGGTGGATGAAACAGAAGAAAGAATCTCAGAGATTGCAGATAACACCCTCGAACTAAATAAAACAGTCACAGAGATAGAGCAGAGAAACAAGAGAAAAGAGCAAAGCCTACAAGAAGTGTGGGATTATGTGAAGAAACCTAATGTGAGGGTCATAGGGTTACCAGAAAGGGAAGAAGACAACACTCAAGGGTTGGACAAGCTATTTGAAGATATAATAGAGGGAAATTTCCCAGGCCTTGCTCAAAATCTCGATATACAAGTTCAAGAAGCTCAGCGGACCCCTGGGAGATTCAATGGAAACAGGAAGACGTCACGACATGTAGTCATCAGACTGACCAAAATATCAACTAAAGAGGCCCTTCTAAGAGCTGTAAGATGAAAGAAGCAAGTGACATACAAGGGAAAGCCAATTCGAATAACACCAGACTTCTCTACTGAGACTTTACAAGCAAGGAGAGACTGGGGCCCCATTCTCACTCTTCTGAAACAAAACAATGCCCAGCCTAGAATCTTATCCCCTGCAAAACTAAGCTTCATATATGAAGGAGAAATAAAGACATTCTCAGACGAGCAAAGTCTCAGGGAATTCACCAAGACAAGACCAGCCCTACAAGAAGTACTCAAAACAGTGTTATGCATGGAACACCATAATAAAAACTCACGAATATAAAAACAACCAAAACCCAAAGATTAAAGGCCAGATAATACAATGGCTCAAGAGAGAAATCAAAGCAACAACATCCAACCCAACAGAATGAACAGTAATCTACCTTACCTATCAGTTCTCTCAATAAATGTGAATGGCTTAAACTCTCCACTCAAGAGACATAGGCTGGCTGAATGGATAAGAAAATACAGGCCGAGTATATGCTGTCTTTAGGAAATACATCTAACCTGAAAGGATGCATATAGACTAAAAGTAAAAGGGTGGAGATTAGTATTCCACGCAAGTGGAAGCCAAAAGAAGGTTGGAGTGGCTGTTCTAATTTCAGACGATGTAGTTTTTAAACCGACAAAAGTAGTGAAGACAAAGAGGGTCATTATATAATGGTGAAGGGCACAGTTCAACAAGAAGAGGTAACAATTTTAAATATATATGCACCCAACTTAGGTGCACCCAGTTTCATAAAGCAAACCTTACTGGATCTAAGCAAATGGATTAATAGCAACTCCATAATCCCCAGAGATTTCAACACCCTACTGACGGCAAAAGACAGATCCTCCAAACAGAAAATTAATAAAGAAATAATGAACTTAAACAAAACCCTGGTACAATTGGGTCTGACTGACATTTACAGGACATTCTACCCAAAATCCACTGAATATAGGTTCTTCTCATCAGCTCATGGGACATTCTCTAAGATTGACCATATCCTAGGACACAAAGTAAATCTCAAGACATTTAAAAAAATAGAAGTCATACCATGTACCTTCTCAGATCACAGTGGAATAAAAGTAGAAATCAACCCTAACAGAAACTCACATTTCTACACAAAAACGTGGAAATTAAACAACCTCCTACTAAATGATTACTTCATAAATGAAAAAATCAAGATAGAAATTTAAAAATTCTATGAAGAAAACGACAATGGAGAGACAAGTTATCAAATCCTCTGGTACACAGCTAAAGCAGTTCTCAGAGGAAAGTTTATCTCCATAAATGCCTATAACCAAAAGTCAAAAAATCATAAATAGACAGTCTAATGAAACGACTCAAAGAGCTGGAAAAAGAAGAACAGACCAGCCCCAAACCCAGCGGAAGAAGTGAAATCAACAAGATCAAATCAGAACTAAAGGAAATTGAAAACAGGGAAGCTATTCAGGAGATTAATAAAACAAAAAGTTGGTTCTCTGAAAAAAACAAAATTGATACACCACTGGCTAAGCTAACGAAAAGCAGAAAAGAGAAATCTCTAATAAGCTCCATCAGGAACAAAAAACGAGATATCACAACTGATCCCAAAGAGATAAAAGATATAACTTATGAATACTACAAAAATCTTTATGCACACAAACTGGAAAATGTGGAGGAAATGGACAAATTTCTAGAAACACACATCCTTCCTAGGCTCAACCAGGAAGAAATAGATTTCCTGAACAGACCAATCTCAAGAGCTGAAATAGAAACAGCAATTCAAAATCTCCCTAAAAAGAAAAATCCTGGTCCAGATGGTTTCACACCCGAATTTTACCACACTTACAAAGAAGAACTAGTATCTATCTTGCAGAAACTATTCTACAACATCGAGAAGAACGGAAACCTCCCCGACACCTTTTATGAAGCGAATATTACTCTGATACCAAAACCAGGAAAGGATGCAACAAAAAAAGAAAATTACAGACCAATATCCCTAATGAATATAGATGCAAAAATTTTCAACAAAATCTTAGCTAACCGAATCCAGACACTTATCAAAAAAATAATCCATCACGACCAAGTGGGCTTCATCCCAGGGATGCAGGGATGGTTCAACATATGTAAATCTATAAATGCAATTCACCACATAAACAAAAGCAAAAACAAAGACCACATGATTCTTTCAATAGATGCAGAAAAAGCTTTTGACAAAATTCAACACCTTTCCATGATGCGAACACTTAATAAAATAGGCATAGAAGAGACATACCTAAAAATGATACAAGCCATATATGACAGACCCATAGCCAACATCATACTGAATGGGGAAAAATTGAAAGCATTCCCACTTAGAACTGGAACCAGACAAGGCTGCCCACTATCTCCACTTCTGTTCAATATAGTGCTGGAAGTCTTGGCTACAGTAATCAGACAGGAAAATGGAATTAAAGGTATCCAAATAGGGGCAGAAGAGATCAAACTTTCACTGTTTGCTGATGATATGATATTATATCTAGAAAACTCCAAAGATTCATCCAAGAAACTCTTGGAACTGATCAATGAATTTAGTAAAGTCTCAGGATACAAAATCAATACACAGAAATCAGAGGCATTCATATACGACAAGAACAATCTAATTGAGAACCAAATCAAAGGCTCAATTCCCTTCACAATAGCAACAAAGAAATTAAAATACCTAGGAATGTACTTAACCAAGAAGGTAAAAGACCTCTACAAGGAGAACTATGAAACACTGAGGAAGGAAATAGCAGAGGATGTAAACAGATGGAAATCCATACCATGCTTGTGGATCAGCAGACTCAACATCATCAAAATGTCTATACTACCCAAACTGATCTACAGATTCAATGCAATACCTATTAAAATCCCATCAGCATTCTTCACAGATATAGAAAAAATAATTTTACGCTTCGTATGGAACCAAAGAAGACCCCGAATATCAAAAGCAATTCTAGGCAACAAAAACAAAATGGGAGGCATTAATATGCCAGATATCAAACTATACTTCAAAGCTGTAGTAATTAAATCAATCTGGTATTGGCACAAAAATAGGAATATTGACCAGTGGAACAGATGTGAGAATCCTGATATAAAACCATCCTCATATAGCCATCTAATCTTTGACAAAGCAGACAAAAACATACGCTGGGGAAAAGAATCCCTTTTCAATAAATGTTGCTGGGAAAACTGGATAGCCACCTGTAGAAGGCTAAAGCAGGACCCACACCTTTCACCACTCACAAAAATCAACTCACGCTGGATAACAGACTTAAACCTAAGGTATGAAACTATTAGAATTCTAGAGGAAAAAGTTAGAAACACTCTCCTCGACATCAGCCTAGGCAAAGAGTTTATGAGGAAGTCCCCAAAGGCAATCACAGTAGCAACAAAAATAAATAAATGGGACATGATCAAACTACAAAGCTTCTGCACAGCCAAAGAAAGGGTCATGAAAGTAAACAGACAACCTACAGAATGGGAGAACATTTTTGCATCCTATGCATCCGATAAGGGACTGATAACTAGAATATACTTAGAACTCACAAAAATCGGGAAGAAAAAATCAAATAACCCCATTAAAAAGTGGGCAAAGGACTTGAACAGAAACTTTTCTAAAAAAGACAGAAGAATGGCCAACAAACATATGAAAAAATGCTCAACATCTCTAATCATCAGGGAAATGCAAATCAAAACCACAATGAGATATCCCTTAACTCCAGTGAAAATGGCCTTTATCAAAAAGTCTCCAAACAATAAATGCTGGCGTGGATGGGGAGAGAGAGGAACACTCCTACACTGCTGGTGGGACTGCAAACTAGTTCAACCTCTGTGGAAAGCAATATGGAGATACCTTAAAGCGATACAAGTGAATCTACCATTTGATCCAGCAATCCCATTGCTGGGCATCTACCCAAATGATCCAATGACACTCTACAAAAAAGACAACTGCACTCGAATGTTTATAGCAGCACAATTCATAATTGCAAGGCTGTGGAAACAGCCCAAGTGCCCATCAATCCAAGAATGGATTAATAAAATGTGGTATATGTATACCATGGAGTACTATTCAGCTCTAAGAAACAATGGTGATATAGCACATCTTATATTTTCCTGGTTAGAGCTGGAACCCATACTATTAAGTGAAGTTTCCCAAGAATGGAAAAACAAGCACCACATATACTCACCAACAAATTGGTATTAACTGAAAAGCACCTAAGTGGTCACATATGTACTACAGTAATGGGGTATTGGGCAGGTGGGGGGGGGCGGGTATATACATACATAATGAGTGAGATGTGCACCATCTGGGGGATGGTCATTCTGGAGACTCAGACTTGTGGGGGGAGGGGGGAAATGGGCATTTATTGAAACCTTAAAATCTGTACCCCCATAATATGCCGAAATGAAAAAAAATAAAAATAAAAATATTAAATAAATAAGACAATGAAAAAGAATCATGCATTAATTATTCTCTCATATTTCTTATAAAAGACAATGTATCAATTCACAAGTACAGTTTGTTAAGTACAAATGTATCTTCAAAGAGAATGGGAAGTAAAATCACAGAAAATTGTAATTTTCTATTTTAAACTTGTATTTTTGAACAATTTGGGAAGAACATACATTTTTATTTTTTAAAAATTCTCTATTTAAAAAGTGCAGTCATCCATGGAGACTGCATACTGAGGAAGAAAGGCACAGGTAACACTAACTTGCTGTCTTCACAGAAACACAACTTGATAGAGAATTACACACATGGTGAATCTGGGCTTCAGCAAGTCGTTTGACATTTTTCCTGATACCCTTTTGGAGTTGGAGTTGCTGGGTTACAGCCAGCGTGTCTTTGTTTTGGTTTAGAGGGAAGCCTCTAATCATTGCAAGAGGATTTTTTAAACAATGTTCAATATTTTATTAGACATTTGAAAATGGGTGAATAAAAACTACTTTAGCTAAATTAGTAAAGTTAGCTTATGTAGCACTATGTTATGCTTACATTATACCCACAAAGTTTCTCCAGGGCTTTTATGTAAGCCTGTGATGGAAGTATCTTAAAATTAATGACAAAATTTAGTATGCTTTATTAGTTAATTAGTACTACCACAGAATCAAAAATAAAAGCTTCATTGGAATTTTTGTTCCAGTAATAGTGGAAGAACTTATTACCAGATTAATTCTTCCACAGTTAAAAAGTGCAAACTCTGCACAGAACATGGAAGCCTGGCTAGAAGCACTGCAGAGCCGTCACAAGCAGACAGAGCCTGGAGGGAACTTGCACCAGGGCTCCTGGGCCAGGTGGCCAGCACTGCAGCAGAAAGCCACGGACTGCAGTCTGGGAGTGCAGCCACAGAAAGTAGTACTAGGGGAAAACTTGAATCTAAAGGAAAGAATCAAAAGCACTAGAAATGGTAGGTTTTTGGGTAAATATAAAGAGGAAACTCTGGTTTTCTTTTTTGGTTTTTATTTTTTAAGACAATTAGTATAAGAAAAATCCCTGTATTTATTAAATTAAATTCACAGTCAAAAATCTTTCTTTGTATAAAATTTCATGTCCAAATGATTTTACTGATAAATTCTATAAGATATTTAAGGAAGAAATAGTACCAATTTTATGCAAACTCTATCAGAAAATAAAGGAGGAAATATATCGATCTCATTTTATGAAGACTTGCATAACCCTAAGCCAAAAATCTGACAAGAGCATTACAAGGAAAGAAAGTTACAGACTAGCATCCCTCATGAACATAGAAACAAAAAATTTTAATAATTATTTTTAGCAAATCAAATAAAGCAATGTTATTCATGCAATAGAGTACTAATACATTATGACCAAGTAGGGCTTATTTCAGGTATGCAAGGTGCAACATTTGAGAATTCATCACTGTGACAGTATTCTGAGGGGGGAAAAACACATAATCATCTCAGCAGATGCAAATAAAGCACTTAATGAAATTCAACATCCATTCCTGATTTAAAAAAGAAAAACAACTCTCAGCCAACTAGAAATAGAAGCTTCTAAACTGGATAAGAAGGACGGACCTACTAAAATCCTATGCTAATATCATATGATGATAAAATACAGAATCTTTGCTTCTAGGATTGCAAAGTAGACAAGCATGTCTGCTCTCCTTCAATATTGTACTGGAGGTTTTAACTATTTTTATCATGTAAGGAAAAGAAATAAGATGGGGCACAAAAAATAAGCATGTGGACAATATCATGATGTATATAGAAAGTCCTAAGAAATATAAAAAATTGCTATAATTAATAAGTTAATTTATTAAGATCTCAGGATGCAGAATCAATGTACAAAAATCAATTATATTTAACATACAATAATATATACCAAAAATGGAAAATAAACTTTAAAAATTCTATTTACAATAGCATCAAAACATATAAACAATAAGGAATAAATTGAATAAAAGACCTCTTCACTGGAAACTAGAAATCACTGCTGAATGAAATTAAAGAAAATCCAAAATAAATTAGGAGATAGGCCATGTTTTTTGTATTGTGCCTCTCAATACTGTTAAAAAATCAATCTCCTAATAGATTGAGTGCATTCACTATCAGAACCCAACAGGATTTTTTTTTTTAGAAATTACAAGGTGCTTCTAAAACTCATTTTGGAAAAGTGAAGGACTTTGAATAATCCAAGCAATCTTGAAGAAGAGCAGGAAAGTTGAGGTACTCATACTAATTGATTTAAAGACTTTTAAAAGCTATTGTAATATGGTGTGTATTAATATAAGGATAGACAAATAGATCAATGGAACAAAGTAGATCCACACATATGTAATCAGTTAATTTTTGACAAAGGCACCAAGACATGTCCATGACAAAAGAAAGTCTTCTCAGCAGATGCATTGGAACAGATAGATAGATAGATGACCAAGATTCTCACAAAAGAAGGAAGATACTCAGTGGACAGCAACAAATGAAAGGTATCATCTATCATCAGGGAAATGCAGATAAAACCACAATAAGATACTACTTCAGACCCACTATTAGAGCTGAAATTAAAGAGGCTGGCAGTACCACATGTTGACAAGTGATGTGGAGTAACTGGAACTCATAAATTGCTGGTGAACGTGTAAAATGGCACACCCACTTTAGAAACAGTTTCCAATAAATTTAAATATAAATCTACCCCATGGCCCACCAATTCTTCTAGGTATTTTCCCAAGAGAAATGAAAAATACATCCACAAATAGACTTTTACAATTTGGTCATGGCACCTTTTTTCCATAATGGTGAAAAACTGGAAATAGCCTAAGTGTCCATCAAGAAGAGAATGTATCAGATTGTAGGAATTCATACAGTGGAACAATATCCATATAGTGGAGTTGTTGTGACTGATACCTACTAATGTGGGTGGATCTCAAAAACATCATGTTTAAGTGCAAAAAGCCAAATACAAAAGAGCACATACTTAGAGTTCCATCTGAGTGCAGTTCAAGGACAAGCTGACCAATCGCCGTCAGCGGTGGTTGTCTGTGGGAGGGCGGCACAGCTTTAAGGGCTAATGTGTGAATTCTGAAGGTCCTAGGCTAATTTGCAAGCCCGCCCTAAGCGCTCTGGGACTTGGGTGCTTCAAAGTAGCCAGTGAAATGACAGCTGCAGTTATAAAAATGCAGTGTCCAAAGGTAGGAGGTGCCAATTCCTGTGTTCTGGAGTCATCATATCTGGTCTTAAAACCAGGCCATGTGAGAAAATGGTTGTCAGAATAGACTATATTCTGGAGAAAGGATTAATGACACATCTAATAGTTATCTCTAAATATCTGTGTGTGTGTATGTGCATGTGTGTATAATACATTCTGTATAGTGACAGATGGCAGAATTACAATCAAACCGATAGGAGTCATAGTTAGAATTTTCAATACTAGGTGAGCCTTATAAGAACTGTTAATATATTTTCTGTGGCTGGCCAGCCTACAGCCAGATGTGTTTTCGTTGGGACTCTTGCCTGACCTGAATGGCCTCTAAAGACTCACAAACCCCAAGATTCTGCCACTTCTAGGATAACCTAACTTGGCATCATGTGGTAGATGTCTTGAGGAACACACAGGATTTGGGAAACTTCCCAAAAATTAGAATGGCAGGGCATTCCAAGCTCCTGACGGTTTCAAAAATAAGATAATTGACATGATGCTTGAAAGGAAATTATTAATGTGGTAATGGCAAGATGGCCTGGTTGTAGCTTAGGAGATGGAGGAGGGAGGGGTTGTCGTTCTGCTAGCAGGGAGACCAGGGAGGAGGCTATCCAGGAAGGCACGGCGTGAGGCGAGTGGGCAATTGCCAGAGGAGACAGCCCATGAGATTTCTATGTGATGAACTGTGGACTTGTGACGATTAGCGTGATGAAACACAGCAAGATGTGTTTACTCGGCAGAAACTGCCAAGCATTCTTACATCTCAGCACTGCTATCTAACTGCTTCTCACATAGAAGAAATAGCTAAATTTAAAATTAGGCGTGTAAAACTGCTTTTCAGGGTAAGAACGGAGTCTCTTATATATGTGTAGAAATGAGAAGGAAAACGTCAACTCTTTGAATTCACTCTTTCAGCATGCATCACTGCTCTGTCACGTATATCAGAGACGCTGCCGCTGTGAAACAGAGAAGCAGGCTCCCGCTGTAGAGTGGAGTGCTCCCCCCCAGCTCTGCGAGTGGCTGGCGGGGCCTGCTTCAGCGGCCGTGAAGTGACGCCCTGCGTAGTCACAGTCAGTGTTGGGTCTGATAGTTTTTCCCCAATACTTAAATGTCCTGATGAGTGACCAAATAAGAACTTTAAGAAATTTTTCTTTTCACTGAGCATATATTGCTTTTGCTTTTCTGTCAATACAAAATAAAATTATGAGCAAATTTATCCTCTCTGTTTAACTTAATTAATCTTCAAGTTCTCTTCCCTTAGCTTCCTTTTCAGTTTTGGTTAAAGCATTTGGATAAACTTTCACTGCAGTTTCCTAGTTCTGATCAGTTTGGCACCCCCACATACAAACAACCCCCAAACATTACCTTCAAATAATAACACTTTGTTCAGGATATAAATTCAGTGGAAAATAAAAATAGTTTTCTAGTCTAAATAGTATATTTTTAAAAGGAATTTAGAAAGCTGCATTTTCATTCAGATAAGTGAGCGATATCACCAGTAAGATTTTTAAGATCCAATTATACTTTGCGCACTGGCCAAAGAAAACTGTACATTCATTACTATGTTTATACTTAGCCTAAGTTGAATTCACAGATATGGAAATATGCATCTTTAGAAGAGCAAAGCTAGAATAAAGTGAAATAGTCTGTTAGTCTGTATACTCAAAGTCTGTAAAATATTCACGTCGTGTACAGATAGAAAATACATTTGCTTTTAATCCACAAATTTAGCAAATAGTACCACGTCTATTCTATACAAGGTACTCTATAGGTTTTCCAAGTTGTTCAGGGTAGCAGCTCCTGATTTCCAAGTGTAAAGTGTAAGTAGGGAAGCTGATAGTATGTACACCAATAGAAGCATTGCGATTCTTACTTAAGTTATTAATAGTAAGCATTTATATCCTCCTTCAGCCTCTGTAGGAACCAAGTGGTGACCTCAAGACTGTATCCCTGAATGTTCTCTACACTCTGGAATATCCTTAAAACTAGCATTGGTAGAGAAGGCTCCTGAAAGTTTCTTCATCTTATTAGTATCTTTATCTGAGCTGGGTGCTTCTCTTTTTATTGGTTGGTTTATTTGTTATTGATTGGTTGTTGGTGAAGTATGTGTATGTGCACATGGGAGACAGGTGTTTTGGTGAAAAATATTAAATGGAAAAAAAGTTAAATGATTTTATATCCATTTTTTTTTTAATTCATATCTTCTTGGAGTACTTAAGGTATTCCCTCGCCCCTTTCAAATTAAAATCCAGTGAATTTTGTGGGCAGTAAATGTGAAACACAACATTCTTGGTGTGTTTATTTTGTTTCTGGTTGTTGTTATTTTGTTTTAAATTTTCATCATTTCTTTGCAGTTATCTAAGAAAAACATATTTCCACTGCCATGTGAAGAATATCTTGGTTGGCTATGGTATAGTTTTTCCAACACTTTTCTCCTAATACTCTTGTAATTTAACTAGATTTTTGTACTTCAATGAATTAATGACACTTACCTTAGCATGCAGAACTTTTGGTGTAGTGGCTAGGCTACTTGCCCATTTATGTCATTAAATTTTCACCTCCCTTTAAACGTTAATCTCATCAGTTGTTAAACTTCAACCATCCATAGGGAAAATCTTTCTCTGAAATTTTTGGGGAATTCATTAAAATGCGTTTTAGGACTCGTACAGGGGCTGCATGGGGTTGTAGTAATGTTGCTGTCTGACTTATCCTTTGTCTCTGTCCATTTGTGCTGCTATAACAATACCACAGACCGGGTAATTTATAAAGGACAGAAATTTATTTCTCACAGTCTGGAGGCAGGGAAGTCTAAGGTCAAAGTGCCAGCAGGGCCAGTGTCTGGTAAGGGCTGCTCCCTGCTTGCAGGCTGGCACCTGTTGCTGTGTCTTCTGGAGCTGATGAGTGCTACATCCTCACGTGCTGGGAGAGCTGGAAGGGGTGAACTTCAAGGCCTTTTGTAAGGCACTAATCCATTCATGAGGGTGGAGCCCTCATGGCCTAATTACATCTTAATACCACCACAATTGGGATTAAGTTTCAATATACATTTTGGAGGGGACACATTCAAACCATAGCATCCTTGTAGATTAACTGTAGTAGTGATGTCTGGTATTATAGAAGACCAAAAGATAGGGACTACTCCATTAGTATCTCATACTAAACAGAAAAAAAGGAAGGGAGACAGAGAGAGGAGGAAAAAGGAGGGGGGGGAGGGAAAGAAGGAAGGAAAAGGAAAAAAAAAAACCCAAAATCTCTGTTGTAATCTTTAGGGATGGGGAACCAATGAATAACAACCCTCTTCTCAGCCCAAGTTTCAAACCAACTGAAGAGTAAGACCAAAGAGCCAGCAGTAATAAAGCTGGTGTTGGAGAAGATCGTTTGCAAGAGCCACATGGGCTCTCCAGCCTTTGGCCTAGACCTTGGAACAAACCACCAAAGAGAAAGGCTGAAGCTGCAGGGCAAAGCATTGACCCAGGTCTCTGCCTCACGTGGGTCCAGGGTGGAGAGGAAAGAAGGGCGAGCCCAAACCTCTGTGTTCAAGAGTTTAATATTTAGATTCGCTCAACCCAGTGAAAAAGTGGACTGAGGGTGTCGTGCATCAGTGGGGAAATTCTGCTCTGGGGGAGAGGAGCAGGGAAGCGGGTGAGAAACCACGACTGTTAGGGGAAAATCCTGCCTCACAGAAACTGGCAGGGTAGGAGACACCATTCCCCTCTTTAAGAACCAAACAGTAAATAAAACCTTCATATTTCAAATCATTACACCATTTCTAGGATGGGTGGAAGGATACTTTTCTTGCTTACTCTTTTCCTTTCCAAATGATGTTATTATGAGTTTATATTAATTATAATTAATGGTATAATGTGTTATATTAATTATAATTAATGATATAGATATAATTAATGGCAGCAAGAGATAGATCTAGATGTATAGGCAACAGATATGAGCTGATCTCAGCAAATAAAAATGGGTGTCCCATTACTATATGCAGAAAGCAGAATTATTTTAGAATTAATTATTTCAAATACCTCAGCCAGCAGTTCAAGGATCAGCTATAAAGGTGATCTGTAAAACTGTAAGTGGACTCAGTGTTTTCTCTCTGTGTCCACGTCCGGCTTCTGGATGATGGAATCCAGCAGCCAACACCCTCCTGTGCCACCTCCCTCTCTTTAAAGTGTGTGTCTGTCCTGCCGTCGGGGCAGAGCAGGTGCCCGAAGCTGCTCCTGCTTCCAGATCCACTCTGTGCTCCCATGGAGGCTCACCCCACCCCCGCTTCTCTTTCTCCAGCCTTTGACATCTCACAGCCTTTTTCTTACCAGCATTGAAAATCACTCAAGTCTCTGGGGTAGGGGGAAGCTCTTGCTTCCTCACCTCCAGCTAGGTGTCTAGATTTCCCTTCACCTTCAGCCAAGCTTCTTAAGAGAGCTACCCCTGGTCACTCCCTTCCTGCCTCACTCCCTGGCTCCCTGGGCTGACCTGTTCTTCTGCATCTCTTGCCCCTCTCCTGTCCCCTCTGCAAGCTACCCAGGCCCCCTTGGTGCCAGTATGTCCTGCATCCACCCACAGCCCTTTGTGTTTGCTCACTCCAGGCCCTCAGCTGCCTGCTGCGCCCTCACCGGCATGGCGGATCCTCGTCCCACAGAGGCCCCCGCAGCCGCCTTCTGTCTGGAGAGCTGTGTTCCTTGCCAGACATCGCTCCGCGGGCTCTTCCCCTGACCGCCACAGCTGTGGTCCCACTCCAGTCGTCCCTTCCCTTCAGATTCCTTTATCTTACCTATCAGATTTTGAGTTTCAGATATCACCTATCAGGTTAGATTTTTTTTCCCTATCTGATCTCTTCCTCCCTATCTCACCCCCGTCAGAACCTGCTGGCACAGAATGCAGGATTTGTTTGTGTTCAGGTTCTCTCCTGTCCTCACACTCCTGCAGTGCACCCTAGTCTTCAGGGAAATAGCTGCGGTATTGGTCAGCCTTGGGCCCCACTTGGCTCTCCGACCCCACCAGTGTGCACCCGCCGACCCCGGCCCTCTGCACTCGGCCACACTGGGCCAGAGCTGGTCCTCAAGGCCTTTTCTTCCCCAGACACCTCACCCACACTCCTCCCTTCTCTTCGTCTCCGCCACCTTGAGGGTGCAGCTGAGGCCTCCAGACACTGCTGCCCTGTGGGTCCTGAGCCTGGCCGCGTCTTTTCACAGTGCTCACCTACACGATGCCACTCACTGGCCCCCGTTCTGACCTCTCCTGCCTGTTTTTCCTCTCTGTATCCATGACTACCTGCTGCCTGGCCCGTAGTGAGTATTTGGTAACAGAGTTATTCAATAATTAGTTGATGAGTTAATGAGAAACACCTTGGTAAAGGTTACTCAAGCCAGAGATAATAGGGAAAAATAAACATTAATTAAAATATCAATTTACCATTTAGTTTTTGAGATTAATAGATACTTTCAACAGAATGTCAGATGAGTAAACTACTTTTTATTCAATAAATGTCCCAAAGGGGAACTTTGTTTGATTACATAGGATAACAGTAACCAAAATTAACATATGGACAACCCATATAGAAAGAATTAGAATGTTGTAAAATAGTTGTAACACCAAAGGTCTCCTAAATGTAGTTCTACTTACCCACAGTCGTTGTGAAGGCTCTGAGCCTTACAGAAATTTTAAGGGCACCATTATGAACATCACATTCCTGAGGTGTTTGCCGGGGCAGTCTTCGAAGTCTGTTTTCCTCTCTGAGTGCAGACCGTGCGTCGGCGCCCAGCGAAGCTGCTGTTTCCCTGTCCCCACCCAGCCTCACAGGGTTCCTGTCCCTTGTTCTTGGGAGCAGCTTGGCTCTTGATGGCTCTGTTTGAGTGAACAGACACTAACTGAGTGCACATCGTCTTCAAAGAGAGAAGGCTAAGTCAATAAGTTTTTCCTTTGCTGAACTCTGAAGAAAAAGCTTTATGAATTCCTGGGACTATTCGTAATTACATTTAAAATTTTTGTGAAGTAGATGCTAATAGTCTTATATTTGATCTTTTATAAGCAAAACATAATTTTACATTTTCTAAAAAAGGATAATTCTAGCTGGTCACCTTTTTTAAATCACAGTTTCCTTAAGCTCACTATTTTTTCAGACATTTTTTCCTTTTTTATAAGCATTTTGGTATTTTAGAGTCAGTGCTGTAAAACAATTTGTACAATGCTTTGAACATTTGGTTATAATTTCTTTGTCTGCCAAGCACTTTTCAATAAAGCTAAATTTTGGCTCTAATCATCTCAAATGTGAAATTTATTAACCTTGTGATGACTTATGGCCTACATACTTTCTTCATTGCATGCTATAACTGCTAGAATATTTATTTTATGTATTAAATTGATAGCTATAAACTATGTTATTTGGCATCAGAGTTAACTAACATGCAATTGTGCAAGTAAATAGTCTAAGTCATTTTTAAAACTTTTGTTATGGAAATTTCCAGACACATATCAAAATAGCACAGCGTGACAGATCCTGATTGACCTATCAGCCAGTGTCAGCAGCTCTAAGCTCATGGCCAGTCATGTTTGATCTGCACCCCTGGACTCCCCACTACCTCTGGGACCTATTATTTTGAAGTAAATCCCAGATATTAGATCATTTCGTCCATACACAAATAAGGACTGATTTTTTTTTTTAAGAAACATAACCATACCACCAATATCATATCTGGAAAAAATTAACAATAAATTCCTTAATTTCATCAAATATCTAGTCAATGTTCAAATTCTCATAGAAGCTTTCCAGATGAGTAGTTTGTTCAAATCAGGATTCAGTCAGGGTCTACATGTTGCTTTTGGTTGATATGTTTCTTAATTTTTTTAAAAGACTCTCTAGAGTCTCTGTTCAGTTTATTTGTTGAATAAATCAGGTTCTTTGTCCTGTGGGTCTAACATTTAACATGTTCTGTCCCTGGTGTTTCCTATAAATTTGTGATTAATAAAGAAGCTTTATCAACTTTAGGTTTGATTTTTTTTTTTTTATGTTGTTTCCTTCCAGTAGGAAGATAATGTGTTTGGTTGTCTCTCTTATAATGTTAAGATTGAAAATTGGATTCAAGTGTTGTCAGGTTGGTTCACCCTTTACAAGTTCACCATAAACTTTTCATCTACTGGTTTAGCACCATTAGTAATTGTCTTCATGATCTAGTAATATTTCTTATTAAAGATTGCAAAATAATGATTGTTAGCTAGAACACTAAATACAGTTTTAAAGCTTTTTGATCAACTACTTGGTTACTCTGTAGTATAGTTTATACAGGAATGCCAGGAAAATAGTTGACTATTTAGCAGTTTTCAGAATGAGTTATTTTCTTAGCATTTTTCAAAGGTAATCAGTGAGATATATTTTATTTTTTTAATTGTGTTTATGAGGTCATACGTGAACATATTTGATGAGTTTTAATTCATTATAATAGTTTTTCTTTTTTTAATAATCAAATTGTGCCCTCTTCAGTTGGGAGAATTTCTTCAAGTAGGCTCCGATCCTGAAGGTGCCGCCTCCCTATACAGCTCCGTGTTGCACGGTCATCATGTCTTCCTTGTTTCAGTGGAATCACTGTGTGGCCCAGGCTGGAGGGCAGTGGCTGTTCACAGGTGCCCCCATAGCTCACTGTACCCTCAAGCTCCTGGGCTCAATGATCCTCTTGCCTCAGCCTCCCAAGTAGCTGGGAGTACAGGCATGAGCTACCATGCCCAGCAGCTGTTGGAAGGGAATGAGAAAATATGAAATATAAGCACCTTCTTCTCTCTTAACTCTCTTTTACTCTTTCCACACTGTGTGTCTGTCCTTCGCTCTCATTAAATCTCACCCAGCAGTCTGTTCTATAGTTGCATGAGCCATGTTAGCACAGTACCTGGCGTTTTTGTTCAGAAGTGAACACCAGCTAAGCCTATTCCTGAGTGTCCCTATTCCTGCCAGACAGGTGAGGAAAGGCTACATTCCTGCCCTCTAAAGTCCTCTTTTCGAGTCATAAGGCACTGGAGAAAGTGTGCGTGTGCGTTCTGCAGTTATTTTATATCTGTATTTTGAATCTGTGGAACTTAATGCTTCTAAAGTGCTATGGAAAGCATTAGGGATTTTTTTCCCTTCATTTTACCTGATTTTGTTTGTCTAATTATAGATCAAGAGTCTCTTTCCAAAACTAATTTACACATTTTACAACTGTGTGCACCATGGTAATAAATGATAGATACTTGTATATATTCTACTGTTTTGGCATTCTTTTCTCCACCCTGGGTATTTTATTATATCCTTATGGCTTTGACTACATTTATTATTAATGTTAGCCCTGGATATAATAAGTATTTGTCTTAAACAGCTCTGCCTGAAAACTTTTGAAGGGCACTGGGGGGGCCTGCCTTTGTTTTGAACCCTCTGGCTTAGGGCATGCCCTGAAAAGCCTGGGGCGTCTCTGGCATCCCTCATGCGCTGAGCAGAGGGAGCTCGGCTTCGGCAGCCATGCCCCACGGTGCGGTTTGGCTGGGGGGAGCCTGGTGCTAGAACTATACGAGCTCTATGTTTGGGGACATTGAAAGTCTGTGGCAAATGTTGAAATTTGGATCATCATTTTCATGTAAGTTTAGCCTAGCAGTTACCTTATCTCCACCCAGATACCTCCTCAAAATAAAAGCCTTGGCTTATATTTAGAAATTTTTATTCTCCTAGCATTAGTAATGAAGATGGCCTGCTATAACAGAAGTGTTTGATTAATTTTGCTATCTTTGCACTCTAATGAAACACTTTAAGGCTTATTGTAGTATTTGGTTGAATGGAGCACATTGAACTAGTATAGTGATATAGACAGTTCCAAAGTATTACCTTGAACTGGAAAACTGTGAAAAAAATGTTGTGCTTTCCTAGTTATTTACAACATGCATTACAATAGAGAGCTGAGGTTCAGATGACTTCCAAATGTTATTGTTGTATTTCCTAACAAATTTCAAGTCGCCGTATGCTTTGATAGTTTAGTCACTTGTTAATAGAACCTATAGGATTGAAGTAACAATGGTGAAACTACAGATAGACCAGTTTTCCAAAAGAAACCCCAGAACATCCACTTTGTGCTCACTGCAGATAGCTAAAGGCTGTGTGTGTGTGTGTGTGTGTGTGTGTGTGTGTGTACACATCTCCTTGTTTATTAGAAATCATTATTTAATTGCAGTCATGCTTGGTAGTTCCTCTCCCCCAGGGCTGCGGTTGTGCCCTGTCCCCCAGCACACCTGGCATCCCACTAGCTGCACTTGAGCCTTGAAAGTCCTGTTGATGCTGAGGTGGACCAGGGCACAGCTCTCTAGGTCACCTTACCTCTAGCTGTGCTGGCGACATTCTCCTTTTTGTTGTTGTTTTGTTGATAATATTTTATTTTATTGTATCTTATTTTATTTTTAATTCAGGATATTATGGGGTAACATTTTGGTTACATGTAATATGTTTGCCTCACCCAAGCCAGGGCAACAAGCGTGTCCTTCCCTCATACAGTGCACTCTGCTTCCGTCATCTGTGGGTGTACCCCCACCACCTCCCCGCCTGACCGACACCTGATGGATATTACTTCCATGTGAGCTCCTTAGTGTTGCTATGTTAGTACCAATTCGATGGCAAGTGTGGTGCTTGTTTTCCATTCTTGTGATACCTCACTTTGGAGGATGGGCTCAACCTGTATCCAGGATAATACAAGAGGTGCTAGATCACCATTGTTTTTTGTGGCTGAGTAGAACTCCATGATATCCATATACCACATTTTATTAATCCACTCATGTATTGATGGGCACTTAGGTTGTTTCCAGATCTTTGCAATCGTGAATTGTGCTGCCATAAACATTTGAGTGCTGGGGATTTCAACACCCCACTAAGTGAACTGGACAGATCCTCCAGACAGAAAATAAGCAAATAAATAATGGACTTAAACAGAGTTCTAGAACAAATGGATCTAACAGACATCTACAGAACATTCTACCCCAAAAAAGCCAAATAGACATTCTTCTTATCGGCTCATGGAACTTTCTCTAAAATCAATCACATCCGAAGCCACAAATCAGACCTCAACAAATTTAAAAAAATAGAAACTGTACCGTATCTTCTCAGACCACAGTGGTATAAAATAGAGATCAATTCCAACAAAAACACTCACCACTTCACAAAGTCATGGAAATTAAACAGTCTATTGCTGAATGACTACTGGGTCAAGGAGGAGATCCAGATGGAGATCAAATATTCTTTGAATTAAATGATAACAGGGACACAAGTTATCAAAATCTGTGGGATAAAGCAAAAGCATTCCTGAGAGGAAAACTGATAGCATTAAATGCTCACATCCAAAAGACAGACAGCTCACAAATCAACAAACTAATAAACCATCTCAAGGAACTAGAAAAGGAAGAGCAAATTAATTCTAAACCTAGCAGAAGAAAACAAAAACTAAGATCAGAGCAGAACTAAATGAAACTGAGAACAAAACTAAACAGAAGATCGGTAAAACCAAAAGTTGGTTTTTTGAAAAGATAAACAAAATTGACAGCCCTCTTGCTAGATTGACAAGAACTAGAAAGGAAAGGACTTTTAATAAACTCAATCAGAAATGAAAAAGGAGAGGCCACTATAGACATCATGGAAATACAAAACATTATCTTTGAATACCATACAAATCCATATGCCCAAAGTTGGCAACATTCCTCTGATCACAAAGCGAGTAAGAGCGATGACACGAAGGCCGGGGAGAGAGAGGGAGGACAGAAGACTGTGTGGAAAGGATAGACAGATGCTAAGAAATGAATTTTTTTCTTCACTTCCAATGCCCACATTTCCTAACCTGCCTCCCTGACTTTGTTTTTAAGTTACTTTGTGTTTCTGGGGTGGGGTAGGGTAGAAGCAGGCTATATAGTTCTTAGTTGCTGACTTCGAGCAAGGGAAAACTGATTCTTAGAGCTGAGCTGAAAAACGTGTATTTCAAGTGTTCTCTCCTTTCTATCATAAGAATGTTATAAATTGTCTCTGGCGTGATATTCTATAAAAGCCAACACCTTTATGGTTTCATCAAAAGCAACATAATTGAAATGTTTTTATTGTGGCTAGAACTCAAAGAGAAAAGTTTTGAGAACTGTTAAGTTTAGAGCCAAGCCATCAGTGCTTATCATTCTCTTTTAAGCTTTCTGTGTGCACAGATCTGGTCATGCTCCTGTAACTTCATCCAAGACCCCTTCAGGGACTCCTCTTTCCCCTCCCAGTGCCCTCCTCCCAGGTGGCCTGATTCCGGGTGCCTCCGTGGCTCCCTGTCCTTTGGGCTCCTCCCTCAGAGGTTCTCTCTCAGGGGCATGCTCCTCCCCGGCCTTCTCTGTCCCTTGGGCATCCTAGAGCCTGCTGAACAGCTGTGGACTTGTCGCCACTCCTCCTGAAGCGCCCAAGGAAGGGTCAGGTGCATACCAAGTACTCGGGACCATGTGTGCAGGGAATGGGAAGGGCAAGTGTGCTCACTTATTTTAGTAGAAAGTCAACACCTGATATGATTTGGTGAGAAAGCTAAATCACAGAGCAATTCTTTGGGTGTTTCATCTTTTCTACTTTGAGATCAGAAATGCCATCTGTGTGTCTCCCCCAAAACCAGGATAGAAACTCAGAGATTAAAGGCACTTTGTAAATTTTTATTGGGTTAATCATGTCCAACTTTCTTAACCGCCTTCTGTTAATACGCAGCAAATGCCAACCCCAAAGTACTTCTAGAACAGATTGATAGCTAGCCATTTTGATTACTCTTTATTCTAAACATCAAGGTGGAAAACTTTTGAGTATTTTTAAAATAGCAACATCTTGAACATTTCCTAAGAGACCACAATCAAAGGGTTACTGACAGGCTGGGAAGGAGCTGAGAGACCTAACACGGCCTTCCTTTGTCACTGAGGAAACTAGGTCCAGGTGCAATGTTATCCAAGGCCACAGAGGAACGTTTGATTGACAAAACTGGAACTTGTTTGTCTGCCTCCTGAGTACTTTCCAAAACTATTTCATTTATCAGTAAGCTAATTAATGTGCCTAAACTCTACATTGTGTAAACAGTCAAAAAATGGTACAGTTGAAATAAAAAATTCATTTTGTGGCTAGAGTTTTAAGGGTTTCAAGCAAGAGACATCAACAAAGCAGTTTATGTCTATCAGAGTAAATTAAAGACAATGTCAATAAAATATATTATACAGAATATTTACTTGGGATATGGATTCTCTTTTGTATCCGTTTACTTCAATTGTCTGATAATATCTCATAGTAATAATGTTTGAGTGACAACCAAAGTAAATTCATAAATATGATATATTTGAAACCCCACTTTTCTTTTGTGAAAGTGCTGTCATTTCTGGTCGCAAATGGTGTGACAGCCTGTGATTACAGTAACAAGGGCCTTCAGAATTACATGTAGAACACATACAACTTTTAGCAAGTTTGTGTATTGAAGGAAGTTAATAAGAGGTTTTATGAAATCACAAAAGCCACCTCCATGGACTTTAAATATGATGGGTATGAAAGAAATTAATATTCTTGTATTCCACGGTTGGATTGTATTAATGAAAAGAAAAATTGGTGTATATTCTTGTGCTTTTTTTCATCTTTTTTGGTTTGTGCTATGGCTTACTTTTTTATATTCTGCTAAGGAAACAGGTAGATCCTTTTTTCTTAAGCCTGAGCTAGTGCTGCTTATGGACCTATGGGCCCATGTGCTGCAGCACTGCACATAACTGCCGGTGACAGTGACATGCTGCTGTGGGCAGTGCAGTCACACTCTTCTCCCCCAAGGGGACACTGGCAGTGTACACTAAAGGTAAATATGCATATTCATGACCTGATTCCATTCCAGTATATCAACTAGGAGAAACGAGTGTTTATGCTCACCAAAAGACATGAACAACTATATTCATAACAACTGTTTGAAATAGCTAGAAATTGGAAGCAAATGTCTGTCTGTAGTAGAACAGATGAATAAATTGTGGTATGATCACACTGCAAAATTCTGTGCAGCAGTGAGTGTGACCAAACTCTCCTACGTGCAACAGCCTGACAATTCTCACTGACATAGTGTTGAGGGGAAGAAGCAGGTGCAAAAGAATGCATGCTGTCTGCTTCCGCTCTCATTGTTCTATTTGCAGGAAAGCAAAGTAAAAGTACTGACTGCATCTTGCATAGGGAAGAAGTACAGCAGAGTCTGCCTGGGTGCTAGAAATAGACATTCTGTATCCTGATCTGGGTGGTGCTTATGTGTGCATCCGAATATAAAGGAACCATCCAGCACTTTTACACACATGGAATATTTATGTACTTCACTATATGTAAGTTATGCCTAACTTTAAAAGAGGGAGGAAAACTGATTTTTCAAACTTAAAAATCTTGACAACAGAGTGATTATGATTTAGTAAGTACAGCCCATTATATACCTTTCCAAATACATCTGCATACCTTCATGTAATAGTTTCTCGGTCATGAAAGCCACTGAAGCCTAGTATCAACATAAAATGAACTTAGAGTTAGACCTTCAGATCATGTTAATTTCAATTCTAAAACACATTTATACCGTTAAATGAAAATTCTACCACAAACACTTGTAGTAGACTGTGTTAATGTTTGCCAAAGTCTCTTTTTCTCTGTGGGTGAGAGTTCTGCTGCCTTGCCCACTGGTGTCAGACCTGCCCCTGGGGAGGCAGCGTGGACAACCTCCAGCCAGAGCCTGAGTGCCAGCACGCTCCTGGTTCCTTTCCTCTTTTCCCTCTGCTGTGATTGCAGAAGCACATGTTAAGGTGAAACCTCTGTAAACCTAGATCCCTGAGTGACCACAGTGATCAGAACCCCATGACCGACACCAGACATCACATCAGCTATTGTTTTAAGCTGCTGATATTTTGGGGCTTTTTTTTAACTTTAGCATAAACTATATATGGACTAATAAAATAATTTTTATGTCTTTATCTCTTTTCTAATTTGTTTTTCTTAATTTATAATATATATACTAAATAATGTATATGTTTATATTTATAAGATGTTTTAAATGAATATATCATAAATTATATATATTTTTATTATATACAGAATGTATTAACATTGTGGTACATGGAAGCGGAAGCATATATTTATAAATCAGAGGGTATATATTTCTATCATATATTATCTTCTATATATTTATATGTAAGTATACATGTATCAAGAGGACTCAAATTCTTTTACCTATGATTTGCACAATCAAAAAAAAGTTTCAAGACTCCTTTCCCAGTCTGTGCCCCTTGATGGCAGGAACTGGGTGATGACTATCTTTGAGGTCCCTTTCTATGATGGGTTGTCAGCATATGTTTGAACAAAGGAATGCTTAAGTAAATGAAAGAGTAAATAGTTCCCCAGTTTGAAAATCACTCTAAACATTTTCTCCTGATGAAAAACTTAGAAATAGAAATACATATGATCCAGCAGTCTCACTGTTGGGTATATATCCATAAAGGAAATCAGTATATCAAAGAGACATCTACACTCACATGTTCATTGCAGCGTTATTCATGATAGCTGAGATACAGACTCAACCTAAGTGCCTAATGGATAAGTGGATAAAGAAAAGGTGGTGTATTTATACTGTGGAATATTATTTTAAAAGATAAAAAATGAAAGATAAAAAAGAATGAAATCCTGTCACTTGTGGAAACATGGATGAGCCTGGAGGACATTCTGTTGAGTGAAATAAGCCAGGCACAGGAAGGCAAATATCACATATTCTCACTCAATGTGAGAGCTGAAAAAAAAAAAAAAAAAGAACTCATGGAGATAGGCAGCGGAATGGTGAGAGGTTGGGAAGGGTGGCGGGGAGGAAGGGGTAAGAGGGATGGTTAATGGGCGCAAAAGTACTGTCACATAGAAGGAATAAGACATAGTAGCTGGTAGCACAATACAGCAACTATAGTTAATTATTGTGCACCTTAAAATAACTAAAAGAGTAGAATTGGAATGGAATGTATCATGATAAATACTTCAGGTGATGGATACTCCAGTTACCTAGATTTGATCATTACATAGTTTGTGCCTACATCAAAATATCACATGTACCCCATAAATATGTATAGCTATCATATATCCATAATGGTAAGTAACTAAAGATACGTAAACCTGAAAAAAGCCATTTGGTATTAGTTGGCCTGTAGAGACCTAGTTAATGTCCACGTGTGCACTGCTTTAGAACTGTGAGTGAGAGAGGACCAAGCAAGTTATAACTGACTGGAAACAGAGTTGTAGAGTTGGCCTGTTTTCGTGGTTTTTATGCTTGTAGTGTTGAAAGTAAAATACCAAACATCATTTTGCTTTGATTCATATTGAAAACCTGATAGATTTATGAAGGTATTTCATTTGGTCCATTTTAAAATAAAAATATTTTACAGTTTAACTTATTTTTACATACATTATTGCATTTTATCCTCACCAAACTCTGTGGGGTAAAATACTGTTTTCCCCATGTGGCAATTTTTTCAATTTGAAGAATCAGTATAGACTGCGACTTGTACGAGGTAATAGAATGAGGCTCAATTCTTTTGTCTCCAAATTCTACCTTTATCATTCTTACCATTTGACATGTATAGGGTGTAGAAAATGGATCAGACCATAGGGATAACAGTATTGTGTAATTTTGTATACCCTAATGATTTGTAAGTACAGCTGCCCCTTGAGCAGCACTAAGGTTAGGGATGCTGACACCATGCACGACTGAAAATCCCCATGTAACTTTTGACTTTCCCAGAACTTAACTACTCATAGCCTGCTGTTGACTGGAAGCCTTAGCAATAACACAAACAGCTGGGCAACACACACTCTGTTTGATATTATCGAGTGCTCCTGAGCAGGGCTCAAGGACCGCAGTCTTGCAGCAGTGTGCTCCTGCTGACACGAGTGGTGGCTTAGCTCCAAGGAGAAAGACAGCATGTGTATATCCAGTTTGCCCTTTCTTCTGACAGACTCTGGCTTATGACAGATAGCTTTCAAGTGTGGCAGAGTTGTAAATGAACGATGAAGACATCAGGAAGAATAAAGGGTTGCATTTATATTTTGATAAAGAATCTGCACAAAAGTGTACCATGGCCTAAGCAACAAATTTGATAGAGTGTTAAAAGCAATGTTGATACCAAAGATGGAAGAACAGTTGAGTACTGGCTAATAAAATTCTCAAGAGAAATAGTAAATATAATAAGTTGGGATTCAGATATTTTAAGATTTTTGTATAAAAAGTCAGAGAAACAAAACCCTGTCGATGAAATGCAGCAGCGTTGCTTCTGCCTCCTCCTCCTGCTCTCGGTGCTGGTGGTGGTGGCCGTCTTGGAGCACAGGCCAGAGCTGGCCTGGCCACTGCAGAGTGCAGACTCCTGCAGGCAGGCGGCTGGCGGGCGGACAGTGCCATCAGTCCCAAGGCTTCTAAAAGCTGCATATTCCTTCCTGCATTTCTTACTATGTAGATGAGACTTTAAACTCCCAATTAGTAATAGGCTTTCATATTTTTCTCTGCCTTCAATTTTATTATGACTCAAAACTGTTTTTAATTTCAAGGTCATGCCTTTTTGAAAGGTTTAATGGCAGAAACTTATGATTGGATTTTATTCTTTGAATTGTGTATGGAACCATATTTTGAGAATAGGGACTACACCTTATTACTTATTTCCTATGCTCCACAGTCATCATTCCAGTCACAGGGATGCAATAGTAATAGCACCACCTGGCATTTTGGCACCGTCTGCAGAGTGCCAGGCAATGGCAGAAGCATTTTCCAGCATTCACTCATTTAAATCACAGAGGCCACACAGCTAAATAGCAGAGCCAGGATCCCAACCCACTTCACAACCCTGCTTCTCTCCTAAGCATTAATTGGTTTTTATTTCATTGAAATCATTCTGATTTAAAAAAAAAAAAAAAAAGACTCTTTGGGATTTTGAAAATTGAACAGATACTCGAACCCTGTTTGTGAAATGTTATGTCCAGGAGTAATACCTGACAGTATAAAACAGATAACACACATGTGTAAAATGGATCCTATTTTCTTCTCACTTTCACTTTGCTAATTGAAGTTGCCTTCTAATGAAAAAAATAATTTTTTGGCCAAAAAACTAACTTGAAACAAATAAGTTTAATTTGTCAGTTTATGTTCAAATAATTAACTTTCTACTCTTAACTCTGAAATTCCATGTACCAAGTTTATGAACAATATGAAACGGATACTCTGTGCCAAACATACCATGTATTCTGTAAAATTTTATATTAATTTTACACAGCCCACTTTGACTTGGAATGGGAGAGAGGATTGTGTTTCTCTTGCCTATATTTTTGTTGTTAAAGCTATTTGTGAAGTTTATGAATGCTAAATTCTTATGAATATAAATCCTTTCTTACAGATGGAAAAAGAAAGCCATGAAATCATTTCACTATTATTTTCACTGCTGGCAATGTTTTCTGTTTTCAAAAGGAAAGTTTTCCTATTCAGATTGATCATATTACTCAATAGGAGATCATATTGATTAAAGAAAAAAAAAAAGATCCTGAGATGGAAGATAGAAAGCTGTAGGGACTGAAGTTATTCATTCAGACACTGCACATCCTTCCCGCAAAAGACATTTTTCCATTTGGGAATGAGTACAGTAAATTGCAGTCCCTGACCCCAGCTGGTACTGGTCATGGCCTGTTAGGAACCGGCCACACAGCAGGAGGTGAGCAGCAGGCCAGGGAGTGAAGCTTCATCTGAATTTGCAGCCTCTTGCCATCTAACCCTGCCCCTGTTCGTGGAAAAATTGTCTTCCATGAAATCTGTCCCTGGTGCCAAAAGGTTGGGGACCACTGCAACTAAAATATTAAGATCTAGGACTTATAAAACCCTTTCTCAATCCCAACAAAAGCTAATTTTGTTGCAGAATATTTAGCCTTTTCTGTCTGTTTTGTCAATATTGATACAGTTTCTGGTTACCTTTTTTTAAATTAGGCAGTAATTTTGATAATGTGTCTTCAGAGTATAATTGGATGATTTATTTGAGAAAAAAATACTCCATAGTTCTTTCATGTAGTGTTTCAGTTTGACAACTTAAAAAAGTACATTGTGGGATATTTATAGTATTTTTCAAGCTATTTTTATCAGTAGACTAGGAGTGATAGCTGATTTAAGGCAAAAGGGCTTAAAAACAGGAAATGTGGTTTGTACAGCAGGCAGTATCTCCAGAGTTTCCAGAGTTTGCTTTCTTGTAGTATTGTCTGAAGAGTGCCATGTTTCAAAACAACGTTAGGTTCAGTACCTTGAATCAGACTGTGTTTAAAGGAAATGCTTCATGGAAAAGTTTGCATTCTTGGTATAGGTTCAAATGGTATAGCAGTTGTTTTCTGTAATTACAGTCTTTTCTTCCTCTCTCTTTTTCAGACACTCTTTATACAGTCAGATTAAGTCTTGTGTAATTTTTAGTAAATTTCCTTTGACCTTTGTGTTTGGCTTAAAATTTACTTTATTGTTTTAATGAAGAGTTCTGTCAAATAGCTATTTAAAGAATGTTTTAAAAGGGACTTTCATAGTTGAGTAGGTGCATATAGTAGGGCTACTATTAGTCAAAGTAATGAGAGAATCCAAGTTAAGAAGATAAAAAGGCCTGAAAAAACAGGAGTACAATTTTGTGTGGCCTTTTTTGAGAGACAGCTTAGCAGAATCCATGAAAACTAAAAGAAAACCTTTTGACTGAGCAATTCTACTTCTAGGAGAGATATCATACTTAAATTATTCTATTAGAAAACAAGAATCTAAGTCCATCACAGCATTATCTATAGTAGCAAATACTGAAAGGCAACATAACTATCCATCAGTAGGAGAATGGGTAAATAAATCATGGTACATCTATGCCGCAGAATACTAGGCAGCCACTGAAAGTCGTAAGGTAGATATATATGCATGGAAGAATACAAAACCCAATTAAAAAATGGGCCAAAGACCTTAACAGCCACCTCATCATAGTAAATATGCAGGTAGAAAATAAACACATGAAAAGCTGCTCAACATTGTTATGTTATTAGGGAATTGCAAATTAGAACAACAGTGAGATACCACTGCACACCTATTAAAATGACTAAAATCCAGATTACTGAAAACACCTAATGCTGATGAGGATTTGGGGCAATAGGAACTCTTGTTCATTGTTGGTAGAAATGCAAAATGGTACAGCCACTTTGGAAGACAGTTTGGCAGTCTCTTACAAAACTAAATACACTCTTACCATATGATCTAGCAGTGGCAGTACATGGTATTTACCAAAAGGAATTGAAACCTTATGTCCTCACAAAAACCTGCACAATAATGTTTACAGCAGCTGTATTCATAATTGTGAAAACATGAAAGTAACCAAATAGTCCTTCAGTAGGTAAATGGATAAATAAACTATGACACATCCAGAAATGGAATATTACTGAGCCCTAAAAAGAAATGACCTATCAAGCCATGAAAGGACATGGAGGAATCTAAAGTACATATTATTAAGAGAAATAAGCTAATCTGAAAAGGCTAGATAGTATATGATTCCAAGATTCCAACTATATGACATTATGGGAGAAGCAAAACTATGGAGACAGTAAAAACATCAGTGGTTGTCAGGGATTGGGGAAGGAGGTATCACAGAGGATTCTTAGCACAGTGAAAATACTCTGTATATGATGATATTATAATGGTGGAGAACTGTCATTAAACATTTGTCCAAATTCATAGAAACGTACACTACCGATAGTGAGCTTAAAACTGCTCCAAAAAATAAAGTGTAGTTTTAAAAAAAAGATTGCATTAGGATGAAATAAACTTCAAGAAGAGAATGTGTAATGTAATCTCTTTTTAGGAAAATAATTTATATTCATAGGAAAAGATCTGGAAGAATATACACCAGACTATCAATAGTTATTCCTAGGGAGAGGGATGAAAGAGGAGTTTATAGGACTTTTAGTTATTATTATGTAAATTTCTATTTCTGTGTTGTTTTATTTCTTTTCAATGAGAATTTAATTTTTTAATTTTCTAAATAAAGAATTAAGAAAAGGGGCTTAATCAATCCAAAATGTTCAGTATTCTGTTCTTTACTATGCATGTTCTCTATAGAAGTTTGTCCAAATTATTAATAATAATCAAATGTGCCTATATAACATTTTTAAGTTACAAAGCATTTTCCCATACACCAAAGAAAATCAGAAGCTCAAATGAATTAAGTGACTTTCTAGCTAAGATTCAAGTCCAGGTTGTTCCAGTACTCAGCTGTACACTGTCTATTACAGGTTATTACTAGGTATTATTCCCTAGTGATTAGCACAAAAGGAGCACTACCATCCTTTTGACATGTGAAGGAGACCATTTCTTCACAAATGGTGCAGAGGATTCTCATCAAACATAAGCCTTCCCCTTGCCAATGTGGGTTTTATTGATTACCTCAACAATTTCATTTCATGCAATTGCTTTCTTATGCTGTGTAGAGATAATATAAGTCTCCTCTTTCCCATGTGCAAGATGGTCATTTCTTTTATTGAATCTTGGTGTGTCTCCACTAGAATGTAAGCCACTTGAGTGGAGGGGCTTTCTGCGTATGTGTGTGTGTGTGTTGTATGTGTGTGTTTAGTCACTAATATTAATATATCCCCAGCACGTAGAATAGTGTCTGGCATGTAATAATAACAGGCACTCAACACATATTTTTAATAGTATGCCTATTTTAAAATCAGGTGACCTCTGTACTTGATTAAAAGAAGAAACTGACAAATACACCAAGAAAGAAGGCTTCTTTTCTATTTTGATGCATGGAAACAAGATGCTCATTGTTGGAGAAATTGGACCACTGACCGGCTGACTCACAGGAAGCCCACCATGCGAGAAGCTGCCTACAAGTCCTTGCTCAGAGTAGAGATGAGCTTTGTTTTCTCCATGGGGAATTTCCACACTGGGCTACTAGATTAATTGCTAAGTGATAGTCTAGGTTGATACTGCGTGGGTGGGGACACTTTTTTTGTCAAATATCATGACACATTCTAATTTCATATTCAGAGAGCAGAGAAGATACATATTGTAAATGCTTAGAAGCTGTTTCTCATTCCCTTGCTTAAATAGCATGGAAAATTGTGGTGGTTTATCTAGGGGAACCTTTTTAAAAACAATACTTATTACTACATCAAAATAATGTAGCATTTATCTGTAGCTCCAAGAAGCAAGTTAGTCTGCCTTATTTTTCCTATGCACACCATCCACACTGATGTTTCCTTCCCTAATATTGTGTATATCATAAATCTGACATGCTATAGCTCACTACTGTTGGAGTGCAAACTAAAACTCAGGTTTCCTAACACATTTATTAAGCATTCACAATGTGCTGATATCTCTGGATATATTCCTAAGTATCCAGCACATAGAGCCTTTAGCAAATAATTAATGATTTATTATTTAAAGTAAGCTATTAGCTTAAGTATATAACCACAAAAATAAAACATTTTTGAAAAGCAAGTAGATTTAGTCTCAAGCAGTATTCTATTCTACTATACTTACTTTATTCAACTTGTATTTTTCACATGGATCCTCATGCTTAATTTCAAAAGGACTGTCTTTGCTTTCCTAAATCCTAGGAGAAGTGAGAAATGCATGCTCTACCACAGAATACCTTCTCACATAAACTGAGGCACGCACTTACCTTTGTAGTGAATAGCTCCAGTATGTTTTGACTATAGATGTTACAGAATCCAACATATATTTAAGTTTTTCTCTTATGCATTCATGCATGCATTCACTTAGCAACTTATTTAGAGGGTTAAGTCCTAAGAACATGGTAGTGAGCAAGACAGACACAGTCTTTGCTGCCTTTTATTTTTTCATTAATATTTCTGAACATATTTTTGAGCATTCCTGAATATTTTGAACATAAATATTTTTAAGCATGAATATTTTTTGAACTATGTGCAAGCCTCTGTGATGGGCACTGAGGATACAAAGATAAAGAAAATGGCGGCTTATCCCTACTCTGGTGGAGTGCACAGTCCAGTAGGGGAGGCAGGTGCTAATCGAGTAGTCACACAAATAATAGTAAAGCTGCTGCACTGTTCCAGGGGACACAGCGCTCCAGAAGGATCTGAGAAGTGATCCACGTGCCACACCTAGGAATACGGGGCTGGGGCAGGATCAGTCCTAACACTTCTCATTTGTTGGTTGCCTGCTGTCTGGCAGATATATCCCTAGCCTCTTAAAAAGAATAAGTCATTTAATAAATGTTATCTCTGTTTTATAAAGGAAAAGGCTACCAATCAGAGCAGTTTGGAAACTTGCCCCAAGGTGACTGATTAGTTAGTAATGTTTTTGAGGTCACCATCTAATTCTGCCTGTGTCCTCCCCTGGTCCTCCATTCAGGACATGGCTAAGATGTCACCACAGGAGCAAGGTCTTCCCCGACCATCACTGACATGTGACATTCAGCCATTCTTTTTAAAACCAATGCAAAGTTATGACAGAAAAGTTCCACAAGAATTCTAACTTCCAAGAACTTTGCTTGAAACTAGCAAAATAGGAGTGCTGTCAAAGACAAACCTTTCCAATTATAGCGGATTGCAGTCACATTTGATGTTGTATCTGGGTTTTTTGCTGTTGTCATGTTCTTATATGCAAATTCAATTGTTAAGCAATTCCTTGTACCACTCAAACTGAACCTGCATTTAAGGCCTGCTGCAACTAGAAGATAGTCATGGCAGGACTGATTGTCCAAACTTATGTACCATGTGTTTTTTCTAGTTAGCTTGCCTTTTAGTCAACTATTATGTCTTTAAGAAAGTAACACCTCAATTATGTGCACTGCTTTAGAATTGATCAAGTGCTCCTTCCCACTAAACTGTGAGCTCCACAGGATGGGGGTCATATCTGTTTTGCTCACTTTCATATACCACCAGTGCCTAGCAGATGATAGGTACACAGCACATGTGGGGAGAATGAAGGAATGCATACAGATGACATTTTCATAACAGTTTGTTAGCAAAACAGATACTGTCATCTCTGTATTTCGCAGAGGAGGCAGTTATCTGAAAGGTGACCGTGGCTGTGTGCGGGAAGCCAGGATTCGGATCTCAGGTGTCCTCACCGTCCACCTTGATGGACTTAAAAGGAATTATCAACCGCCAATGTTAGTAATAGTAAGATTACAATAAAATTTGGTGGGAAGGGAACATATACCACCCAAATTGACTGCAGTGTGATTCCTTTGTCACAGCCGTGGACTTGAAAATAGTGCTGCAGCCAAAAACCTGGATTCCGGTCCTGTCCGCAGGCGCCACAGCCAAGGTCCTGCTGAGCTCGTCCTGTGCTTCCTTTCTGCCCTGCGCAGCCCAGCTGTCTTGGCAGCCCACATACAGACCGCCCTTCCCAGACAGCTCCAGGCTCCCCCTCCGGCTGGTCTCCCCTAGCTTTCTTCCGCCCTCCGTCTCGCCCTCTGCATCCAACCCTCCTGTTGAAGGAAGAGGCTGTGAGGCCACAGGCAAGACCCACTCGCGTTTCCCAGCGCTGGCGGCCTCAGCCAGCTGCAGTGTGTGGTGGCCACTGCCTGCTCGCTGGGGACTGTCCCCGGTGCCGCCCGTCGCGGGCTTTGGGAGCAGGTGTTTGAAAGAGCGGGCATCTTCCCACACTTGGGACTTGGAGCAACGTTTTGAAACAGAAGACTCGGCAGGCAGTTCAGACCAAGAAGTGCATCAGAGTGCAGTGTTCTGAGGGCATGTCTCCGCGTGGAGGGAGGCGAGGGGGTGTGCTCCACTGCCCTGCAGACAAGTGAGGAGACAGGAATTGAAATTGTGAGCTGGGAAGACCACAGAGACTTCATCAGTTTCTTAGGCGTGCACCCGTCTAGTCTGTGGGCCCTTTGCCCTGACTTTGTCCGCCCTGCCCAAGTGCTGTTCTTCAGCCATTTACGGATTTCACAAAATAAAGATAGCAACTTGAACATTTCACAAATTATCTTAAATTGAAGTACAAAGATTTCATTTACAACATGTGATCCTTTTATATAGCCATCCTGCACATATTTGCAGGTCAAACTTTTAATGACTGAGTACTTTGGGGGCTTATCCATACGGGGTACACACATGTTATCGGAGGACCTGGTGCCCGACCGACCACCTCTGACCGTGCTAGCTGCTGCCCGCCATGTGGCAGGGTCACAACACCCTGCGTTAAAGAATGAATGAGAACTTTTATCCATTTCCTTGCTTCTGTATTTAATTCAGTGAGTAGATTTTTGGGGAGAGGCAATCAATGATTTATTTTCATGTTTTAAAGTTTTTATTTTTAAGTTATAACTCCAGGACGTGCATTGCTTCTGGAGGTTAGAATAGTGTTTCATGGAGCTCCACCTCTGCTGGCAGGCCCTTTTCAGACCCTCTCTTTGAACCTTCCTGGCCTGATGTGTGGTTTGACCAAGAGCCCTATTTCTGTCCACCCCTAGCACCACAGTTTTTTCCCTTCTCTTTTTCCAACATTAGCACAGTTTTTGATATGAAGCAGTTATTTTTTGTTTTGATGGGAAAAGAAGGCAATTATTTCTCTTTTTTTCTATTCATAAAGATAAAATCTCCTAGAAATACAAAATTTTCTTTCTTGTCCAAAATTAAGCCCATTAGGTCCTTAAAATATATTATCCATGCAAAAACTGTGGTCCACCTAAAACAGGAAGCTTGCTTTTTTCAAATCTTCTATCAACAAAAATATAGTTCTTTTGGTTGAAAGTGGCCTGTTCTTTTATTCTTACTACTCACAGCTTAGTCTTTAGAATCGCGTTGAGTGATTTAGATCAATCTCCTTTACAAGGTGTTTTGTTAGTAATGCTTAGGCTGCGGGACTCTTGCCAGGAAATGATTTCCTCCCAGGGTCAGAGTGGGAGTCAAGTTTGCAGCACACTGTCACTGAGCATGTGACACTGCCCTGCTTCATTCTAAGTTTAATTTTCTGCTTTTTAGTCAGCACTTGTCTCCCTCTTCTCTTTTACATTGAGGAATTCTAAAAGTTAGAAGCTGCCCTCACATTTCCATTCATCACTGTTACAACGCTGTTAGAACCCAAACTCCTGACACTTGTTCTCACAGTAAAATTGACAGGACCCCAGTTCTCACTGAAGGCAGAGGCTGCTGCATCTTTTTATTCTTAGATCCTTAGACCATCATTGGCCTACTATTGTGTTTTTGTTTTTAGTATTTAGTGTATTTAGCATATATCTTATGTCAGCTGTCTGTCCACATGGGCTGGTCTTCCATGGGATTGCAGTCCCAGGGCCCTTGTCCTGAGCACAGCGGTGGCAGGCGCCTGCTGCCTGTGTGCTGTGGGGACAGCCCAGAGGGCCGCAGCAGAGGAGCCCTGGCTGCAGCGGAGACGTCGGGCATCTCTGTGTGCGGCTTTCCTCCTACAGGAAGAGAGCTGCTCTGGTCTCCAGCACAAGTTAGTTCATTTCACTTTCACTTGTAATAGGCTCCTTCTGTTCTTCTCTCCTACCTGCCATGTAAGACTTCTTACCTTGCAGTTATCCTTTCTCAGGAAGAACCAGTTCATTTCTGGATTGTATTTAATTACTCTTCACTCAGCTTTCTCAGCTATTCCAGCAGCAAAATAGGATTAATAACACCTGAACCTTCATATCCCAAATGAATGTATTTAAGAAATGGGCTCCTCAAAAGAAAAACAGTATACTTATTTATACACCACAGTGCGTGATAGAATCAGAAACTAGTCAAATATTTAGAATCTGCAAATGCCAGTTCAAAGAGTTAATTATAGTGCTTGGTCTCTGTCTTAACTTTCCTAAATAATCAGATGCGATTCTGGGAGACGGTTATCCTTAACATTATTACTGTTGACATCCATGATTTTACAATGCAGAATTTTCCCTCTTCTATAGAAAAGGTATTCTAAGTGTGTGCAGTTAATTTTAGAAGGCATTCTGAAATATTCCGCTCCAAGTGGAAGTAAATTGCTTTGGAATTACCATAAAGCAGCATTTTGATTTTATGGGTTTTTTCCTTGCAAAATAATGATGATGAAAGCTCTTAATGAGCTTTGTGAATACCGGGGCCTACCGCATGCTTCATCTCCTTTCAGCTTCACTCTCCCTGCAAGACGGGTACCGTTATTGTATCCATTGATAGGCGAGAAAACGGAGGCATGCAGTCTTCTTGCTAAAAGTCACAACTAGCAGGTATATATTATTGTATATTTTATATGTATATATATGAAGAAATTGAAAGGCATTTTTTAAATGTTCATTTTGAGGCCAACTGACCACCAGTTATAGACAGCATAAACAGTGACAGAAATGAAAAGCAGTGAAAGAAAACTCATAACTAATTCAACATTTGTTTTTACCTGAATGGAAATAGTCCTTTCACCATTTGGTTCTCAAAAGGAAGTAGATAGTGGTGGTGTTACTTTCTGTTTCTCCTCAGAAAACTCAGGCAGTGCACCCGGCACAGCGTTGCCAGCAGGGGCGGGAGCTTGTGTTTCCACTAAATGCCTGTTTCCTTCCCCATCTTGATTTCAGGTGTCAGAAACTATTTAAAAGAAGCATTGGTGAATATAATTGCCGTGCATGCAGAGGTAAGCTATCATTAGATGTTCCTGAGATAGATAACTGGAAAAAAAGACACAAATTTCATGGTTTTTATGGTGGTCTTTTCTTCCCTTCTGAATATGTCTTAGGTATAAATAAAACATAACTTGGCTTGCTCTCACGCACATGCGTGCTAGCTCTCTCTCTTTCCCTCCCTCTCTCTTGTGTTTAACTGTGAGTCTTTTTTCTGAAATTGTACATGTTTCTCTGATAATTAAAACTAAATTCATTAATATTTGAGACGTAAAGAGAAAGTAGATTGAAAGGATGTTTTTCCTTTAAAGAGTGTTAAATCCCTTACCTTGGAAAAGGCATTAACCTCTTTTTAGCCAGTGTACACATAAGCACTGGTGTCTCATTCTTGTAGCAGTGTGGTGTCACACGGCGGTTGGGATTCCAGAAAGGTACAGGCTGGTTAGAAAGAGAGGCTCGAGGGCAGCCTGTGGCTGGGAAGCAGATGCAGGGTTTCCTGTCAGTGGCTTACTTCGGTTCATGCAGATGTTGCTGCTTCTGGTTCATGTGAAAACTTGCCCCCACCTGAAGCGTTTATCATCTTAAACTTCATATTAACATCATTAGTTGACACTCTGGTTAGAGGACTCTTCTGAGGAACACTGGAAGAAGAGTCCAGAGCTGCTACTATAATCCCCACGGCCACTACCTGTTTTCATTCAGTAATTTCACAATCCATCACTCACTGCTTTGCCACTGCTTTCAGAGTAGCTGTGGCCCACAGACTGATGGGTGACCAGATAAAATGGGGCAGAGCAAGGCATTACCGTTAGTTAATTTCTACTGTTGCTCGGAGTGCCTCTTAAGCATTGTGCATCCAACAGAGGTCCATCAGGGTAAACTGAAAAAACATGGATAATTAAGACTAAAACAACAGAGTGACCAAAGAAACAAAGATAATGCTACCAGGTTCCTGAATTTGACTCTAAATTTGAAGCACCTAGAGCAGAAAGAAAAAAATATAGTATGTTACAGTTTTCAGTTCTTAATAAAAGGGAAGTGTATACATTCCTGTATTAAAAAAAATATTTATATGGTTTAACTTGGGTAGGAGTTCATCACATAGCTCTTTTTATAATCAATAAGATTTTAAACTGTGATTTATATCAAAAACATTAAAATGCTATTCTGTTAGGTCCCTACACAGAGCCTAAATGAAGTCTTCAGTCAATGGAAGCGTTTCTGTGGCAGGTGGGCAGAGCACCGTGAGATCTGTGGGATTGTTACGGTGGTGCTGCTTCCTAATGAGGCAGCTTTGATTAATGTCCATTATCGATCACCATGAGATTATTTGTAAATATTAGGCTCTTCAAGCCCCCTAAATGAAAAGTGAGTTTAGCCCAATGTTGGAAAGCAGAATTCCATTCATAACGTTTACTACTTACAGTTTGCTACATGATGTTAAATTGCCAGAAATTTTCTCAAACACTCCAATTATGTTTGTGTCGACCCATATGTGTAATACTAGCAGCTCAAAGCTCAAAAAGAAAATATGATTGACTTTAATTTATAAGTCAAGAGAGTAAAATGTTTCACTATAACTCCAACTATAATCTCAGTTTGAAAGTGTCAGGTTTTACAGTTTGAAATTAATTTTGTTAGTCAAAAAAATGCAATATATATCTAGTACAGCATACAGTGAAATTGGGGAGCTTGTTATCCAATACAGAATTGTGTACTTCATAAGAAATAATGTTTGTCATGTTATGGTAAAATAATGACCCAGTATGTTTTTATTTCTGTAAATTCCTCTTTAGAAATCATATTTCTTTCTTGTGAAAGGGGCAAGAAGAAGAAGAATCTTTAAAAGTTTTTATTCTGTTAACATCAATAATGCCTTTCAAAATTGTATTTGCCAATATTGAATTTTTAGGAGAATTACTTTTTGTTGTTAATAGTTAATACAGTTTAAGTCTGTATTAAATTGTATTTAATTCCTTCTTTCCTTTCACTCATAACTTTTGTTTTTTAAAAATATGACTTAGAAAACCTGTGAATTTTTTTGTTTTGAATGTTACTTTGTTTTTCACAAATTCAAGTCAGTAAAAACCATTTTTTTTATTTTAAACCATTTCTTCTTATTTTAAACCTTCCATCAGGTGTTCACTATTTCCAAAGAATTGGTGCCTCGGGTACTATCCAAAGTGGTAGAAGCAGTTTCTGAAGAGCTCAGTCGATTGATGCAGTGTGTTTCAACCTTTAGCAGAAATGGAGCATTACAGGTACCAAAATCATTCAATCTCTTGTTGAACTTTTATTTTTATTTAAAACATATATGTGTACTTTAGTCATCAATCTTATGATACACAGACAGGTCTTTTTTAAATGGATCTACTGATTAGAGATGTACATATTCTTTCTTGCATTAGCTATACCCATGACTCATTGTCTACAAGTTCCAGAGTTGGTTTCTTTAAAGTAGAGCAAGACCTTAAAAATTCCTGTGAAATTATCTGAATGCAGATTCCTTCAAAACTTTTGTGATTTTTCTTTTTATTGTACAGTCATCTTCACTACATTCAATTCTACAGGAAATTTTTAGCATCTTACTTTTAGTAAGTCTTTCCAAAGCATTCAGTGCCATTTGCATAGAAACAACAAATAGCTATCTCATTTGTTTAAGTTGCATAATTACAAGAGGTGTGACTCCTATAACCTGTTGGTCATAGGCACACATGTAAGCCAACTGGTAGGTGCCAAGGCATGCGGCATGTAGAAGAGTGACCTCCTACCTGTGAACTCTCCATGCACTGGGAGCATTGTGAGTGTGTTTTAAAAAACCATGGCAGTTCTGCTTCCAGTGATGGCTGAGAAAGTGCTTATAAGTCTATCCTTCCACAGATAACTGTAAACTTGAATAATATCTAAAAATAAAATATTCTAAATTGATTTTTAAAAACCCTGAAGACACCACCACCTATTAGTGGGCAGATTCTGAAGTAAATGGCACTTGGGTAAATCTCCTGCTGTTTGTGGGTTTTAGCCTGCAGTAGGCCCAGGGGTCCCTAAAAACCCTAATAACAAAACCTGTTTTCTTGCCAGCTTGAAGAATAGGTTTGGGGGCAGTCACTACAGGAAAGTGAGGGAGGCGTCCAGAGAGTAGAGTGCAAGAGCCACATATTCTGTGTGTACACTGGTTGGCTCCTTAGAAACATATGCATGGTCACTCTGCACTGCAGCCAGCCCAGCTATGGCTGTGAGAACTGAAGAAAGAATTGAACTGCTGCCCAAGAGCCAGGAGTTTTAAGTTTGAGTTGAAATAAGTGCATTCCTTGCTAAGACAAATAAAATAAAAACCAACAGTCCTGAGAGGCATATCACAAAGTCCAGATTCTCCACAACATCACATTCATAATGTCCAAGTTACAAATTTAATTTAATTGAAATGCACAAACAAAACAGGAAAACGTGATGCACGCTTAATAGAAATGACAGTCAGCTGAGACCAACCTTAAGATGCAGTTGTTGGAATTAGCAGGCAAGGATTTTAACACAGATGTGTTCAATGATGTAAAGACTATGCTCCTAATGAATTGATAGGGAGAAAATCTCATCACAGAATATTAGTAGAAACCCTGAAAAAGGAACTAAATGGAAATTCTGGAATGGAAAATATAGTATATGAATTTTTAAAAATCTACTTAATGGTAACAATAGCAGTATAGAGAAGACAAAGGAAAAGTCAGTTAACTTGTAGACCAATAGAAATTATCCAACATGAAGAACAGAACGAAGAATAATTGGTGAAAATAAATAAACAGAGCTCCAAGGTCTCCTGGGACTATGTCAGAAGGTCTAGCATGCGTGTTAATTAGATTGCAAAAGGGTAAGAATGGCCAGTCAGCACATGAAAGGATGGTCAACATAATTAGTTAGCAGTGAAATGAAAATTAACGCTACAGTAGGGCACACGTCTATCAGAATAAGGAAAATTAAAGACTAACGATACCAAATGTTGGCAAGAAGCTGGAGGAACTGGAGCTCCCACACATTTTGGGGAATGTAAAATAGTACAATTGCTTTGGGAAAAGCTTTTGCAGTTTCTTTTAAAACTAAACATACATACATACCCTATAACCAAGCCGTTCCAATCCTAGTTATTTAACCAAGAGAACTGAAAATGTATATTCACACACACAAAAAAAAAATTTGTAAGAATGCTCATAGCGGTTTTATTCATAATAGCCAAAAACTGGAAACAGCCCAGGTGTCCATCAGTAGAATGAACAAACTATAATATATTCATACTGTTTCAGCATTAAAGAGAACCAAGTACTGAATCAGCACGGTGAACTTCAGGGGCATTATGCCAGAGTGAAGGAGCCTTACACAGAACACACATAGACCATGTGGATTCATTTCTGTAAGTTCTAGAAGAGATAAAACTACTAGTAGTAGGAAAACTCAGAATAGTGGTTTCCTCTGGGTGGGTGGGATTAACTAGGAAGGGCAAGAGAGAGCTTCACAGGGAGAGTGGTGCAGCGCGATCAGGGCTTCATCACTCAGGTGTATGCATCAGCCAAACTCATCAGACAGTACTCTTTGAAATTTGTCCATTGGGCAGTGTGTAAATTTTAACTCACGACAAAGAAAAAAAGAACTGACACAAATAGTCCACTCTAGCTAATAATATGCATGCTGAAATATATCAAAGCAATACAATGGATGGATTAAGTGGCAATGCAAATAAATGTTAATGGCAGAGTTGGTGGGTATATAGGTGTTCACTGTAAAATTCTTTTGAAGTCTCTATACATTTGAAATTTTTCATAATAAAATACGTATTAGGGGAAAAAGGAATGGAGGAGCACTTGTTAATTTGGTTAGAGGAAAACCTGTTACAAAAACTTGTTATATTTCCATTTGCTACTAATTTTCTCTAAAAATTTGATTTATTGGACCTTTGGTATTATAGTTTAAGTTGAAAGATCATGATTCCATCACAGGAGATCAGTAGTGGAAATTGTGCAATATGGAAGATGAATTAAAGGAAGTTACAGTACAGTGGGCCTCAGCAATCTTGGAATTAGAACAAAAATCTGCCCTCTCTGAAAATTACCTCTGTAACCCATTTATCTGATGGCAAAATTCCTCTCAAAGCTATCAGGGAAAGGCTGGAAAGAGATATCATAATCAGCTGGAGAGCTTTTTCAGTATCCATATGTCCAAGAGATTGTTGGCCTTCATAACTGTCCCAACCTCCAATATTCTGATACCTCCAAGGGACGAGGCAGGCATTTGTTTCACAAAAGTTCAGCCGAGTCTAAGCCCCCATCACCCTCTCTATTTGAGAGTGACTGTGAGAGTCTCCTTCTTTAGAGAGGTAAGCGAGAAGGATAGCAGGTTAATCTTCAATAGTGTGAAATGCCAACCCCCAGAACCTTCCTGAGAGCCAATTTACAGAGGAAGAGAGTGACAGTTCGGTGATTTTAGCTGGTCTTTTAGCATGATGTTTTCTGGATTACAATTTTATGTGTACTATATAAATAACCACAGCTTTTATAATTGGCATAATTCATAAGTTAATTAAAATACCCTCTAACTTCGATTGAAGAAAATTTCTACCTGAAGATTGGTTTTACAATGATCTAATTTTTCTCCTAAAATATTCAGCTAAAAGTTCTGCCTTATTTTTCTCTCTCGGATGTTTTCCTTGCTGGTCTGTTTGTATCTACCCTAGAATATAAACAATAGGGACAGAAATTGTCACACTTTATAGCATTTGTAACTTTCTATTACAAACTATTCTTTAGCCTTTTAAAGCAGTGAAAAAATGGAACCAAACAATTGCTTTCCAACTAGAAATGGTCAGTATCTATACTGTATCTGATGTTTATCAGCTTTTATCTAGATTGCTTACAGAATTTCTAATGAGCAGTAACAACCAGCTATGTCCTTTGTCATTGCTTTATATTCGGTCCACTCCTTGAGAATAGGGCAGTTCCTTTTAGACACTCTCTGGGCACCTCCTCAAAGAGTATCCACTGTATGTGGATGCATCCTCACCAAGGCTCTGCTCGAGCTCCAGGGACACTGCTGTGTAGGTCTGATCACACTTTTTCAAGCTTGATAAAAGTGAAAGCTAGCTTTGTTCTCTTAAAAATTTTATGCAGATTTATTTTATGTACCATACAATTTGCCTATAATATAAAAATGGTATACAATTCAGCAATTTGTAGTATGTTCACAGAGCTATCCAGTTATCAGCATTTCACCACCCCAAAAAGAGATCTCTGACCATTTTTCTCTGACCCCCACGCCTGCTGTCCCTGCTAAAGACCGCCACTAATCCGCTTTCTATCTCTGTGATTATGTACTGTGAAAATTTCATATAAATGGAATCATACAAATATGGCCTTTTGTGACAGCTTCTTTCACTGAGCATAATGTTTCAGGATTCATCCATGTTGTAGCATGTACTAGTACATCATTCCTTTTTATGGATGAATAATATACCATTGTATAAAATACCGCATTTAATTTATTCATTCATCAGTTAATGGAAATTTCAGTTTTTTCTACTTTTTGGCTAATACAAATACTTGTGAACATTCCTGTGGACATATGTTTTCATGTCTCTTGGGTATATACCAAGGAGTGGAAATGATAGGTCATATGGTTACTCTGTGTTTAATCTTCTGAGGAACTGCCAGGCTGTTTTCCAAAGTGACTGCCTCATTTTACATTCCCACCAGCGGTTTATGAGGGTTCCATTTTCTCCACCTCCTCACCAATACTTGTTATTGTCTGTCTTATTGATTATAGCCATCCTATATAGTTTTATCTGTTACATTTAGATCTGTGATCCATTTTGAGTTAATTTTTGTGTTAAGGAATGAATTCAACTTCCTTCTTCTGCATGTGGATATCCAGTTGTTCCAGCACCATTTGTTGAAGAGACTGTTCTTTCCTCATTTGAATTGTCTTGGCACCATTGTTGAAAATCAGTTGATTATAAATGTAAGAGTATATTTCTGGACTCCCAATTCTGTTCCAGTAATGTATATATCTGTCCATATGACAATACCACACTGTCTTGATTATTGTAGCTTTGTCATAGTAAGTTTAAAATCAGAAAGTGTGAGTCCTTTGAATATGTTACTCTTTTTCAAGATTGCTTTGGCTATTCTGCTTCCCTTGCATTTCCATGTGAATGGAAAATATGTCAATTATCAACTTGTCAACTTCCATTAAAGGAAAGGTGGCTGTGATTTTAATAGGGATTGTGTTGACTTTGTAGAGAGTAGTTTAGCTTTTGAGATTAAGGCAGTGTGCCTGGAAGGGCATAGGAATAAAGAAGCGAGCCACACCAAGTCCTTAATTCTGGGGAAGTGGACCTTTCAGGGGCAGTGTTTCTGAGTTTCATTCCTCTCACAGCCAGACTAAATGAAAAACTACTGGTTAGATGATAAACACAGATTGCTGGAGAGTCATTGCACAGTTTGCGTTTTTCATGTTGAGATCTCTAGCTCCCTGCAGTCACACAGTCATCCTTGCCTACAATTCAACTTTCAGTAAAAGGAAATTTTGTGATAGCCAATTTCTTTGGACCATTTACAACTCATAGTCACCATGGTGGTATTATGCCAGCCCTGTCCTGTGATAAGCAGGCTGGAGACCGTTCTCCTCAGTACGTGTGTATGTTTGGTAATTGATATATTTCCTGTTGTCACTCTATCCTTATCTTCAGGCGAGACTCGAAATCTGTGCTTTGCGAGATACTGTGGCTCTTTACCTGACTCCTGAAAGCAAGTAAGATACAGTGTTCTTTAGTTCTGAGTGCTTTATTAAAAATAAAGGTTGTTTTACTTGTGTATGATATCTTTTGTAAAGATAACTTATCAGAGTAATGCTCATGAATTTGTGATGGGAAAAAGTTTATGTTTGCTCAAATTTTAGCTAAGAACCATAAACCTACAATAAACCAGCAACTTTCAAGGGATGCTTCTTTGTAGCACAATATAAAGGAAAAGGGGTTTAATATTTTAGTTTTCATTCACTAATGATAAATCTTAGCCTTATAAATAATGTAGCAAAGCATTAAATACTTCTTTTAAAAAGGAGAGAGTAAAAATTGAGTCTTAATCTATTCATAGCAGACTTTGAAGAACAGTTCCAGTGTTGTAAATATCAGTATAAGAGGAAGCCTTGTGGTTTCTCTGCAAAATTTTGTAGTGGAAATTTGATGATAATTTTTAGTTGTTTTGAATGAAAGTCAGGATTTCCTAGCATTGAAAGTAGGTGAAGTGAATCAGAACTACTATTTGCCTATGCAAAATTATTTATTGCATTGGCAATATTACCTATGAAATACTGGTTTATATATTGTTAATGTGCCTGAGAAGCCAAGTGTGCAAATAAAATGTTTAAGGACAGATGCTGTATAATATACTTAATTGTTTTATTTCCAGCATCTGATAGCATGGCTCACACCATCATTCTTACTGTCTTCATTGCAACTGGAAAGACTTTAAATTTTTTCTCAACAAATGAAGTTGGCTTCTCAGTCCTGCTCATCATGGCCAGAGCCATTGCTGGGTGGCTCCAGTGCTCACTGCATAACCACATCTTTTCCCAGCGACCGTTGTCCTGCACGAAGTGCTGCGCAGAGGACAGAAAGCACCCAGTCCACACCCGATGTGTGTGCACTTTGTGTTTCTGTGTGTTTCTTCCCAATAACTTAAACTTTCTGAGCCTAAGTTCTTCATTTATTAAAGGAAGATAAAAATACCTTCTTGGCAAAGTTTCGAGGGGATTAAGTGAGAAAATACGTTCAAGTCATCTTCTCAACTGTTTGTGCCCTGCGAGTAATAAGTAGTGAAATCTTTATCATCGTTATTGTCATGATGTCAAGATAAAGGACAGCAACATCGCATTGCCTTCACTTATGGGGAAGAGGCTCATAACAAACAGATGGGGCGGCTTCCCTCCACCTCAGCGAAGGGAGAGCACGCAGGGTGTGGGGCCCTAAGTGTGCCAGCGAGCAGCCTGCCCCAGGGCCCCACTCTTCCCCCAGGAGCAAGTGCAGATGCCCAAAGCCCATTCCATGACTGTTGGGACTTCTCAGTCTCTCTACATGTTGTTGTGACGCCTGCCCCTAGTTTGAGGAACAGTGTTCAAAAATGTATTTCCTGGTAGATTGATGAGGATGTTTTCACAATACAAAATGAAAGACAGCCTTCAAGTCAAGAATAGTTACCTTTACTTCTTCACCTTAGTCAGTCATTCCTGAAAGAGACAAAAGGTAGTAACTGTTCCTTAGCGATGGTACAGTACAAGTTGTTACCAAATAGTCTCCCTGTGATTCCTTTGGTTTAGTTTAGTAATTCTGTTACTTTCTACTTGTTAAAAGTTAAACATCCCAAATAAGTTTTAAATTCATTCCTTTTTACCTTTTTCATTTAAACAACGAATGCTGAATTTTTAAAGTATATATACATTTCTTCATTTCCATATAGGTTTTAAATAGCTAACCTGTACAAACTGTCCAGCTATCATAAGACGTGGCTGTAACCAGGCCCTGTCCGTGCAGACACGGTGGCCTCCCAGTGCGTGTGGCCATTCACACGGCATCCCTGTTTCCACTCAGTTTCTTCTTCCTTACCAGTTGCTTTATTTGCAGTTCTGTTTTGTTTTGAAGACTTTTAAAATAAATATTTCTATCTTAAGCTCTCATCTATCATGAGTAGCACCCTTTTTTGTTGTTGATAAGTCAGTTTCTCCTTTAGCTTTTCAATTGCATGTCATTTCCTAGTCGAGTTTTTCTGGCCATACTCCCACAAAGCCGCCTACCAGTAAGCATGCCCTCACTTTTACTTTTACTTTTTCTATTGCTTTTCACTTTTACTTTTTCTCGTATTTCCACTCGCTTCACTGGCTTATATTGGTTTCTTTGTAGTTAAGATATGCTTAAGAATATTTTAGTGATCCTTGTAATTCCCCTCAGAACCATGAATGTTTGTGCTTACGTGCTGCTGTTTGTTCCAGGTCTAGTTTTAAACAGGCTTTGGAAGCCCTGCCTCAGCTTTCAAGTGGAGCAGATAAAAAGTAAGTTCCGTTTGCCACCCTCAGGAGACAGTCAGGTGTGCTGAACCAGGTTTTGTTACCTGAAGTACCTTTAAAAACAACAATACTGATTTGGATTTAAGGAAGAGCCATACTCAATGGCCCTAAATAGGTGTGTCTGTCTCTGGTACCTTGCTTATCTTCCAAATGATAGAATAAAATAAAGTAAAACTTTTCTTCTGGGTTTAGGATAATTTAGAAATTAGTTCTTTCCTTGTTTTAAGTGACTGGTCCAGACTTATTCAGTAAACTATATTAGCTTATATATTTAAGAAGATCATGTAAAAAAGAAGACAGCCTAGTAAAATGCAGGACTCAGGATTTTTTTCTTCTTTGAGTAGCTTAGTGATGAACATTTTGTGCTTTATAAAATATAAAGTATTAAGCAAGAGAAGATTTCTACATACAGCATAATAAAGTTGTATACATTTCATCACACGACCTGAGCTTAAGCTTCACTGCCCGTGTGACAGGGAACTAACCCGAGAGAGAATCTGGGCCAGGTCATTTCATACATGCCCAGCCTGCCCTCAGTGAGGGCGGGAACAGTGGAGGTCTGCTCTGCCACCATCCCCAGCTGAAGTCCACTTCCCTCTGCATGAGGCCAGTGGAGCTGCAGACCAGCACTCGTGGCACATGGGCTGTGGGACGGGCAGGGATGGTGATCCCCTCGGAAACCCCGAGAGCAGAGAGCACTGGGGCTGGCCAGTGCTAGGACACTGCCAGTTGCAGCAGTGTGCACGGGCAGCGGGCCAGCCCTTCCCCAGGTGTGGTCCTCACACAGCCCTGTGCGTGTCCCACGTGGGCATGTGGCAGCCGTACAGACAGTGCCCACACGAACAGGCCTCTCTTCCGCTTCCCTGCTGCTTTCTTCCCTCGCTGACTTCCACCCTCTATCTCAATTGATTCCAAACTCTGTTCATTTCTTTAAAATAAATAAGATAAACGATTAAAACAACCACTGTTAATATGTGGAACAAGTTTCTTGGAGTCAAGAACAACAGACACCCTGAAATAGTCTTGGACCAGGACTATGTTTTAGATTTGCTAGGGGACAGTGTTCTGACATGAGCGTTGTTGGACCACGCATAGTCTCCTGACCCCAGTCCTGTGTGGCCCATTCTTGCTGCTCTGTCTGAACCAAGCGAGTGCTAAGATCCCACCCTCCTTTAAAGCTATGTGAATGTATCAGACCAGTGGTCAGTGGAGATGTCAAGCAGCAGAATGGTTTGCCCAGAATGAATTAGAATTAGAACAAACCGTGCTTGCCCCGGCGATTAACTGACCACTCTCCAATATTTATTAAAGACAAAATATGAAATTAGAGGAACGGAAAGCCGGCAGTGCTGCTGGGGGATGGGGCAGAGGGCGGGCGCTGCCGAGGGGCGGCCTGAGGGTCTGTGGCGCTGGGCTGCCCTGCGCCCTCACTGCAGGATGGCCATGCTGCTTCACGCGTGCGTCAGCACTTACAGAACTGCATCACAAAAAGAGTGAATTTTAGTGTTTGTAAATTTTTTAAAGTGAATTTTTTTAAAAAAAGAAGAGGCTCAAATATCAGTCTGGTTTAGGGAGTAGTAATTTAATTTGGGTGAGGGGACAAGAAGGAGATTTTCATATACAAACATAAATATGTGTGTCAACATGTCCCTTTTGATTAGCTTCTTTGACTTATTTCTGTTATTAAGAATCCATAGATAGAAACTTTGCAGCTCCCTTTTAAAAACAGCAAGCACAGGCAGAGCCAGGCCCCTAACTCCCGGGTATGTTTTCTTGTGTTGCTAGGCCACCAGGCCACCCATCTGTCAGGCTGTAAAATACTGTCTCCTCCCTGCAGGTTACTGGAAGAGCTTCTGAACAAGTTCAAAAGCAGCATGCACTTGCAGCTCACCTGCTTCCAAGCAGCTTCTTCAACCATGATGAAAACATAAATACCTGCCAATAAGGGCAGTCCTGAAAGATAACAAGTAATAAACTATTCACTTTTCTAAGTGTCCTAAAGTATTGGTTAACAAAACCTTGGGTTTGCAGTATCTGTGTCTTCTTCTTCTTCTTTTTCTTTTTTTCCTTTTCCTTATTTGGTAGCTTAGAAAGATGTTAGTGTAAATTTTATTTCAACCAAAATGACCTTATTTGAAATGCCCAAGCAATATTTGTTTCACAGTTTTTATTAAATTAGATCCTGTATGACTGTTTAAAATACCTTGTAAAAAAATATTTTTCATCTTAGCTAAGTGTTGCATGGTGACTGCTGCAGGAAGAGCTGCTTCTGCAGGGAATGTTTTGAGATGGTGTGGTGTGCACTGAAGTACTTCTCAGTGTCTCGTCTACTAGATGTTAGTGTAGGAAGCTCTCAGGACACATGGAGAGATTGATAAGAAGAGATTTGGGAAGTTAGGTTTAGGTATCTTTGGAGCTTTAACTGCCCTAAACTGTACAGCTGCCTTTAAAAACTTCATTTCATAGAAATGGCCCTAAGTCTCCTAATTCAAGTAGGTTTTTAGAAAAATTTGTGGTCTGTATTTTTTTAAAATGTTATAATTCGGATAGATTATTTGTGGTTCAGATGTCCATGAATTAATTTTTCACTTTGCTCTCTAATTTTTATTTTTCCCAGTGCTAAACACTAAGCACCTTCTCAGTGTAGCTTGCTCAGTTTTCACCCTTCATGTGTGTGCAGTGTGCAGTGGCCGCAAGGCCCTGTGTGTCTGCTGTGGCGCGTGGGTGCTGGGTGCGTGCTGGGTGGGTGCTGGGCACTGCGCTCGCTCAAGCACAGCGGCCCTGACGTGCAGGCCAGGCCCTCGGGAACGGAGGGCCTCTCCCGGCCCGTCTGCACCTTCCCCCAGCCGCTGATGCTCTCTCTGCTGCTTCTTACCCTTTGAACTATCTTGCTCAGGGGCTGAAAGAATGCTAGTCTGGCACAGTCTGTGTTTTCTGAAGATTTGAGACACCCTTTGGTCACCAGGCAGTGGGCTCTGCAGATCAGCCGTGTCCATTTGCCCCACCTCACTGATGGCTTGGCTTGCCGGGGTAGGGACAGGTCATGGTGACCTCTCTCAGAGTCATCTTCCCTACCTTGCTCCACCGTGCCAGTTGCATCTGAAAACTGAGCACTTCTCTACTGGTAGTCAGCTTGGCAGGGTTTTGAAATTTTTCTATGGGTATTATAGAATCCCTTTGAAGTTAATGTCCTTATTAATACAAGTAATTTTGGAGCGTAATATCTAAAGTATTGGCCATATACAGTATCCACTATTTGAAATAAGTAAACTTTGTTGTGTTTGTTCATTTGGTGTATAAGGGAGAAATCATAGAAACTGGAAGTGAAAGTTTTATAAATGTGCTTGATAAAGCTATTAAATACACAGAATCTGGTCTCTCCTACGGGTGTTAAGTATTGTAACTAACTTGACTATAAACTAAATTATAAAACTGTAATCCCAAATGTTTGTATTATTTTAAATATCTAATAGAACACTATCAGCAATAAAGAAATCTGTTCTCAATGTGACATATCATTTAGGGGAGATTTTTTTCCCTAAGTGCTTTTACTTCAACATTTTCATTAGCTATATAACTAACTTTTCATATGTCCAGTTTTAACAATCAAAATAAGTACTTAAATTCTGGTTAACTCTGTATTTGTTGATCAGATCCTTCTGCTTGAGTTTGTCGGGGGCTTGCCATGTGCTAGGCATCGCACTGAAGTGCCTTCCATGACACCTGAGGGCCAGGTTGTACATCTGTGTCGACTTAGCAGGTGAGGAAATTAGGGCTTAGAGAGAGCTGGGGACTCCCGCAAGCTGCAAGGCTGGTGAGCGGCAGCCGTGCTCACACTCACGGCTCACACTCTGGCTCCATAGCTCCTTGGCCGCACCCTGCCCTGTCCTTCCCGCCCATGGACGTGCGTTCTGACGCCCGTTGGCGAGGAACACAGCGTGAGGAAAGCTCACCAGTGCCAGTGGCTAGTGAAGTTTAACACCATAGGAGCAAGTAAGCACTTTGGGGCTCAGAGTGGAGGGCAGAGGTATAGAACCCCGAACTCAAATGAGGTAGCTCAAGGACTACTCACTCTTCCAGCAAGTCAAGAGGACTTCTTGGAAGAAAGGGGGATTTCAAGAGCTGCTAGAGGTACAGAAGCTTGACATAGTGGTTGAGAGGAGATGGATAAATATGACATGCATGAGGAGAAAGCTGAGAGATGAGCGTGACTTGGGGAAGTTTAACAAAGAGTGAGCTGAGGAATAGAACCGAGGCGGTCCTGTGGCACTTTCCCCCTCAGGTAGCATTTCAGTTTTAGCACACCCGTGTCTATGTGGGTCAGCATGGCTTCATATGAGTTAGCTAAGTTGGCCTCACTTTAAATGCAAAGGAGCTATTAGAAATGATTTGGTTTTACTAAGACTTTCTTTATCAGTGTACTATGAAAGTGGCATGTTCTAGAAATGATTTGGGCATTGCAGAACAAGCATCGTTGCCGTAGACCCAGCTCACTGACTCATTCTCCTATCTTTGCCGTCCTTCCTTCTGGTTTTTCTAAAAGGAATAAATAGAAAAGATTACATTTTTATTCTGGATTTTATTCTCATACAAGGTGGTATAGTGTGTGTTTCTATTTTGATCACATGCTATGGGATATTCTGCTATTAGTTGCATAAGAGTGTTACAATGTATTTTCTGAAAAGTTATAAATTTCAACTAGTTTTAAAATTAAGATTAGGTTTCTAAAATAGTCAAATATATTTTATTTAATATGCACAAAATAATTATGCATAACTATAGACTAAACTTGCATACTTTTGTCTCTCGTACTATTATAAAGATTTTTATGTGGATCTATGAACTGCTCTGACACTCTAGAAGATACGTCGAATATTTGATAACATACTTCAATTAGAACAGCAGCTGTAATGATTTTGTTAGGTCATTAAATATGAAATGTTCAAATTTGAATCAAAAAATTTAGTTTATTATATCTCAAACAAGAAGCAGTACAATTAAGTATGCACCAGAACTTTCGACACAGTTTTGCCATCTTAATGGTAGCTTGTTTATGCCAGCAGCAAAGAAGCCCGGAAAGCAAGTGGCGATGAAACGACAAAAGGCATTTTCCACAGCTTGTTGAGAATTGAGTACTTTTCCTTGCAAGAAGTGTCCAAAGCCTGCATGAAGTGGTGGTCAGCTGGTGCAAGGCCTGGGGAATACAGTGGATAACAGAGAATTTCCAAGTCCAGCTCTATGGTGTGAGCAACACTGTTTGTGCGACATGTGGTTGAAAGTTATCTTACAAAAGGATTGGCCTGTCTCTATTGACGAATCTCAGCTGCTCCATCACAAGCATCCGCATCATTTTTTCCAATGATTGCAGTAGACATCCACTGTAATGGATTGGCCTTGGACTGTGTTTCAGCACTTTATCCAACCATTGTGCTGAACATTTGTGATTATCAAAAAGAATCCATTTTTCATCACATGTAAAAATACGGTGCAGAAAAGGTCCACCTTATGTCGTGATAGCAAATGCAAGCTTTGAGACGTTTTCTCTTATGATGCATAACTCAGGTGGCACTCATCTATCCAGCTTCTTTACCTTGCTGGTTTGTTTCAAATGGTCCAATATTGTTGGAATAGTAACGTCGAACCTTGCTGCTGATTCGCGTGTAGGTTGAGATGGATTCCCTTCCACTATAGCTTTCAGCTCATCGTCATCCACCTGGGTCTCAAGTCACCCAAATGGCTCATTGTCAAGATTAAAATCACCAGAACGGGAACTTTTCAAACCTTCAATGTACTTTGTGTTCATTAGCCACGTCCTTCCCAAACACTAAGTTGATATTTCAAGGTGTCTGTGCTGCATGGGTTCCACGATGGAACTCGCATATGAAAATAAGATGAGTTTTTGACTTATCCATGGTTTCGCAAAAATTGCTCTAAAAATTTTTGAAAGATAATCACAAGCCAAACCATGAGTTTGAAAGAATGAGGATGTACTTTCACAATAAAAATAAAACGAGAAGAGTCAGAGATATCAACTGTCAAACTTAGTGCATAAGGAAATTAGACGTTTCATACCTGATAACCTAATAGCTTGGTTTAACTTCAGTTGTATGTTGTTCTGTATCAGGGCTGTCACCCATTTTTTGTGCTGACCTCATCTCATTTCTGTTCACCATTGTTTTATCATATGTATCACAGGAAAGCCTTTTCTAACCTGGCCAGCTTAGAAATATGTAAAAATAAACATCCTATGAACAGGACCTGGGTCTTCAGTTCCTGTTCGTAGTTTGGCTGATAAAAGCCAATAGAATGTCAGAATGTCTTCCTCCTGTCTAGGCAAATAAACTCTAAGGTGACCACTGAGCTAATCTTGTGTCTCCATCAGCATTTTAACCATGACTGGTATGCCACTGGTTTTGTTGTGGTGGTCATTGTTGAAATTGTCGTGATTGTTATCATTATTATCTCTTCACTTTTTCCTTTTAGTATTCCTGTCCCACCTGCCTGCCAACCATCTAGCTAGGCACAAATCCCTGAGAAGCAAGATCACTGCCTGAACTCTGACTGCCAAAGAGTCATCCTAGAGATAGGAGGAAAACCAGGAAAGAGTGGGGTCATGGGGTCATGGAAATCAAGGAAAGAGCAAGAACTACAATAAGAACAAAGAGATTATCAGCAAAGTCAAATGGCGCAGATGTCAGAGGGTGAGCACTGAGAAATGGTTGCTGAACTTGGCATTTAGAAAATCATAAATGAGCAGGAAGAGAGTAATAAGGAAGGAACCAGAGAAACTTCATACTGCGGATTTGTTCTTTTAACTCACAGCCTGGGCTCTCAAGAGAGCTATGTCTTCCTTAAAGATCAGAGCATCCTGGCCTCAAAGACAAAAGTGAAATTATTCTTTAAAGATCTTTCCTGAGCTTCCTTCTCTTCTTAAATTCTCTTTCCTAGGCATGTGATCAATTCCTGCTGCCCCTGCTTCTTTGTTTATTGGAACGTCTTACAAATATCTATACCCAGCCCTTTCTTTTCTTGAAATGCTTACTGAGTTTCTCTGGGACTAGCCTCACCTGGGGAGGTACAGATGTCAGATGGCCTTGGAGTTGATTTCTGCTGTGCTTGTTTCCCACCCCTGCTCTCAGCTGACCCCCAAGCCTTTGTGCACACTGTGCGGGAGCCGTCAGCCAGCATCGGCATGGGGACCGCAGGCCCTAGGCCAGTGCCGGGTACTGGATAACCCTTAGAAAATAGCTGTTGAGTGCTATTGATGAAATTATGTTAGCAAATGTATCAGATTATCTTTTTATGTTTTTTTAATTGAATACATAGTCAAATGGTTCCATAGAGCTGGTTGTGGAAATGAAGAGTCCCTCTATAAGTTATGATTTATGATCTTTTCCTGTTCTGTAAGTCCCCCTTTGCTTGCTCCTTAAAGCCACCCACTCTCAAATCTTCTAGCTGATCTGGTTTTTACAGTAGTTACCTTGCAGTCTCTAACAGGTATGTGTTGTCACTTGATTCTTTGGTCTTCCTGCAATGGAACGTGAGGATTTATCGCTCTTCTCTTTCATCTCTTCTACCGTGTGCTCAACCCCCCTCCCAGTGCGTTCATTTGGTTAGAGCGCTGTTCAGTCCCACATCGTTTGGCACGGATGTGCCATTCAGTGCTAAGCTCGTTGTGGACTGTGGCGCTTTTCCTCTGTACTCTTTGTATTATCCATGTATCATTTTCACTCATCCCAAAGCTCCTTCCATCCAAGTTGTGCAAATATCCTTGCAATATATTCACACACATAGATATTTTATCACATTTATCTTCTTGAACAACCTCCCCACAGATTTCTAGCCCGTCCCAGTCTGGATGGGGTACTTGCTGGGTTGGCCTCACGCTTGGCATCTCCTTTCATGATCATCAGCCTCGAGTTTCCCTTTGCCTCTCTTCTATGTCAGACCAGCCGGTTCTGGACTCTGTGTCTTCCTTTTTCTTGATTTACTCTCTCACATGGTAAAACTCAGCCTCTGGTAACTTCTCGAGAAAAGAGTATATTGGAGGTAAATCTCTTGAGACTTTGAATTTCTGAAGAAAATCTTTATTGATAGCTTGGTTGGCTATAGAATTCTGGGTTGGAAATAATTTTTCCTCAGAATTCTGAAGACTTTGCCCTCTTGTCTCTGCCTTTGTCTCCCTGCCTTCGTCTCTTTCCATAGAATCTTCTCTTTCTCTTAGTTCTCTGAAAGATCATAATATTGTACTGGTTGTGATGCTCTTTTATTCCTAGCGGTGAGTCAAATGTCTTTAGATTCTGGGAAATTTTCTTTTTCCCAGATTCTGGGAATTATTTTTTTGAATCCCTTCTGTCCCTCTGCTCTCAGGAACCAAAAATTATATCCAAGAAATTTCAGCTACTGGATAAATAGGAAAATTTTGGAAAAGAAAGAACCAGAGAAGATATCTCCAAATTAGGTCTCTTTAGATCACTGGCTGACCCCTGAACAATATCTGCATGAAGCAGACTTAGAATAGTTCAGCTAAAGACAAAGATTTTTAACTGAGATGAAAGCTACTATTCAAGAAATACTCAACAAACTGAGTTTGCTGTTCAAGTTCAAGCAAGATAATTACCTGCTAAATCAAAAGAAAAAAGAAAATAGTATCCATATTATCCATAATTCATCATTCATAATGTCAAGGATAAAATCCAAAATTACCTGGGCTATTAAGAACAAAGAAAATGGAACATATTTTCAAGAGAATAGAAAATCAACTGACACCAAACCTGAGATGATTCAAATGTTGGAATTAGAACACAAGAATGCACCTATTATAACTATCCACAATGATCTAAAAGAATGTAAATAGCCACAAATTAATAGGAAATCTCAGTAGAGACATAGAAACAAATAAGACTGAGGAAAGAGTAAGTGAACTTGAAGACAGTCAGTGGATATTATCCAATGTGAGAAATGACAGGTAAATGTTTGAGCAAAAGTGAACATTGTACTTTTATAGGGACCTGTTTGATATAATCAAATGGTCTAATGTGTGTAATTGGAGTCTTAGAAGAGCAACAAGTGAATCAGGCAGAAAATATTTGAAGAAATAATGACTGTTTCCCAAATGTAATGGCAGACATAAACCTACAAATTCAAGATGCTTAATGAACAGCAAAAAGGATAAGTATAAAGAATGCCACATTGTTGAAAGTTTTCAAAGCTAAAAACAAATCTAGTGGGCAGAGGTAGAAAAACAACGTATTACATACAGGGAAACACCATTTGAATTGACTTCTGACTTAACATCAGAAACTAGAGAAGCCAAAGAAAGTAAAATAGATATCTTTAGAGTGATAGAAAAAAAAAACCTGTCAAGCTAGAATTTTATATCAAGAGAAAATATTCTTCCAGCAAAATAAAGACATTTTCAGATAAAAGAAAATTTAAGAGAACTGGTTTCCAGCAGACCTGCACTATGAGAAATGCTAAAGGAAGTTCTTCAAATTGAAAGGAAATGATACCTGATGGAAACTCAGGTCCTTAGAAAGCAGTGAAGGTCATCAGAGATTATAAATAGCTGGGTAAATACAGAATTTGTTCCCTTTGCTTTTTTCTCTTAAAGTTTTTGTAATATATATGACTGAGTAAATATTATAGCATTGCCATGTGGGTTTATAGCCTATGTGGATATAACATGAAGGAAGGGAGAGATGGACCTGTATGGTTACAAGATTTCTACATTTTACATGAAGTGGTAATATAAGTGTTAATACACTGTGAAAAGTTAAGGATATGTGTTGTAATCCCCAGAACAATCACTAAAACAATAATGTGGAGAAGTGTAGCTAAAAGGCCAATAGGAAAATTATAATTAAATTTTTAAAGTATTTATATAATTCTTAAAAGGCATGAAAAGAACAGGAAACAAAAAGAACAGATAGAAAATGATATCGAATGATATACCTAAACACAACCATAGCAATAGTTTCATTAAACATGAATAGCCTATCCTGCAGAAATTATTCCACAACATTGAGAAGAATGGAATGCTCCCGAACACATTTTATGAAGCGAACATAACCCTGATACCAAAACCAGGAAAGGATGCAACAAAAAAAGAAAACTACAGACCAATATACCTTATGAATATAGATGCAAAAGTTCTCAACAAAATCCTAGCCATTCGAATCCAGGTGCTTGTCAAGAAAATAATTCATCACAACCAAGTGGACTTCATCCCAGGGATGCAGGGATGGTTCAACATATGCAAATCTATAAATGTTATTCACCATATAAACAGAAGCAAAAACAAAGACCATATGATCCTCTCAATAGACGCAGAAAAAGCATTTGACAAAATTCAACACCCTTTTATGATAACGCTCAACAAAATAGGCATAGACGGGGCTTACCTAACAATGATACAAGCCATATATGGCAGACCCACAGCCAGTATCGTACTGAGTGGAGAAAAATTGAAAGTATTCCCACTTAGAACTGGAACGAGACAAGGTTGCCCACTATCTCCACTTCTGTTCAACATAGTGCTGGAAGTCCTTGCTACAACAATCAGACAAGAGAGCAGAATTAAGGGTGTCCAAATGGGAGCAGAAGAGATCAAACTCTCACTCTTTGCTGATGACAGGATACTATACCTAGAAAACCCCTGATTCAACCAAGAGACTCCTTGAATTGATAAATGAATTTGGTAAAGTCTTAGGATACAAAATCAATACACAGAAATCAGAGGCATTCATATACCCCAACAACAGTAAAAGTGAGAACCAAATTAAAGACTCAATTCCCTTCAAAATAGCAACAAAGAAAATAAAGTACCTTGGAATATATTTAACTAAGGAGGTAAAAGACCTCTACAGGGAGAACTATGAAACACTGAAGAAGGAAATAGCAGAGGACATAAACAGATGGAAGAATATACCATGCTCAATGGGTTGCCAGAATCAACATTGTTAAAATGTCTATACTACCCAAAGTGACCTACATAGTCAACGCAATCCCTATCAAAATACCATCATTATTTTTCAGTGATATAGAAAAAATAATTTCACACTTCATATGGAACCAGAGAAGACCCTGTATAGCAAAATCAATCTTAGGCAATAAAAAGAAAATAGGAGGTATCAATTTACCAGACTTCAAACTATAATACAAGGCTATATTAATTAAAACAGCTTGGGACTGGTACAAGAACAGGGACATTGACCAGTGGAACAGAACAGAGAACCCAGATATGAAACCATCCTCATATAGCCAACTAATCTTTGACAAAGCAGACAAAAACATACACTGGGGAAATGGTGCTGGGAAAACTGGATAGCCACATGTAGAAGACTGAAACAAGACCCACACCTTTCACCTCTCACAAAAATCAACTGACGCTGGGTAACAGACTTGAACCTTAGGAGTGAAACTATTAGAATACTAGAGGAAAATGTTGTAAATACTCTTCTAGACATTGGTCTAGGCAAAGAATTTATGAAGAAGACCCCAACGGCAATCACAACAGCAACAAAAATAAACAAATGGGGCCGGGCACGGTGGCTCAAGCCTGTAATCCTAGCACTCTGGGAGGCCGAGGTGGGCGGATTGCTCGAGGTCAGGAGTTTGAAACCAGCCTGAGCAAGAGCAAGACCCCGTCTCTACTATAAATAGAAAGAAATTAATTGGCCAACTAATATATATATATATATATATATATATATATATATATATACACATAAAATATTAGCCGGGCATGGTGGTGCGTGCCTGTAGTCCCAGCTACTCGGGAGGCTGAGGCAGAAGGATTGCTTGAGCCCAGGAGTTTGAGGTTGCTGTGAGCTAGGCTGACGCCACGGCACTCACTCTAGCCTGGGCAACAAGCGAGACTCTGTCTCAAAAATAAAAATAAAATAAAATAAAATAAAATAAAATAAAATAAAATAAAATAAAATAAAATAAATAAAATAAAATATAAAATAAAATAAAATAAAATAAAATAAAATAAAATAAAAAAATAAAATAAAATAAAATATAAACAAATGGGACCTGATCAAATTAAAAAGCTTCTGCACAGCCAAAGAAACTGTCAAGAGAGCAAACAGACAACCCACAGAATGGGAGAAAATTTTTGCAAGCTACACATCTGATAAAGGGCTGATAACTAGAACCTATTTAGAACTCAGGAAAATCAGCAAGCAAAAATCAAACAACCTTATCAAAAAATGGGCAAAGGACATGAACAGAAACTTCTCAAAAGAAGACAGAATAATGGCCAACAAACATATGAAAAAATGTTCAGCATCTCTAATCATCAGGGAAATGCAAATGAAAACCACAATGAGATATCACTTAACTCCAGGGAGATTGGCCTTTATCAAAAAGTCCCCAAACAACAAATGCTGGCGTGGATGCAGAGAGAGAGGAACACTCCTACACTGCTGGTGGGACTGCAAACTAGTTCAACCTCTGTGGAAAGCAATATGGAGATACCTAAAAGCGATACAAGTAGATCTACCATTTGATCCAGCAATCCCACTACTGGGCATCTACCCAAAAGACCAAAAGTGACTTTATGAAAAAGACTCGAGTGTTTATAGCAGCACAATTCACAATTGCAAAGCTGTGGAAACAACCCAAGTGCCCATCAGTTCATGAGTGAATTAATAAAATGTGGTATATGTACCATGGAGTACTACTCAGCTTTAAGAAACAATGGTGATATAGCACCTCTTGTATATTCCTGGATAGAGGTGGAACCCATTCTACTAAGTAAAGTATCTCAAGAATGGAAAAACAAGCACCACATGTACTCACCAGCCAATTGGTATTAACGGATCAACACCTAAGTGGACATATAGGAGTAACATTTATCGGGTGTCGGGCGGGTGGGAGGGGGGAGGAGGGGATGGGTATATACAGCCACAACGAGTAAGATGTGCAACGTTTGGGGGATGGTCACGCTTAAAGCTCTTACTTGAGGGGGGAGGGGGGCAAGGGCAATATATGTAACCTTAACACTTGTACCCCCATAATATGCTAAAATTTAAAAAAATGAAAAAAAAACAAGCATTTCAATTAAAAGGCAGAAGTTGTCAAAATAAAAAAGTGTGACCCAACTATATGCTATATACAAGAGATTAAATTTATATTTAAGGCACTGATAGGCTGAAAGTAACTGGATAGGAAAAAGTACACCATGCAAGTAGTAAGCATAAAGAAGCCTAGAGTGTGGCTGTCTTAACATGAGAAAAAAATAGATTTTAAGAAAAAACATGTTATAACAGATACAGAGGGACTTTTCATAGTTATAAAATAGTCACTCTGAAAAGTATAACAGACATACATGTCTCTGGCCTAACAGAGCATGCAAAACATTAAAATACATGAGGCAGAAATTGACAGGATTAAAGGAGGAAATAGTTCCATTATTCTCATATTTGGAAGAGTTTTAAGCTCCTCTCTCAGCAATTGTTAAAACATCTAAATGAAAAAATCAGCAAAGACATAGAAGATCCAAGTAATGATTTATATTTATAAAACAGTACACTAAACAACTGAGGAATGCACATTTCTTTTAAGTTACATGGTGCATTCTCCAGGATAGAGCATGCTATGCCCTGAAACAAATCTCAAAAACAATAAAAAATTTTCAGATCACAGAGAGTTTGCTGTCTGACCACAGTGGAATTAAATTAGAAATCAATAACAATAAAATAGTTGGAAAACTCCTAAATATTTGTAGTAACTTCTGAGTAACTCATGAGTCAAAAAGGAAAACACCAGAGAAATTAGAAAATATTTTAACTACATGAAAAGTAAAATAAAAAATATCAAAAATTCAGGGATGCTGCTACAAAGGGCTTAGAAGGGAAATTTGTAACATCGCATGCTTATGTTAGAAAAGAAAACAGATCTGCATTCGATGCTTTAGGTTCCATCTTAAGAAATTAACAAAGAACAGCAGATTAAACCCAACCCCCAGCAATAATAAAGGTAAGGGCAAACATCAACAAAATAGAAAAATGTATAAGCAGTAGAGAAAATGAAATCAAAAGACACTGGGCTGGTTTCTTCTTTCAGCTGTCCCCAGCTCTGCACAGCACTAGCAGCGTGGCTTGGCCTTTGGCTGCATCTGTTCACTCATCTGTGTATAGGGTGATTGGACTTCACTGACACAGAGTGCTCTAAATTGGTGCTTGTTGGAAGCAGAAGAGCAATAACAGTGGAATTTTTTAAATAAGCATGTACTGGCAGTTGCTCAGTGAATATCCTAAGTCAACAAAGCCTGAAAGAAGATGTGATCACTTCTCCAAATACTGCCTTGTACATGTATAACACTGATTAATTTGTATTCAGTTTTAGTACTCAAGGGATAGATACCACGAACACAGACCCGACTCACAAAAACAATCTTGTTATACATTAAACAAGAGGTTCAAGCAGTTAGGCTGCAGACCAGAGGATGGAGACCCCAGGCTTGACTTCAGTTTGACTTGCTTCTGGGGTCCTTGGAAAATCATTGGATTATCCAAGACCCCTTGGATAGTCTTGTTCTGTGGGTCTATTTCCCCATATTGAGTTTTCTGCATTATTATTAAAATTTAATCAGACACCAAAGCCAAATTATTTTCTGCCACAAAATAAGTTCTGGTAAGACTGCTACAAAGAAACATTCTTGATTTGCCCCTTATATTAGTTTTCTTTCTTTTTTTTTTTATTTCAAGATATTATGGAGGTATAATCATTTTGGTTACAAGTAATGACTTTGCCTTGCCCAACCCAGGGCTGGAAGTGTCCCCTTCCCCCATACAGTACACATCACATCTATGAGTTGTGAGTTTACCCCCCCACCCCCCACGTGACCACACCCAATGAATATTACTGCTATGTGGGCACATTAATGTTGATCAGTTAGTACCAATTTGATGGCGAGTACATGTGGTGCTTATTTTTCCATTCTTGTGATACCTCATTTCGAAGGACGGGCTCATGCTCTAGCCAGGATAATATAAGAGGTGCTAGATCACCATTGTTTTTTATAATTGAGTATTCCATGGTATACATATACCACATTTTATTAATCCACTCATGTATTGATGAGCACTTGGGTGGTTTCCATATCTTTGCAATAGTGAATTGTGCTGCCATAAACATTCGAGTGCAGATGTCTTTATTATAGAATGTCTTTTATTCCTTTGGGTAGATGCCTAGTAGTGGGATTGCTGGATCAAATGGTATTTCTATTTTTAGCTCTTTGAGGTATCTCCAAATTATTTTCCACAGAGGTTGTACGAATTTGCAGTCCCACCAGCAGTGTAAGAGTGTTCCTCTCTCTCCGCATCCACGCCAGCATTTGTTGTTTTGGGACTTTTTGATAAAGGCCAATCTCACTGGGGTTAAGTGATATCTCATTGTGGTTTTTGATTTGCATTTCCCTAATGATTAGAGATATTGAGCATTTGTTATATATGTTTCCTGGCCATTATTAGTCTGTTTTCTTTTGAAAAGTTTCTGTTCATGTCCTTTGCCCATTTATCGATGGGGATATTTGAATTTTTCTTGTTGATTTTTTTAAGTTCTGGATAAATTCTTGTTGTCAGCCCTTTATCGGATGTGTAGAGGACAAATATTTTCTTCCACTCTGGAGGTTGTCTATTCGCTCTAAGATAGTTTCCTTGGGTGTACAGAAGCTTTTTAATTTGATCAGATCCCATTTATTTATTTTTGTTGCTATGATGATTGCTTTAGGTGTCTTCTTCATAACTTCTTTGCCTAGGCCAGTGTCTGAAAGAGTCATCCCAACATTTTCTTCTAGAATTCTCAAGGTTTCATGTATTAAGTTTAAGTCTGTTATCCATTGTGACTTAATTTTTTTGAGAGGGGAGAGGTGGGGATCCTGTTTCAATCTTCTGCATGTGATTATCCAGTTTTCTCAGCACCATTTATTGAATAGAGATTCTTTTCCCCAGTGTATTTTTTTGTCTGCTTTGTCAAAGATCAGATGATGATATGCGGATGGTTTCATATCTGGGTTCTCAGTCCTGTTCCAAAGGTCTATATCTCTGTGCTTGTGTCATCACCTTGTTACAGCCATACCACCCCGAACGCGCCTGATCTCGGAAGCTAAGCAGGGCCGAGCCTGGTTAGTACTTGGATGGGAGACAAGGTTTCTTTCTTAAAGTTACTTGGGTTCTTAGTGATAGTTGACAATGTGGTTTTGGGGTCTAGGAGGAAACACTCACTAAAATCCTAGACTTTAGAGGGAATGGATAAGCCGCTGTTCCTTCTAGGTAGTGTTAGAGTATGAATCATACGTGTCCTGGAGCAGTTCCCGACAGTCCCTACTCTTGTCTGTACCCAGCAGCTCTCAACGGGATCTGCCCTTGGGCTATTGGCACTCCTGGCCCAGGACTTCCTCTTGAAGGGCAGCAGGCTTCCTGGATCTGAGTCTTCTTCTACTCCTGAATTAGGAGATTTGCAATAGAAGAGCAGGATGTGGTGAGCATAGTACCTGGGGGGGGAAGGCAACTGGACCTGGAACAGTGCCAATTTTCTGATACTCCACCACTATTCTAGAACAGGCGGCATTAACTACATTTTTGGCAAAAATACAAGAGTAGTGATGCTCATAACTCAAATTTAATCACAAAGAAATGTTAAAGAAGCACAGTTGAAGGACATTCTACATATAAGAGCAGTACTCTTCAGAAGCATTGAGGTCACGAAAGACAAAGACTTGAGGAACTGCCCCAGGTTGGGGGCATGATGGTGAAGTGAAGTGTGTATGGTCCTTGGGTATATCTTTAGCCAGGAAAAGGACATGAGTGAGACAACTGGGCAAACGTGAATGAGATTTGTAGATTAGTCCGTAATATCGTATTGGTTTTAATCTCCTGGCTTTGAGAGTCACTTTCTGTGACTATGTGAGATACTCATATTTAGAGAAGTTGGGTGAAGAAATGGAATATGGAAATTTTTTATCCAATTATTAAAACATTTTTGTGCCTGAAATTATTTTAAAATGTAAAAAGTCTTTTAATTTAAAAGAATAGATGTAGAATAGAGAGCTTTCAACACAGTCTATATTGGTAGAGAATTAAAGAATAAACCAATGGAAGTAACTAATATGCGGAAGAGGGTGTTAGTGAAGCCCAGAAAAAGAGAGAAAATAAAAAATGTAAACTAAAGCCTGGCAAGGTGGCTCCCACCTGTAATCCCAGCACTCTGGGAGGCAGGAGGATTGCTCAAAGTCAGGAGTTTGAGACCAGCCTGAGCAAGAGTGAGACCCATCTCTATCAAAAGTAGAAAAATTAGCCGGGCATGGTGGTGCGTGCCTATAGTCCAGCTACTCGGGAGGCTGAGGCAGGAGGATTGCTAGAATCCAAGAGTTTGAGGTTGCAGTGAGCTATGATGACACCACTGCACTCTACCCTGGGCTACAGAGCAAGACTCTGTCTCAAAAAAAAAAAAAAGCAAACTAAGAGGGTAAAGATATTTTTTAATGAATTAGTACAGTAATGTCAATGAACTAATGTTTTCAGATAAAATAGATCCTCGGATAAGAGCCAACCCCCAAAAAATCCATCTACATGGTATTTCTAAACATATTATTTCTGAACCCTAAATATAAAGACACATAAAGATTGAAAGCTAAAGAATCCCTTCCACCAGCAAAAAGAGGGTACCAGGAAAATATTCATGGAAAGAAAGCTAACGAGGTTAAGTTGATATCACACAAAAGATACTTGAAAGCAAAATGTATTTAGGAAGAAAGGCTGCTGTGTAAAGGTCATAATTTGCCAGGAAGATAAAATGATTCTGTATTTAGGTCCACTTAATATAACTTCAAGATGTATAACTTTAAAATTGCTGGAATTTACAGTTAGTAATCATATTACTACATTATTAATGCACTTGTCTCAGTATTGGTGGATTAAGCAGGCAAAATAATTATCAAACTTAAAAAAAATTTGAAAAGCAAGCTTAATTGGCAGAAATTTGTAGAACCCTCCAAACTTATTCAGAGAATTAACCACATTTTAATCACAAAGCAAGCCTCAGGAAATAACAAAGAATTCTCTGTTCTCTGATTACAATAAAATTATATTAGAAATCAGTAGCAAGAAAACCCTGCATAGGTTTGGAAATTTAAAACTGACTTCTACATAGATCAAAAAAGAAACCATCACAAAAATTAGAAAAATTGAGAGCTGAACAATAATAAAAAAATAAATCGCATCAAAATGTGGACTGCAGCTAAAGAAATACTTTAAGGGAAATGTAGAGCTTCCAGTGCTTATATTAAAAAGAGATGGAGCCCCAGCCACAATAGCTCAGTTGGAAGAGCATTAGACTAAAAAAAAAAAAAAGAGAGAGAGATGGAATACGAGCTATGCAGCAAAGTTGAAAGTTAAAAAAAAAAGAACCCAGAGAAAGTCGACAGAAGGCAATAATAAAAAACAGAAATGAAGAAAACAGAAAATGCAGATGCAGCAGAGATGATCAAATCAGCAAGGTCAAGAGCTGGTTCTTTGAGAAAATGCAAAAGGGGAACCCTGGCAAGGCAGATCAAAAGGAGAAGAAGAAGGGATAGAGCAGGAATATCAGGCATGAAGAGGGAAGCACCATGAAACAGACATCCGCCTTTCAAAACGTTTCTGTGGTAAAACAGTTCCTGGACAGGGCAGCGGAGAGCCTGGCGGGAGTGCGGCTTGGGGGACAGCACCAGGGCCCTGCCGGCCTCCCGCGCCCCATCCTGCGGGTCAACAGTTGCCTCACGCAGACGGAAGACAGGTCCTCACAGGAAAGAAGGATTCTGTTGAGAATGAGAAAACTGACATAGACAATATTGTTAAGGTTTATTATCCTAGATTTGACGGTACCAAGTCACAACATGAGATCCCACTGTGTATAGGCTGACAGGTGATATATTATCCAAATGACATTTTGAATGACAAATAGGTTTTGAAAATCCTAAGTGGGTTCCTATTCAGAACCTTTGAAAAATGCCACCATGTGTAAGAGTAAAACTGCCACTTTCCTGGCAGCGCTGATGCACCATGACAGTGTCCCCAGGAGCGGCTCTGCTGAGGGTAGGACGAAGGGCCTTGGAGACTTGCCTTTCCTTCGCTTTTCAAAGGTTTGGGCAGGGCCGGGGGAGGGCAGGTTTTGTCTGTACGCCTTTGTGGTGCCTGAGAATCACCCGTCAAGTGACAGCCAACCCAGGGCCCGGCCCACACGTCTGCATTTCCCTTGACTCCCTGGGCGACTCTGAGGTGCATCTGTGCTCACCAGGCTCTGTGACATGTCCGCGGGGACTGCCCCTCAGCGCCTTGATGACATCAAGCATTTACCGTTTGTCAGGCATCAGTCTAAGTTCACGCAGCTTAACGTTTATCCTTACAACAGCCTTTTCAGATCTGCACAGCCGTCCCTGTTTTGCACTCATGAAATGTCAATGCACAGAGGTCATATCGCACCCAAAGTCGCACGGCTAGCTGGGGACAGAGCTAGGATTTGAGTGCAGTCTGGCTGTAGAGCCTGTCCAGCCCACCACCACTCTGTGCTGCCCGGAGGTACTGGCCGTGGGAAAGCAAAGTTGTGCAGAGTGAGAGACTACCATTAAGGTAGCAAATTCACAGCGAGAGCATGAGCTCAAGAGTGCTGGAATCCACAGCCGGACTGCAGGGCAGCACAGGAGTGGCTGTCCCAGGCCCTGCGGCTGTGGAGGCGACTCCCACACAGCTCTGCTGTCGAGGGGCAGGACAATGGGGCCCAGCGCCATAGGCCAAGGAGAGGTGCGAGCACCAAGTAACAAAATAGTCTGTTCTGGGCTTCTCACTGCTTGCTTTGGGCTACCAAGTCTGTTAGGCAAAAAAGGAGGGAAGCAATTTAACCAAAGAAAACAGGGCTGGCAGAAGTTTTGAATGAGTTTGATTATTTTCCCCAACTCCTTGAGATTTCTGTTTGGGTTTGAAGAAACTGGATGCATCAGTCAGAGACGTCAGTGGCTGTGAGGACAACCACAGTGGGCCGGTAACTGAAGCTGTGGATGGAAGGTGGATGAGATCACATCAGATGAGAAGGGAGAAGAGCCCAGGACAAAACTCCCAGGTAGACCAGGTCTAAGGGGCGGACCATGGAGACCAGGCGGCACGGAGGAAGGACGGGCCAGGAGGACAGGGAGTCTTCGGGCAGATGCACAAGGAAAGGGTTACATCACAGTTTACTGTGTAGAGAATGTGTTCAAACTCGGCCATTTAACTGCTCAGTGTCCTGGACTTTTTAGGGGAAATCCTACAAGCCAATTTCTCCACCTGATGCCACTTTATCTTTAATTTATCTCCTAGCATTAATGGGAGAAATACTGTTGCACCCAGTGACACACAGTGATGGGACATCTGTGTGCTGTTGTATTAATATAGCGAGCTATTACTCAGCTGTACTCATAACAAAACGTAGATACCGTCATGCACACTGATGTTCTCACATGTCTGTACAGGTGTGCCTGTAGTTGACCCCTGCTTCTAACCATGATGTCGCCTTTCGTAGGTGGAACACGCAGTGCTTTCCCAAGAACCTTCATGTGCAAGATTGCTGAGTCCCTATAAAGTGAGCAGAACCCATATTTTTACATCTGGACTTTACCAAGGAGAAAACTGAGGTTAGGAGGAAGTTAATGGCTTACCTATGGTCACAAACTAGCTTGTGAAAGGGATGAAAGAAAACCAAGGCCACCGAGTCTTCAGGCCAACCCTCTCGTCTCTGGGACAAAGACATCAGCTTGTAACCTCAGAAACAAAGTCTGTGGCAGGTGCTCAGTGAAGACGGAAAAGGGGTTAAGGCTGTGGGTGGGAGACGAGCACAGAAACGGGATTGCGGCAACCGGGATTAGCCTAGCCTCGGTTTCAGGCTCTGGTAGCCCCTGCGGGTAAGGGGCCGGCAGGACGCTCTTCTCACGGCCTCGCTTCTCTGTGCGCAGGGCAGGTCCTGTGAGGAGGCTCTGCACAGGCTTCGTGGAGGCCAGACCGGCGTGAGCCCACTTCATTTTAGGAAACCTCAGTGCTCTTTCATTTGCAAGAAATCCTATAAATACTTTCAGTCAGAAAAAAAAAAAAAAAAAAAAGGTGTTTCTTTATAAAAATAGACCATACCTTTGATAACTCACCCCACAAATGAAACTAATTTTGGATATTTTAAAAACATGGAGATACTCATTTAAAGAACACACAGTAATGAGTGACCCAAACATAGTTGGGCGAGAAAACTTTCTAAGCAGGTTCAGAGTTTTACGAAACTCTCCAAGTCAGTGTCTCTGCGCACATGGCCTTAGATCAGTGTGAGTTAAAATCCCATGCTCAGGGCAGGAATTTCCTGACTTCCTTCTTGGCCCAATACAGAGTTTCCTCTTCTCTCCAGACTGGGCTGCTCCGGTGGCCTGGTGCGAAGCCTCCCGCTTCCTTGCGCACGGCCGTGCCCCGCTGCGGGAAGAAAGCCAGTCGAGGGCGGGTCACTCACTCTGTTGTCTCAGATGTGAGCTTCGCCGCTCCAGCTGGGTGCTCTGGAGGCTGTTTGAGAACACGCACCGAGTCACGCACACGTGGGGCTGGAAGTCAGAGGCTGCTGCCGCACCTGCATCTCTGGCCCACACCTTCCTCCTCTGCGGGGGGTCCCAAGGCCCTGGCAGCTGAAGGTCACCTGTGGTCACCAAGCTCAGATTCTGGACATCCTTTAGTCATTTTGTGAAGACGTTTGTAAACTGTAGAGTGCTCCACACCATTGTCTCTCGATCAGGTGGTAGTTCTCTTCCCACAGGAACCCGCAGTAGAACTGGGGTGCTGGTACTGTTACCCTCTGAATGGGAAGACGAGAGGGGGCAGAGAGGCGGGCACTCCTATGCTGCCCTCTCTGAGCGCCTAAAGCCTTCATTCCCCAAGGCAGACCCAAGACCCTCGGTTTCCTCTCTCCACCCCACCAAGCTGCAAATGGAACTTCAGAAGTTGAGAGCTGCCTTGGCCTTCTGGGATGGCACGTGCTGGACAGGCTCCTGCTGCCGCTGTGATAGCGTGTGGCTCCCTGCATACAGCACAACAACAACTCTGTTAAAATTTCATTCACATTTGAATAAAAATCTGTTTTAATAGTATTTGTTTCATAGCTTTATCATGATACTGGTCTATGTAAGATGCTGACATTAGGGGACAGGTGAAGGGCGTATGGACACGCTGCACTATCTTTGCAACTCTTCTGTAAGTCTAAAACTTTTTTCAAATTAAATAGTTGGGAAAGAAGTTGAGGGCCATCTTCTAGACCTGTTGGAAGTTCAAGTAACACCCAAGCAGCTCTTACCCCTGCCACCCTCCGAGGTTGCGAGGGAGTGGGTCTGTTGTCCACAGCAGGGCTGACAGTGAGGGAAGCGGTTTGGAAAGAGTTGGAACTGAAGATGGCTCCTGCCATTCCCAGTTAGCTCTAGGAACTCCCCTGAAAGGCACGTGCCCCTGTTCCAGTGCACGCTGTCACCTCTGCAACCAAACCGACCCAGAGCCATCACTCTCCCCTGTCCTCACTGTTTGATGGTCTCCAAGAAGGACTGGGCTAGGACGGATTCCCAGACTCGAGGACAGTGACGTGTCCCTGCTCACAGACAGCCTTGTACCCTGAGTCAGAGTCTTTCCAGGGGATACCCCCAAAGCCTTGGAAGGAAGCGATTCACTTCTATTCCTTTTTCCAGCCATTTTTCTCAGCAACCATTTTTTAGTACCTAGTATAGGTAAAGTGTCACGCAGTCGTGACACATAGTAGATCCTGAGCCAGGCTCGGTGGCCACACCGTTTCGGGGGGCTCCTAGCTGTGGGTGCATGTTGGCACACTCGGACTCCTTCCCACCACCCCTGACCACAGGCACTTCCCTGTGACTCAGAGCCGTTTGCCCCTGAGTGGACGCATTGTCTCCAAGACGCAGGTGTGTTGGATCAAATGCACACGGTGCTGCGTGACATCCACACTGCCAGCCAGGACGTGGGCCTTTGAATGACAGAGCCAAGCTCCACAGTCCCAGACTCATTTCTCTCCTTGTTTTCCTGGTGCCACCAACACCATCATCCTTCAAAGATTCCCAGCTGTTATTCTGGAATGTTCTCTAATCCTTCTGTCACCTCCCAGCTTCTCCTCCTCCCAGGCCAGTCTCCTGTCCTGCCCTTCCTTCTACAAAGGGTCTCCTGGATCCACCCCTCCCATCACCATCTGTCACCTGTCCTGGGAAGAATGACGTTCTAAAGGGAAATCTGACTATACATCAACATGAAAAGCATGGCAACTTGAAGGAAAAGGTTCTTTCAGGCCCATGTGAAAGCCCAGAGCGGTGCTCCTGGTCAGGGGCCCCAGGCGGCACCTGCAAATGGCACCAACTTCCCTGGCTGGGCTCTGCCGAGGGCCGGGTTTTGCAAAACTTTCCTTCCATTCCGGGCTCAAGGGACAATGGGAAATACCAAGGGTCGCCTGGGAGACCTGCTCCAGGCCAGACCAGGACACGGCGCCCATCCTCCTGCCCACGTCCTTCACGGCCTGCACACGGCGTCATGGAGCCACGCGGCCTGCCCTGAGGAGGACCTGCCATGCGGCCACACGTGGTACGCTAGGAGTCCAGCCAGCTCGTGCAGTTTGTAAAAACACACAGAACCCCCTTCCCCATGCACTGCCAGGCATGCTTCCCATTCTTCCTGGAGAGGACACTGGTGCACTTCCCCAGATCCCGCCACCTTTCTGCCCCAGCGCCTGCCATTTGAATGTCTTTGAAGGCCCACCAACCAACGTGATGTCTGAATTCCTGAGTCTCATCATGCTGGTCCCTTTCCCCGGCTCAGGCTCCCCATCCTAACCCATCTCTGGGCACCCTCAGGGCTGCCCTGCTCTGCTATCTCCCTGGCAAACCAGCCACCAATGGGGACGTGAGCAGGTGCCCAGGCACACTAGCTCTTGGGCTGACATCAGCCACGCGAAGCCAGGCAGGAGATGGGAACAGCCTTGCCTTGATCAGAGGCCACCTCTCCTCTCAGCGTCCCCTCTCGTCGTGAGTCTGCTCTGGGCCCTCCTCCTCTAAGCTCCCGGAGACAGGAGCCCGCTGCCTGTAGGCCCAGCCTGCCGTGTCATCCTGTGTCTCCATAAACCTCACCCCTCTGTAAACAGCCCCGTTACTAAACCATTGCAGAATCCTCTAGGTTGGTGACCATCACCTGACTTCCTGAGTCCTGCTGGTTCCCCCCAGACATGCAGGTCCACACCAACCTGGCCCTGCCTGCTTCCTGTCCTGCCCCCGTGACGGCCACCTCAACCTTCACCTCTGTCTTCAGGCCACATGCTCAACCTTCATCTTTATTTTCAGGTAACCTTGTCTTCTTATCGAGAAATGCAGGTCCTCAGGCATGATTCCCACAACCTCTGACTCCAGCTTTAGGTATACAAAAATGTTAGGAGCGGGTGGGCCACTCCAGCCACTGATGGGTTTCCCTCATTCTCTCCTCAGTTCGGTTTGTCTCACAAAGGATTATACATGCACCTCTGGCCCTCCTTTGTCACCTGTCTTCTTAGTGCCCCGCAGTCTGAATTCCACCCCTGCACACTGGTGAAACTATCCTCAGCGAGATGACCAGTAGCTTCCAAATTGCCAGATCATATCTACATTTTCAAATCTTACCTAATGGAGCATTTTGACATTTTGATCCCTCCTTCAAATAATTTTTCATTACCTAAGTAGTTTTGTTGAATGTTGAAAAAATGCTAATATAAAGATAAGCCCCCCAAAAAGACTTGTAGTCCTACTGTCTAGCAACAACCATTAACATTTTACTGTATAGCCTTCCAGATGCTTCTATGCATACATATTAAATGGATTATATACGGGAATTAATGATATGTAACATTTAGTACCCACTTTTAAAATATGGTCATCTTTCCTTGTCAAAAATACAAAGACACGTTCATTTGAATGGCTACATTGGATTCCAGTATGGAATTGTTTACATTTGGAAATGTTGGTTCTTGCCAATTTTTCCTTATTAAGGAACAACCTTGTGATGAATGGGCTTCTTAGTGCTCCATATTTTTATTTATTCTAATTGTTTTCTTAGAATAAGTTGTTAGAAGTCACAGCCCTGCTGCCAACTGTCAGCCCACATGCCAGCTGCCCCATTGTTTCCTAGGATTTGCACTGTTCTAAACAAAGAAAAGAAAGCAAGAGACGGGATGTGGTTGCAGCCTTGGGCCTGGGCCGCAGCTTTCGTGGAGGCTGGCCGACGGGCACCAGCGTGGGACGCAGGTGATTGGGACTGTCCTGGTGCTTCTCCACCTTGGAAACAAAGTCAAACATTCCATAAGCTGCCTGCATGGGCATCTCTCAAACCTACTCTGTCTACCTCATAATCATAGTCACATTCTCCTAAATTCTGGCATTATTACCTGTAAATCTTCATTGTTGTGTTGTGAGACTTTTTTTCTGCACCAGCATTTTAATAAGATGTCAGACAAAGCCACTGACATCTTGAGCATGAAGCCCATGGGTTTGCCATTTCCTGAGTTTAATATATATTAATCCCCTTGGCTTCTGCAAAACCATACCCTCCTGTTTCTCTTTGAACACTGTTTCCTCTTTTTATCTCCTTCTTTGGCTTCTCTTCCTCCACATGGCCCATAAGTGCCAGCAGTTCCCAGGCTTCTACCCTGAGACAGCTTCTCTGCTCGCTCTACCGCTCTCGGGGGGAAGGGGGTCTGAGCCACTCTTAAAGTTTGAGCTTCTAGGACCCCCTTGGCCCTCTTCTGCTCCCAGACTTCGCATCCAGCTGCCCACTAAACACCACCCAGCCTCACTTAGGGCTCTCAAAGCGGATTTCACCACCCTGCCCCTCAGCCGGGGCCTGCCCTGGGCCGCCTGTGTCCTGGGCACACTGCGGCTGGCCCAGGCATGTGACCCAGAAACGGCCGCTCCTGCAGACAGCTCTTCCGCCACCCTCGCGCCTGGCCAGCCACCACACACCGCTGGCCTCGCCTCGGAGGAGTGTGTCGAACCGGCTGCTGCTTCAGCGTTGCTGTCATGTCTGAGGTGGCCCTGGCGGTCTCCCACGGGAACCTGGAGAACTGAGGCTCCTTCTCAACATTGACATTAGGTAGGCTTGAGCCACACTAGCATCCGGGAATGTCAGGCCACCGTGGGCAGCAGCACAAGCGTGCAGACAGACGCCCTGTGGCACAGGCACGCAGGGACTGCTGAAAGCTGAGGGTCACGCTCTCGAGCACCCAGGCTCCCCCCACCAACAAAAATGTGCAGAAGCCCACTGCTAGAGGATTTTGCAGGCACTAAAGATAATAAAAGTGAAAAAAAAAAAAAATCTAGCTCAACTCATTACTAGGCAGACATCCCTCCACGCTAATGAAGAACCTGCATATCTTCAAGGGTATGTGCTTTTTACCTCAGTCTCTACTTTTCTACACATGATGTTTGCAATTCAATCAAAAATTGGGAAACAACAAGGATTTAAGAGAGAAAATGTCAAGAAATCAAGGAATCAACAGACCACACACAGAGATGACCAAATGTTGGAAATATCAGTTAGGACTTTAAGATGACTCTGATCGGTCTATGAAAGAAACTCATGGAGAAAGTAGACAACATGTATGAACAAATGGGAAATTTCGGCAAAGAGATAGAAATAATCAAAAAGAGTCAAATGGAAATGTTAGAAATAAAAACAGTATCAGATATAAAGTATTTTTTGTATAAAGCAGATATGATTATTTTTATTTCATAAATTTGTGACACAGGAACTCAAAAGGCATTGGTAACTTGATCAAGGTCACAAAACTAGTAAAATACATTCTGGGACTGGAACCCAAGTCTGCCCGAATCTGACACAGCAGTCACTCTGCAGGATTGTTTCTGGACATAAGCCATTCCCTCGGTGGGCTTTAGCAGAGTGGACGTCGCTGAGCAAACAGGTCAGTAGAAATTATCCAAAAAGAAACAAAAGTGGGAAGGGAGGATGGCAGACACTGAACAGAGCATCCAAAAGATGTCAAACAATATTGAATGGTCTGACCTATTCTTATTGGACCTCCAGAAAAAAATAAACAAAAGGAAGCAAAAATCTTTGAAGAGATAGTAGCTGAAAATTTTCCAAAACTAATGAAATGAAAGACAACAAACCACAGAGCCAAGAGGCTCTGGAAGTCTCAAGCAGGATAAATGCAGCATCCCCCGCCCCCCACACACCAGTCTAATTAGCATGTTCCATTGACCGAGAAAACCTTCAAGTGGCCAGAGGAAAAGAAACATTATATAATCACAGATGGTTTCACATCTGTGCAAGCCAGAGACAATGGAGCAACAAGTACAGTTGTACTCTTATCCATGGTTTTGTTTTCTGCGGTTTCAGTTACCCATAGTCATCTGCAGTCCTGAAACATTAAATGGAAAATTCCAGAAATAAACAACTTATAAGTTACAGAGTTTAAATTGTGTGCCATTCTGAGTAGTGTGATGGAGTAGCCGGCACACTCCCTCCCTTTGTCGTCACAAGAAGGATGAGCACAGTACAATAAGAGACTCTGAGAGTGAGAGGGAGGCCACATTACGTAACTTTTATCATAGTATATTGTTATAATTGTTCTATTTTATTATTAGTCATTGTTAACCTATTTCTGTGCTTGATTTGTAAATTAAACCTCACCATAGGTGTGTGTGTGTATAGGGAAAATCACATTAATACTACATACAGGGTTCAGTAAGATTCACGGTTATGGGCGTCCGCTGGGCTCTTGGAACAATCCCCCACAGACAAGGGGGACTGCCATACTGAGAGGAAAGCTGCCCGCCTAGAATTCTATACCAAATGAAATTATCTTGCAAAAATGAAGGTAAAATACAGATTTCTTTAGATAAACTGTCTGTGACAACATATTTCCAGCAAACAGACGCCGAGAGAATTCATTTACGCAGACCTATGCTGGGATTCCGCGCTAGGTGGAAGCTGGTGTCCACACACACATACTGAGAAACACTGAAAACTGTAAAAATAAGAACATATGTAAAAGGAATTTTTCTTATTTTTAATTGCTTTAAAAGACTGTCTAAAGAAAAAATAGGAGTGACATAGAGTTTATAGCTACGTGGAAGTGAAATTTATGGCAATAATGGCATGAGAATGGAAAGGAGAAAGCCATGATGTTGGCTTCTCGCGCCGTGTGGAAGCGGCACGTTGCTGGAAGAGGGACTCGATGAGTTGGAGATGCATATTGTAAACCCTAGAGCACTCACTAAGAACTTTTTTAAAGATATATAACTCATAAGCAAATAATGGAAGTAAAATAATGGAGGGTTTTTTTTTTTTTTAGCTAAATCATAAAAAATAATCCAAAAGAATGCAGGGAAAAGAGGGAAAAAATGAACAAAGAACAGATAGGACAAATGGAAAACAACTGGCAATATGACAGATTTAAGTCAAACCACATCAATAATTACAATAAATGTAAAAGCCCCAGTTTAAAAACAGACAGGTGGGTTAGGTTAAAAAAAAGAAAGAAAAGCTCACTTTAAATATAAAGACACACATTAAAAGTAAAAGGGTGGAGAAAAATACAAACGCTAATCGAAAGATGGAGTGGCTATACTAACAGACTATTTATTAACCACTTGGGTACGGTGCTCACCAGCTGCGAAACCGCGCCCACAGCCGACACTCACAGTCCGCACGGTGGTCTGTGCTGTGCATTGATGACAGAACCGTTTTGCTCTTGTGTGATGAGGAAAGCTTGAAAGCGCTGACAGCTTGTTTTACTTTACAGGCAGCTTTCCTTGTAATGTAAATCAGAATGGGTATAACATACATCTATGTTTTCATTACATTATTTTTAAATGCTCACAATTTTATATTGACAAATGAAAAATTAGAAAAGTCATATCAGAGCTATAGGCTAAAGTCCACGCTCAGCTGTGCACCTTCATCTGTGGCTGCTGACTACAGTCGACACTGGGCTGTGCACATTCATCTGTGGCTGTCAGCTATAGTAGACGCTGGGCTGTGCACATTCATCTGTGGCTGTCAGCTATAGTAGACGCTGGGCTGTGCACATTCATCTGTGGCTGTCGACTATAGTAGACGCTGGGCTGTGCACATTCATCTGTGGCTGTCGACTACAGTAGACGCTGGGCTGTGCATGTACATCTGTGGCTGTCGACTACAATAGACGCTGCGCTGTGCACGTTCATCTGTGGCTGTCAACTATAGACGCTGGGCTGTGCACATTCATCTGTGGTTGTCGACTACAGTCTACGCTGGGCTGTGCACATTCATCTGTGGTTGTCGACTACAGTCTACGCTGGGCTGTGCACATTCATCTGTGGTTGTCGACTACAGTCTACGCTGGGCTGTGCACATTCATCTGTGGCTGTCGACTATAGTAGACGCTGGGCTGTGCACGTTCATCTGTGGCTGTCGACTAGTAGACGCTGGGCTGTGCACATTCATCTGTGGCTGTCAGCTATAGTAGACGCTGGGCTGTGCACATTCATCTGTGGTTGTCGACTACAGTAGACGCTGGGCTGTGCACATTCATCTGTGGCTGTCAACTATAGTGGACGCTGGGCTGTGCACATTCATCTGTGGCTGTCTACAGTAGACGCTGGGCTGTGCACATTCATCTGTGGCTGTCGACTATAGTAGACGCTGGGCTGTGCACATTCATCTGTGGCTGTCGACTATAGTAGACGCTGGGCTGTGCACGTTCATCTGTGGCTGTCGACTATAGTAGACGCTGGGCTGTGCACGTTCATCTATGGCTGTCGACTATGGTAGACACTGGGCTGTGCACGTTCATCTATGGCTGTCAACTACAGTCTAAGCTGGGCTGTGCACGTTCATCTGTGGCCGTCAACTATAGTCGCTGCTGGGCTGTACACGTTCATCTGTGGCCATCAACTACAGTAGACGCTGCGCTGTGCACGTTCATCTATGGCTGTCAACTATAGTAGACGCTGGGTTGTGCACGTTCATCTATGGCTGTCGACTATGGTAGACGCTGGGCTGTGCATGTTCATCTGTGGCTGTCGACTACAGTCTACGCTGGGCTGTGCACATTCATCTGTGGCCGTCAACTATAGTCGCTGCTGGGCTGTACACGTTCATCTGTGGCCATCAACTACAGTCGACACTGCGCTGTGCACGTTCATCTGTGGCTGTCAGCTATAGTAGACGCTGGGCTATGCACGTTCATCTGTGGCTGTCGACTATAGTAGACGCTAGGCTGTGTGCATTCATCTGTGGCTGTCGACTACAGTAGACACTGGGCTGTGGACATTCATCTGTGGCCGTCAACTACAGTAGACGCTGGGCTGTGGACGTTCATCTGTGGCCGTCAACTACAGTAGTCGCTGGGCTGTGGACATTCATCTGTGGCCGTCAACTACAGTAGACGCTGGGCTGTGGACGTTCATCTGTGGCCGTCAACTACAGTAGACGCTGGGCTGTGCACATTCATCTGTGGCTGTCGACTATAGTCGATGCTGGGCTGTGCACGTTCATCTGTGGCCGTCGACTACAGTAGACGCTGGGCTGTGCACATTCATCTGTGGCTGTCGACTATAGTCGATGCTGGGCTCTACACGTTCATCTGTGGCTGTCGACTATAGTAGATGCTGGGCTGTGCACATTCATCTGTGGCCATCGACTACAGTCGACACTGGGCTGTGCACATTCATCTGTGGCTGTCGACTATAGTCGATGCTGGGCTGTGCACGTTCATCTGTGGCCGTCAACTACAGTAGACGCTGGGCTGTGCACATTCATCTGTGGCTGTCGACTATAGTCGATGCTGGGCTCTACATGTTCATCTGTGGCTGTCGACTATAGTAGATGCTGGGCTGTGCACATTCATCTGTGGCCGTCAACTACAGTAGACGCTGGGCTGCACACGTTCATCTGTGGCTGTCGACTATAGTAGACGTTGGGCTGTGCACATTCATCTGTGGCTGTCAACTACAGTAGATGCTGGGCTGTGCATGTTCCTCTGTGGCTGTTGACTATAGTCGATTCTGGGCTGTACACGTTCATCTGTGGCTGTGGACTATAGTAGACACTGGGCTGTGCACGTTCATCTGTGGCCGTCAACTACAGTAGACGCTGGGCTGTGCACGTTCATCTGTGGCTGTCGACTATAGTAGACGCTGGGCTGTGCACATTCATCTATGGCTGTTGACTATAGTGACGCTGGGCTGTGCACATTCATCTGTGGCCATCAACTACAGTAGACGCTGAGCTGTGCACATTCATCTGTGGCTGTCGACTATAGTAGACGCTGGGCTATGCACATTCATCTGTGGCTGTTGACTATAGTGACGCTGGGCTGTGCACATTCATCTGTGGTTGTCGACTACAGTCGACACTGGGCTGTGCGCATTCATCTGTGGCCGTCAACTACAGTAGACCCTGGGCTGTGCACATTCATCTGTGGCTGTCGACTATAGTGATGCTGGGCTGTGCACATTCATCTGTGGCTGTCGACTACAGTCAATGCTGGGCTGTGCACATTCATCTGTGGCTGTTGACTATAGTGACGCTGGGCTGTGCACATTCATCTGTGGCCGTCGACTACAGTCGACACTGGGCTGTGCACATTCATCTGTGGCTGTCGACTATAGTGACGCTGGGCTGTGCACATTCATCTGTGGCCGTCAACTACAGTCGACACTGGGCTGTGCACATTCATCTGTGGCTGTCGACTACAGTGACGCTGGGCTGTGCGCATTCATCTGTGGCTGTCAACTACAGTAGACGCTGGGCTGTGCACATTCATCTGTGGCTGTCGACTATAGTGACGCTGGGCTGTGCACATTCATCTGTGGCTGTTGACTACAGTCGATGCTGGGCTGTGCGTGTTCATCTGTGGCTGTCGACTATAGTGACGCTGGGCTGTGTGCATTCATCTGTGGCCGTCAACTACAGTAGACGCTGGGCTGTGCACATTCATCTGTGGCTGTCGACTATAGTGATGCTGGGCTTTGCACATTCATCTGTGGCTGTTGACTACAGTCGATGCTGGGCTGTGCGTGTTCATCTGTGGCTGTCGGCTATAGTGGTTAACAAGGGTGAAAAGGAATATCACATAACGACAAAGGAACCATGTCATCAGGAAGGCATAACAAGTGTGTGTGTGTGCCCGCAACAAAACAGCTTCAATTTTTATAAAACAAAAATTATAAAACTGAAAGGAGAAATAAACAAATCCACAATTAGGTACTCCAACATTTCTCAATAACTGATATCATAGATATAAAATCAATAAAGATACAACGGATCCTCAAACAACGTTGTTTTGTTATATAGTTGATGAGAAAAAAAAAAATCACTTCCTGTCTGGGGTCACTGTGTGGAGTCTGCCCTTTCTCCCCATGTCTGCATGCATTTTCTCCAGGTACTATAATTGCCTCCCACATCCCAGAGATGTGCCTATTCAGGGAAATTGTGTGTCTGCCTGGACCCGGCCTGAGTGAGTGTGGGTGTGTGCGTGAGTGTACCCTGCTGTGGGCAACTCCTGTCCAGGGTAGGTTCTCGCCACCTTCCCCAAGCTGCTGGGGTAGGCTCTAGCCACCCACGGCCAAGAACTGGAATAGTGGGTTGGAAAATGGATGGATGAATGAGTACAAATTGTTGTAAAATAAAAATTCATAAAGTCTACAATAATCACACAAATGCTTGACAATAAATGATGCAATAGGAAGGCACTTAGCAAACCCACTGTATTTGATCTTGTTGAACTGGCAGATGGCAGGGAGTGCTCCTTACGATGATTATTCTGCAAACGTTCATTCCTTGATTTAACCTGCCTGCAGTGAGTACTAACGGTGCGTTCTGCACCCCTGATGTCTATGGCCACAAAAAGCAGATAAAAAGTGTTACAATAGAAACAAAGGTATTAACCAAAGTTTTAAAGAGTTTTGAGGAGGGACAAGCGAGGCGTGGATGTGGAAAGACTCACCCATACCCATCACCAGTGATGGGGACTGAGCTTCCCTCCCCAAACCAGCCACCACCACAGCGTCAGGCACTGATTCACCAGAAATTGGGCTAATAATTATCATACTTGTTTTCATTCTTTCTTAAATGTACATACAGCTCACATGTATTTCACTGTTTAGTATTAGAAGTGTTTGGGATCTTTATGAGCATATTTAGAAGTTTGGTGATATTTTTGTGACCAGGACGATGCCATAGACACTTAACTCTTATTTTTATCGTCCAGTCTATGGTAAAATTTGTTTCATTACATGTCATTTCACCTAAAGTCACAGTTTCCAAGAATCTAGTCAATGACAGTGAGGACTGTACTGTATAGAAACCCTAAGCAACATCATCAGCCACTCGAAATGCACGGGCTGCCCGCCACACAGCCGCTCGCGCCTTGTTCTCCGATGCGTGTGAGCACTCACCAGGACAGGCCACGAAACACTTGCTGGGCCATTAAACAAGCCTGATCAAATTTAAGAGAATTAAACTGATATAAAGTGTGTTTTATGGCCACAATAAAGTTAAACTAGAATCACAAACAGCCATCTGGAAAATCCACAAATATGTGGAAATTAACGCATTTCTAAATATCCTGTGAGTTGATACAGAAATCATGAGATGACTTAGAAAATATTTTGGAGTGAGTGAAGTACAATATATCACACATTGTGAGACACACCTAGAGCAGTGCAGAAAGGGAAATGAATGGCACTGGATGCTTTTATCAGAAAACAGGAACAGCCTCAAATCAGTATTCCAAGTTTCCACCTTAAGGAAATAGGAAAAGAACAGCAAAAAATCAGGAGCAAGCACAATGAGGAAAATAATATGAGAGCAGAAATGAATTACATCAAAAAAGAAGAAAAGCGATGGAAAAAGAATCTATAAAACTGAAATCCAGTTATTTGAAAAAAATCAATAAAATTGGTAAAGCCAGAGTGATACAGAATAAAGGAAGGAGGCATGCATTGCTGAGAGCAGGGATGAAAAGCCAGACTCTGGCACTTCCCATCGCCCGCAGCGGCCTCCACCGACCCCGGCCCCGCGCCTGGCTCCTGCAGGGTGCTGCTGAGCTGGACGACCTACTTCATGGGGCGCCCGGTTGCTCGGCTATGAAATCGGGCTCAATGACTTCCAAGCTTCTGTCTTCAGAAGCGTCTCTAGAAAGACGCTACATTGGTCTGCTCTGGCTGCCATGGCAAATCCACAGGCTGGGACCTTAAACAAACGCTCACTCTCCACAGTCCTGGGGGCTGGAACTCGAGATCAAGGTGAAGGCAGGGTTGACTCCTTCTGAGGCTCCTCTCCCTGGCATGTGGGTGCTGCCTCCTCGCTGTGTCCTCATGTGGCTGGGCCTCTGTGGCTGTGTCCTCATCCCCTCTTCTTACAAGGACGCCAGCCCTGTTGGCTGAGGCCCCACCTCTGTGACCCCACCTTCGCTTACTCACCCCTCTAAAGGCCTGGTCTCTAAACGGTTGCATTCTGAGGTACCTGGGTATCTTAGTCCATTCTTTGTTGTTTTTACCTGAGACTGGGGAATCAGTAAAGAAAAGGAATTTATTTTTTACGGTTGTACAGGCTAAGCCTGAGGTGGAGGGGTGCGTCTGCGAGGGCCTTCTGGCTGGGGGGACCCGGGAGAGTCCGAGGTGGCCCAGGGCATCGCGTGGTGGGGCTGAGCTGCTGGCTCTGGTCTCTCGTCCTCTTCTCACAAAGCGCAGTCCACCGCCATAGCACACTGACCAGGCAGTGGACGAGCCGCCCATCGGCCAGGGCCCTCGCGGCCCAGCCACCGCTCAGGGTCCCGCCGCACCGGGGGCAGTTTCCGCAGGAGCTGTGGAGGAGACAAATAATCGGCAGTTAGGACAGTGAGTTTCGAGAGAAGGCCTAAGTCAGGCCACAACAGATAATGTCACAGCCTGGTGTGGAGCCACATGGCCTCGGGGCACATTGGCCAGGCCTGAGGAGAGAGGCAACTCGGAAAATAGCAGCTGGATGAAAAGAAGCTGGTTTCCACATTGCTGTGTGATTTCCCACTAAGCCTCCTTGTGAATACGTGGGATTTTCTGTCCCATTGTTTTGCTGCCTGGTGGCTGGCTTCCCTTCTCCTCTGTGCCTGCAGTCCTAGTGCACTTTTCTGCCTGGCTCCTTTTCTTTGACTTTATAAAGAAATGAGCCCCTGAAATATGACTTCAAGGGCAACTTCCTCCTTGGAGCTGCTTGGATGGGAGGTCCTGGTGGAGGAGAGAAGAGCCAGTGCCCTGGCCTGGGCTGTTTGCTTCCTGGTCCCTTGAGGGTGCGTCCTTCCAGAAGGCCGTGCTGCTTTCCTGCCCTGCAGAACCATGGAGCTGTCCCCAGGATGTTGCTGTCCCATGCGGCACACCGGAATTCTGGTTGTAGGGTGCTGCCCGCGTGGGCACTGTGCCTGTAGGAGACCTTCAGCAGGGGCCTCCGTGGCCCCAGCTCCTAGGGCGAGGCTGTGTGCTGCATGGTCAGTAAGTCCAAGGGGCACCACGGTGCTTGCTGTGGGCGAATCCATCCCTCTCCCTGGCCTGGACACTCAGCGCCATCTGTGAGCACCGGCTGGGTGCACCCACACCTGGTCTAGGGAAGGAAGCAGCTCAGGACACGTGCTGGGAAGAGCCAGGTGGGCAGAGGATGGTCCCCAGGTTTCCATCCCTGAAATGGGCTGACAGAGAGCGGGGCAGTGCAGCTGGGCCCCTCCCTGCCTGGCCCGGGCCCTCGGGTTTCCCCAGCCCCTGCCCTGTTCCATTGGGGGCTTCTTGGTTTCTTGTAAAAGATGCGATTAGAGTAACCCTGAAGCCTCATTCCCACCTTGTCTCATAAACAACAGGGAAATGCCAGTGACACGCAAGCTGTTCCTCAAACCGCCTTGTTTTTACGCTGTGCAGTGGAAACACACCACTTCCTCCCTGAGTCAGGCGCCTCCCGCCCGGCTCTCCCCGCCGCCGCCCAGGTGCCAGAAGCCGTCACTCTTTCCACCAAGCGCTGTTCTCCCGGTGGAGCGCGGCCCTGCGCGGGGCTGTGGGTTGGTGGGTTGTTGTTTTTGCTGTTGTTGTTTGGGTTTTCTTATATTGCATAAGTCACTAACTAGGTTAACAGCAGTGAGGCGGGTGTGTTCACCTGCTCGCCGGTGCCCAGCACGCACTGCTGGGGCTCCCCACGAGGGGCCCTGAAGCACAAGCAGAGGGTGGCCAGTAGACAGGCACCTTCTTGTCCTTGCCGTCTACACCTGCCACCCTCTTGGCTGCTGAATTCTGTCTGTTCTAGAAGTATCTGTGTGCTGCAGCTGGAATCCCCTCTCCCATGGCGGCCCCCACTCGTGCCCCTCAGAGCCCTCTGCCTAGCGTGTGAATGGACAGGTGACACCTGCTTCCACTTCCCCTGCAGGAGCTCCGCAGCCTGCCCTCTTCTTCCTGCTCCTGCTGTCAGCCCGCAGGGAGCCAGGAGGGGCTGTGCTGGGGAAGGGCCCACCGGCAGGCAGGCCCAGAGCCCAGGGAAGCAACAAGAATTATAATCTGGGGCTGGAGTCTGGGGGACAGGTCACAAAAATCTCTATAGAAAATGTGACTTAGCACTGAGCCAGGACCCCTGGCCATCCTCCCGTTTCCTCCCCGCTGGGGTTGTGGTTTGGTCTTTGATTTCAAGCTCATTCAGCATCCATTCAGCAAAATGCTGCCGAGCACATTGTCAAACGGATTCGCCAAATACTCACCGAAAGCCTGCCTTGCGGGGCGTGCTCCTGAGCGCCCAGCCCGCACCTCCCTCACAGCCCTGCGGCCGCGCCCCAGTCTTGCTCCCTGGGCGGGTCCTCCAGGGCAGGACGGCTCCCAGCTCACATCTTAGGGCCCAAGGGAGTGTTTCTGCTGGGGCTGGAGCGTGAGGGGCCCGAGGACACAGCCGCTGCTCAGGAGCGGCCCCTGACCCGCACCCGCGCGTGCTGGCCACTCCATATGCGGTTCCGACCAGCGCCCGCGCGTGCCGACCGCTCCACACGCGGTTCCGACCAGCGCCCGCGGTGCTGACCACTCCATATGCGGTTCCGACCAGCGCCCGCGGTGCTGGCCACTCCATATGCGGTTCCGACCAGCGCCCGCGGTGCTGGCCACTCCATATGCGGTTCCGACCAGCGCCCGCGGTGCTGGCCACTCCATATGCGGTTCCGACCAGCGCCCGCGGTGCTGGCCACTCCATATGCGGTTCCGACCAGCGCCCGCGGTGCTGGCCACTCCATATGCGGTTCCGACCAGCGCCCGCGGTGCTGGCCACTCCATATGCGGTTCCGACCAGCGCCCGCGCGTGCTGGCCACTCCACTCGGTCGCGCGCTCCCAGCGGCCCTGAGGCCGTGCGCTGCCACCGCCCCCTCTAACAGGCTGTGGCAGCGAGGCCCTCCCAGGCACCCAGCCATCAGCAGCGGAACCTGGGCCATACAAAGACTCTACCACGACGTTGGGGGTTGCGCACGGGAAAAGTGGAGAGTGCAGAGGTGAAATCAAAACCACCAACCGTGGAGGGTTCCGAGTGCTGAAAGGAGTGTTTGGTTTTGTTTTCTAAGATAGTGTCATGAGCTGAGTACCAGGAGCATTTCACGTGGGAGGGAGAAAATGACTTGGGTCCAGTGGGTTGAAAGTGTAGGAAAAAAGTGTATTTCAATTCAAGAAAAGGAGACATTCTCTGATGGCTGGGATTGTCACATGAGAGAAGGGTTGTCCCGGGTGGAGTGGCGTGAGCTTCCTGTCCCTGCACAGGGTGAGCTGAGGGCAAAGGGCCCCAGGGCAGACAGAGACGCACAGCCCTGTGGCCTTCCTTGCTGATTGCTAGTACTTGAAGGGTCACCTCCTGGCGGCTCCTACCCCTTCCGGTTCCCAGAGTGTCCCCTGAGAGCCCACTCCCAGGCTCTCTGGCAGCCCTGTGCTGGGAGGGCCTGAGCCATGAGGGTCACCGCCATGCACACCCACTCCCGTTTCCCTCCCGCTCCCTGGGACGACCACCCTAAGGACCTTGCTCTCCTCCCCAGCTGAGCGTCACTGCGGGCCTTAGAGGCCCAGCCTGACCTCCCCACTGGCGGGCCACCCCGGGATGAGACAGCAGTGTTCCAAGGGCCCAGGCAGGGCAGGGGCTCCTCCCTCCCGCCCTCCCCTCACTCCTTCCCTTGAGTTTCTTGTACTTTCATTTTCTTCCATCATGCTCCTTTTCAAGTTGGTCACTGAAATACCAAGCACAGCTCGTTTCCTGCCTGCTTGCGTCCCTGCTGCGCTAGTCCTCACATAGCTGTGCTTGCCTTTACTTCCCACTGCCCTTGTTTTACCCCAGCCAAACATTTCCACGGGGAACTTTCTCTCTTCCCAGCTTTTCTGGCAAGGTCAGTCTGCAACTCCTGCCCTGCGACCCCCGCCCTGCGGGAAAGCCCTGCCCTGCAGGTGTGGGGCTGCCCCCTTAGTCCCATCAGAAGCACCCACCTTCCTCCAACCAGTTGCTGGTGTCCCCATTTGCAGCCGGCCTGAGCCCAAGAGGCCCAGTGATGGCCTCACTCTTGGCCAAATGCTCTTTCCAAAAGAGGCACAGAATAGCCTTTCTAGTCCCTTCACACACCTCTTTGCAGCACACACTTTTTCTCTTGACAAATTCAAACACACCCTTCCATCTTAACAATTTTTAATCTTTTTGTTAAGAAAAAAAAAATCTTTTTGAATCAAAAGAGTAGTTTATTATATCTCAAACAAGAAGCAGTACAATTAATCAAAGTGTGCACCTAAATTATCAACACAGTTTTGCCATCTTAATGGTAGCTTGTTTATGCCAGCAGGGAAAAGGTCTGGACAGTGAGTGGTGATGAAATTGCGAAAGGCGTTTTCCACAGCTTGTTGAGAATTGAATATTTTTCCCTGCAAGACGTGGTCGAAAGCCTGGCAGAAGTAGGGTAGTCAATTGGTGCAAGGTCTGGTGAATATGGTGGATGACAGAGGGATTCCAAGTCCAGCTTCTATAGTTTGAGCAGTGTTTTTTGTGCAACATGTGTTCAAGTGTTGTCTTGCAAGAGGATTAGCTTGTCTCTGTCTACCAATTTTGGCTGCTTAATCTCAAGCATCTTCATCATTTTGTCCAACTGGTTGCAGTAGACATCTGCTGTGATCCACTGACCAGGTTTCATGAAGCCGTAGTAGACAATACCAATGCTGGACCATCAAACAGACACCATTAGCTTTTTTTGATAAACATTTGATTTTGGACTGTGTTTTGGTACTTTGTCTTTATCTGATCATTGTGCTGAATGCTAATTATTGTCAAAAATGACTCATTTTTCATCACACATAACAATGTGGTGTAGAAATGGATCACCTTTATGTCGTGACAGCAAAGAAAGGCAAGTTTCAAGACGATTTCTCTTCTGATGCTTATTAATTCATGTGGAATCCATCTATCCAGCTTCTTTATCTTGCTGACTTGCTTTAAACGGTCCAATATTGTTGGAATAGTGTCATCACACCTTGCTGCTAATTCAGACATAAGTTGAGATGGACTCGCTTCCACTACAGCTTTCAGCTCACCATTATCCACCTTGGTCTCAGAGAAAAAATATTTTAAACATACTTGAAAGTGACTGAAAGTAGTATCATGCCCCTATTACGCAGCCTTGGTAATTGTCCAAACTGGCCCCAAATTGGCCCCAATTGGTCCAAATTGGGTCTCATCCCCACTCCCATTTTTACCTTTTTTGTTTTTTGTCTTCAGACAGAGTCTCTCTCTGTCACCCAGGTTATAGTGCAGTGGTGTCATCATAGCTTACTGCAACCTCAAATTCCTGGGCTCAAGTGATGCCCCTGTCTCAGCCTGTAAGTAGCTGGGATTACAGGTACATGCCACCACGCCCAGCTAATTTTTCTTTATTTTGTAGAGATGGGATCTCACTCTTGCTCAGGCTGGTCTTGAACTCCTGACCTCAAGTGATCCTCCCACCTTGGCCTCCCAGAGTGCTAGGATTAGAGGCCACCGTGCCTGGCCTTTTTATTGTATGTTTAATAGTCATTGATTTATAAAATATGAGACAAGGAGCTATAAATGAAATCAGTAGCATTCATAAATGAATATTTATCTGCTTGATCACAACAGAACTGCACACATATGAAAACAGTAGCAGCAACTACAGGTGCCAGGCACTGTCTGCCCAGACACTCTGCTTGGTGCTCACCTGGATTTATGGTACTCTGTAGCACTGTGTTTCCCGAAAAATAAGACCTACCCATAAAATAAGCCCTAGAAGAATTTCTAAGCATTTGCACAATAGAAGCCCTACCCCGAAAATAAGACCTAGTGATGGGCGTGGCTACATAGCGCATCTGCACAACCCATGCATTTCGTCACAGAGCAGTAAAGAAGACGAGCAGCCCTTCTCATCTGCCCCATGAGAGCTCTATTGCTCGACATGAAAGATTGGGGCCAATGGTTCTAAAGGAAATACAGTAGCAAGAAATTCAGGATGGAATTCAGGGTTTGGAGAGTGATGATGATGTTCCAGAAGAAGACGACTTAATTATATTTGAATAAATGTAGATTGTTGTACCGTACTTAAAAAAATAACACATCCCCTGAAAATAAGCCCTAGGGTGTCTTCTTGAGGAAAAATAAGTATAAGACCCTGTCTTATTTTCAGGAAAACATGGTAGCTATATAGCCACAGGCCCAATTCTTTTCTGCTGTTCTTTAACATTTTACTTTGAAATAATTTAGACTTACAAAAGTTGCCAAGATATTACAAAGAATTTCCTGTATACCCTCCACCAGCTTCTCCAATGTTAGGACTTTACCACTTGCCTTCCTAGTCCCTCTCCAGCTATACATTTTTTCCTGAGCTATGGGAGAATAAGTTGCATACATTGCAGCCCTCCACCGCTAAATTCTTCAGCGTGTGTTTCCTAAAGTCAAAGACAAAGGCATTTCTCACATAGCCACGCTATAATCATCTGCATGAAAACGAACGTGGACATGGTCCGATCACACTCCAGACAGTCTCGCAGTCTCGCCAGTGCTTTTATAGAAAAGAAGAAAATTGTTTTTTTGGTCCAGGGAGCCATGGAGGCATTCAGGTGGCATTTCACCTCCCGCAGCTTGGGACAGCTCTGTACTCCGTCTGTCCTTCATGCCCTTGAAAACTCCTCGTTATTACCGACTTATTATTAGCTGGAAATCCAGCGAGGAAGCCGTGTTACTTCACTTGCAAATTCTTTTCTAAATGACAGGCACTATTTTCTCCAGCCCCAGAGTGCTGGAGAGAGCTGGCTCTTAGGGATGCTCCCCTGACATGAGCCTGAGAGTCTGCAGCAGCCTGCTGGCCTCGTGGGGCCGGCACCCAGCCACCCTGCACATCGCCGATGCCCCGGGAAGATGGCCAAAACAACAGGCATCATGAAGGCCCTTACTCTTCCCTTGGCTCATTTTCCCCTGTTCTCTGCTTTAGTTTGGGCTCCCAACTAGAAAGTTAGGAACTCAAAGCGAAAAGCTGTGCAAGAAAGGAAATGTCGCCAGAACGCCCTGCTGGGCCCTGCCCGCTCCCAGCTGCGGCTCTGCTCCTGGGATCCTTGCAGAACCCACTTCCAGACACAGCGCAGAAGCCTCGGTCGAGAGTGCCCAGCAGAAAGCCCACGTCATCAAATTCAGTTTGGTCACAGACAGAGCTACACAGCCAGCAGGAGGGCTGGGGACAGCCATGTCACTGTGTGGGCGGGGAGGCCAGACGGCTGCAGAGGACAGCCTTGTGCCTTCCCTGGTGAGATCACGAGATCCCACTGAAAAGCTCAGGCCCGGGCACAGGGTGTGCACACACCCCGGGTGATGCGGACATACCTGCAGAGGCACAGGTGGAAGGACCCATATGCTGGCTCTGGGCAGGGAGTGCGGCTGGAAGCTTTGTTCCTATTATGCGTCTTGCTGTGCCCCACAAGTGTCATTGCCTTGATACGTTTTTTTAAAGACCAGTGAACTCAGAGGAACTGGATCCTTGTCTTGGTTTCTTGTCTGGGGATAGCTCCCTGCCTGCTTGATAATGAGTATATGCTTCACCTGCCCCCGTCCCCCCGCAGAGTTGCTGCAAGGCTCAAGGAACATATTTAGTATTTACTAATCTCTGTGTTCCAAGTTGTGGCAGTAGTACTAGTATTGCATTATTATTCTTAAAACAGTGCAAAAACAAACATACATTAAGACACTAATGAGAGCCATGTGACATCACTGAAACAGAGAGAGAATGTTATTAGGGAAAATTTGGGGTGGGCTCAGATAAGGTGAGGTGTGTATTCACAAAGGTGCTAGTCACAGTGAGGTTGCACACGAGCAGTACGTGGACATAATTACTCAAAGGGTCATGCCCTTGACCCACTCCCTCCATTTCTGAAAATGTATTCCCTGGAAGTAATTATTGATGTACACGAGTACATCTAATGGAACCAACCAAGATGTCAACAACAGAAAACTAAGTAATAAAATGTGGTACTTAATTGTGCTGTCATACCTGCAGCAACATAGGAAATGTTTATGCTGCTACAAGCAGGCAATAAAAGTACACTTACACTACATTATAGCCATGTAAAAAACGATGTGCACAAGGACAATGGGAGATCATTTTCTAGGTTTTCACTCATTTCTCTATTCAACGACCATTTGCACTCCGCGATGTCCCAGGCCCTTTGGGGAGCCCAAGAGAGATAGCTGGGGGTCTGGTGCCACCGTTCCCAGGCAGTTGTCGCTGCACAGGAGAAATGATGGTGATGCACAGCATTTTCTCTCCAGAGAAACTTGTTTTAAGGGACATAATCTCTGATCAGGAACCGTGATGGCAGACGGCTGTCCCCGCAATCAGGAAGCCACAGAGGTGGACACAATGAAGCTGGAAGAGGTGGATTTAGGAAGGACTGTTTCACAAAATATGCAGTGAATCTGTGACCTTTGTTTGCCCTGAGAATTGTACAAAATGAATACACAAATAGGTTCCCAAAGCTTTAAGTGTACTGACCAATGCCAGATCTGTCAAGTGGTGTCTGGGGGAACATGGCTGTCGCCATTGTGAGCAAGCGAGCCCTTGTGTCACAGAAGCCCAACTACCACCAGAAGCCAGGAGGCCAAGGCCTTTGTCCTCCACTCCTGTGCACCCCTGCCTGAGGGTTGCTGCCAGAGGTCCCTCCCCACCCTTCCCTGCACACAGGTGGACCTGGGGCTGGGGGACACAGGCAGACATTCGGATGTGTCCTTGAACCTGGATGTTGACAGCATGGAGGATGGTCCTGCATCTTTGGGATTTTCCCTGGCCTACTGGGTTCCTGAGCTTGGGGGCACCCTACCCAGGGCAGGTGCATCCAGAGAGGGGAGTCTTCCTCAGGGTTTGTACCCTCCACAGGCAGGCTCCTGCTCATTGGCATTTTCCATCAGGTGGTGGTCGTAGGGGATGGAATTTTGCTAAAGCAGGTTACACTCCTTTCCATGTACTGGCCTCATCATTTGGCCTCCTTGGAGATGGACACATCTGGAAAGAGCTATGAGAACTCACCCAGATGTGTCTCTAGGGAGAATCAGGAACAACTGTTCTTGCCAACCCAACACACGTCCTGGGCCTGACCCTCCTAGGAGGGCAGCCAGGTACACACACAGGATTCTCCTCTGTCAATTCTGAACCTGCATCCCACCTGCACCCCAAATAGGAGCCGACTCGGGCTAGCCCATTCTGACAGCCTATCCTTCCACCAGGACCACAGGTGCTGGGCAATGAGGAGGCCACTCTCCTTGGGACTAGAGACACCAGAAGGATTTGGGAGGGAGCAGAGTAAGTGCAAGGACCCTTCCATGGGTCCAGGGTGAACCAGGATTGTCAGCCACCCTACACTTATGAGAGGTCCTCATGTTGCATGTCCTGGTGTGGACGAAGTGCCCACAGGGAATGAAGGCCTGCCTGGGGAAGGCTGCAGCCGGTGCCCTATGCGCAGAGCACAAAGGGAGTCACCTGCAGCATGCATCCTGCCATCAGCCCCACCCACCCTTTTAAGCCCACATACATGACAATGGCGTCTGAGCATGGTGGTGTGAAGTGCAAGGCCTGTTTGTAACTAGAACTGCACCCAGCCCCAGGCTAGAGTCCCATGGGCAGAGCATTGGGACTGGGAAGAGGGGAGATGCAGGAATGCCTGGGCACTGGCACTGGGCACACAACTCCATTGTGTCCTTGAGAGGGGATATTAAAAATTGGTGCTCAGTGCTTAGCACTGAAATTGGTGCTTCCTTCTTTGCAGATAAGCTTGGACATGTTACCTACTTCCGCAGATGAAATGTGAGAGGAAGCGATCCCGTCACCTCCAGGTGGACATGTTAAAAACTAGTAAAGACAGAGCTTCAGTGCAGTAAATAATGACCCAGTTTCTCCAGGAAGCTGTGGAATGCAAAGGGATGGGATGGGATGGGATGGGATGGGATGGGATGGGATGGGATGGGATGGGATGGGATGGGATGGAATGGGTTGAGTTTGGATTGGTTGGCATGGGATGGGATGGGTTGGGATAAGATAAGTTCCGATGGATTGGGATGGGATGAATTGGGATGGGTTGGGATGGGATGAGTTGGGATGGGTTGGGATGGGATGAGTTGAGATGGGTTGGGGTGAGGTAAGATAGATAGATGGGATGATATGTATTAGAAGGGATGGGATGGGAATGGATGAGATGGATGGGATGGGATGAGATGGATGTGAAGTGATGGGATGGGATGGATGAGATGGATGGGAAGGGATTGGATGACATGGATGGGATGGATGGGATGGGATTGGATGGATGAGATGGATGGGATGGGATGGACGGGATGAATGGGATGGAATGGATGGATGGGATGGGATGAGATCGATGGGATGGCTGGATGGTATGGGATGGATGGGATGGGATGGGATGGATGGATGGGATGGATAGGACGGATGGATGGGATAGGATGGATGAGATGGATGGGATGGGATGAGATGGATGGGATGGCTGGATGGTATGGGATGGATGCGATGGGATGGGATGGATGGGACAGATGGATGGGATAGGATGGATGAGATGGATGGGATGAGGTGGTATGGGATGGGATGGTTGAGATGGATGGGATGGATGGATTGGATGGGATGTATGGATGTTATGGATGAGATGGATGGATGGATGGGATGGGATGGGATAGATGAGATGGATGGGATGGGTGGATGGGATGGGATGGAATAGATGAGATGGATGAGATAGATGGGATGGGATGGGATGGATTGGATGATATGGATGGGATGGGATGGATGGGATGGCTGGATAGGATGGGATGGGATGGGATAGGATGGGATGGGATAGATGAGATGGACGAGATGGATGGATGGGATGAGATGGATAGATGTTATGGATGGGATGGGATGGGATGGGATGGATGAGATGGATGGATGGGATGGGATGGGATAGATGAGATGGATGGGATGGGTGGATGGGATGGGATGGGATAGATGAGATAGATGGGATGGGATGGGATGGGATGGGATGGATGGGATGGCTGGATGGGATGGGGATTAATGGCATGGTATGGGATGGCGGGATGGGATGGATGGGATAGGATGGATGTGATGAATGGGATGAGGTGGGATGGGAAGGGATGGGATGGATGAGATGGATAGGATGGATGGGATGGAATGGGATGGATGAGATGGATGAGATGGATAGGATGGATGGGATGGATGAGATGGATGGATGGATCAATTGAATGCCATGGGATGGCATAGATGAGATGGATGGATGGATGGGATGGGATAGATGGATGGGATGGGATGGGATGGTATGGGATGGGATGGATGGAATGGGATGGCATGGATGGATGGATGGATGGATGGATGGGATGGGATGGGATAGGCAGGATGAAATGCTTAGAGTCATCTCTTCCCAGCTCCCAGGCCAGCTATGACATGCTGGGTTGAACTGGTGATACACACAACCCCACATTCCACACCAGGAGGAAAACAGCTACTCTCTGGCTGGACAGGGGGCTTGAATAAAGATAGTTCAGTAAGAAGCTGTAATGCAAAAGGACTCTCTCAGCAGAGGGAACAGGATACACTCAAACAGGCTAGTTTAATGCCAAATGTGCCATATTGCTGGGGCTGTTGTTTGGTATAAGATTTGCCCTGTGAACCTCAAGGGACGTAGATAGAGATGCTCAGTGGGCTGATGTAAGTGGAAGTGTTTTGCTGACTGAAAAGTGCTGGACAAATGCTAGCTACCTCAGTATCACCAAGCGCCACGTCACAGGTTGCAGAGTGCCGATTATTACAAAAGACTTGGCTTACACCTGCATTTCATGTGGCTGCACAAGCCAATCTTGTTGGAGCTGTCTTTTCAGAAGAGCTGCTGCAAAACCCTTTGCTTAGTTTCCTTCAGTTTCCACAGCTTTGCTGCCAGGGAATAATTTTGTTCCACCCTTATCTGCAGATCAATAGGGCTCTCCTGGGAAATTAAAATTTCCTATGTTTTCTAATATTGTGTGATACTCTTCTTGGCCATTCTATTTGGACAATGAATATGCATGGAAAAATATGATTTTCAATGCAACTAGATCAGTAAATTGTACTTGGTGCATTTATATCAGGAGATATTGAGGGGGTGTTTTTCCTGGTAAATTCAGATGTATTTAAATAATGAAAATCATACATACTTAATACAATCCTTAATTTATTTGTATTATATGTTTATGTTAAATAAAAGTTTTCTAAAACATACGTGCTTTTAAAATTAATTTGTTTCTTGGCATGATGTCTGGGATTTATTTCAAAATAATCCCAGGGGAGGGGCAGTGGCCAGGTCACAGATGAAATAAGACCAGAGCTAGCAGTGAGCACATAGCATCATATTCTCCACGGCAGTGTGTGCTTGCAACATAATACGTGGTTTGAAAGTCACTTTATTTATGCTTGGAGCAGACAAGTTTACCTGAGGCATCAGAGCAATTCCTGGTACTACTGCTGACAATGTAAAATGTTTAATGAGGTCAAATACAGTACCATAGAGGTAAGAATAGTTTTCACATTTTTTAAAGGTTTAAAAGAATATCTAATTCAGTGAACTGGCTTTGCCCCATGGTCTGTAGTTTACAGACTCCTGAAATGATGTCAGGTAGAGGTGAACACAGAGAAGAAGGGAAGGCAGGGTCCCCTGAATCAGCCCCCAGTCCCTTCTGACAGCCCTGTCTCACCAAGTGTGACAACTTCAGTGTCTGTAAATAAAGTCTCATTGGAGCCACACTGATTTCTTCGCAGGAAAAGGTTGCCTCCTCCTGTGTCACCTCATGTAAGTTTATGCTTATTTGTTTATTATCCGTATCCCCAGCTATAGTGCAAGTGCCTAGAGGGCAGGCGTCTGCTGTTTAACACTCTTCCCTCTGCAGAGAGACCCTGTGCAGATACTTATGGCCTAGAGCTGAATCCCAGGTCCCCCTTACAAACTATGTGACCTTGGGCAACTTATTGACCTCTCTGTACCATATCTGTAAAATGGGATGATCACAGTACCTTTCTCATAGAGCTCTCTTAATGAATCAATAAGTCAACACTGGCAAATGAAGCTATTTATATGTCCCTATGGTTATTACTCTCAGGGTAGCAGAATTCCTGCCAGTAGAGCTCCTTTGTCTTGTATCTATATAGCTGTGTCCTTTCAGCTGATTTTCCTAGATCTACCCTCCTTGCCAAAACAAAAGAAAAAAATATCCACTCTGTCCTAAAGGAATATTGACCTCTCCACTCTTACCAGGGTCAAACTATGGCAGCTTTTATAGCATGGCATTCCCCCTCCCTTTACCATCAAGGATTTGGGATCACTGGTTGCTCAGGCTCCCAGGACACAAGCACAGGCCCCTGGCTGTGCACACCCCTGGAAACTTCAGACAAGCACCTGTGTTTTCTTCACCCTTGTGCCTGGTGGAAACACCATCCTTCAGTATTTGGCTAAGATGCATCTCTTTGAAGAAGCCTGCCCTGATGATGCCCAAAGGTGGTGTGCCTGTCCCTGGAGCCTGCTGCCGCTGGGCACGGGTTCTGGTCAGTTAAAATCATGTCTCTACGCCTATGTAAAATGGAGCAGCTACTATGGAAAACAGTATGGTGGTCCTCAAATGGTTAAATGAAATTACCATATCATCCAGCAATCCCAATTCTAAGTGGAAGTCTAAAAGAAATGAAAGCCAGGTCTTGAGACGTGCACACCCATGTTCATAGCAGCAGCATCACAGTGGCCAAAGGGTGGAAAGCTGTGGAAAGGAAGGGAATTCTGACACATGCTGCAACTAACACGGATGAACCTTGAGGACATTGTGCTAAGTCACAAGTACTGTAAGAGTCTACTTATATTCCTAGAGAAGAACTCTATGAACTTAGGTTCATAGAGACAGAAAGTTGAATGGAGGCTGCCAGGGCTGGGGAGGGGTACAGGGAGTTGGTGTTTAATGGGGACGGAGTTCCAGTTTGGGAAGATGAGAAACCCTGCAGATGGATGGGGGCAATTGTAGCACAACAATGTCAGTAGACTCAATGCTACTGAACCGTGGTGCACTTAAAAATGGTTAAAATGGTAAATTTTATGTTATGCACATATAAATAATTGAAGTCTGTGTCTCCATCATCTTTCTCTTCCTGGCACTTAGCTGAAAGCCTGGTGCTCTCTCCTGTCTCATCCCAGAGCAGAATGAAACACATTCTCTTAAACATTCACAACAGTTTCCAATGAAATTGATTTAGGAAAATAGCCAACTATTACTCAGGGTCAAGGCAACAGATGGCGTTTGGTCCAGCAGTTGTGCGTGGCCGCAGACGGATGTGACTGTTTGCCCGCAAAGCCCAGGAACAGACGCTTCCATGCGTGACCGCCACCGCGCCTGCGCAGCAGCAGTCGCGTCCACGCAGCAGGGCGTCGCGCCAGGCCCCGCGGCAGAGGCCCACGCGCAGGCTGGTCCTGGAGAGCCGCGCAGTCCGGGGGCGGGACGGAGCTCAGGCCCGTCCCGCAAGGGAACTGCCCGGCGGCAGGACCACACTCACAAAGACGCGGCGTGGCAGTGGCAGCGCCCACCCTGCCCGTGCTCCACACCAGCGGAGCCCAGGCCGAGACTCCCTGCCTCCGCAGACAAAGATCGCTTCTCTCCGCTCTAACGCGACCTAATCAAAACCAAATGAGGACAGCTTGCAGGCAAATCGCCTGGTGTTTCAGTTCACACCAGTGGCTGAGGCCAAGGACTGGGGGAAACCACACAGCATTTCTAATAACTGAAGAACTGCGTTTGACCTGGGGGTTCTCCCTGCGAATGCTGACAGTTGATCAGGCCTGCAGAGAATGACAGGCGAGCATCGGTGGAGATGAGTCACAGCCGTCCCTGGCCCTCCTGCTGCCCTGTGTCCTCCGGTCGCTGCCTTTCCCTGTGCCTGTCTTTGCTGCCCAGCACGACGGTAAGGGTCTCAGGCACGGTCAGCCCCTTCGTAAAGAACAGACAGAGCCAACGTACAGAGGGGCCCTGTGTACTCCTGCCGGGCCAATGTGAGCTGAACTTACTTCCTTTAAAAATCGCTCTGCCAGTCATGCAATTAAGGTGATTCTCACTGCAATTATGAAATGTGTATCCCGAGTGTGTGACATCTGAGGTTCTATGTAAATGATCCATCTAAGATTAGTTAACTTCTCCCCCAAAATATGCCATCTTTTATGTCTCTGGAGTTCTCGTCCCTTTCCTTCTAGAGGTGGAGCTGGAGGCAGCAGTCCAAGCCAGTTACCCTGCACTCAGAATCAGTAAGTGACATCCAAGCCATTTGTTAGTCCCTAGGAATGCAGAATGGGTAAGACACAACCCAGGGACCCCACTGCATCCTCAGAGCATGGGCTCCATGGCCCCACAACCTCTCAGGAAGCCAGTCGGGTCAGGAGAGCCAAGGAAAGGGGTGGCTTGAGATTGTGCCTCTCCTGTGCCAAGTGTGCCTGGGTGTAGCTGCTGCCGACTGCTGGTGTCGTGGCATTTTGAGCCATGCCCATCAAGAGAGAAATGCCAAAGGAAGAGAAAGAGCCATGAAGAGTTTGGTGACAGACGCAGAAAAACATCGACTACTGCTCCCCGCCCTCCCTCCCTCCCCAGGGAGCCACCTGGCCAGTTGCTACGGCTCCGTACCCTTGTGCCAGGCCAACAGGAACATGTTCCCACCAAGCAGAGGGGAATGCTTGAGAGGAAACAGGATCTTATGGAAATGAAAGAAAGATAGCTGAAGATGTTGGCAAAGGCAGAAAATGCAATGGTGCCTGGGACAGTCCCCAGGGTTTACCACCTTGTTTTATCCCAGTAGAGTCACGGCCTGGCAGGGCTGCCAGCCAGGTCCTATTCTGTGTAGATGGGATAAGGAAGTGAGTGTTTGACATGGGAGTTGCCTGCTCACCCAGCCTTCTGCTGTTGTTACGGTCTCTGCCATGCCTGCTTCTCTCCTCTGATCCTTTCTTGACCCTGAACAAAATGTTGAGACTCTAAAAGTTGTCAGTGACATCATCTTCTTTCTTTCCTTTGTTTTTCTTTCTTAAGCTTAGGTTTGGCTCTTCTAGGAATATAATCTATTAGAAAAATACAATATTGTGGCATTCCTCAGAGGGAAAATGATTTTTCTCAGATATGAAGCTACCAGAAATACCTACCTTTAATGTAGGTTTTTTTAAAATAAAATTACATGCAGTAAAATTCACTCTTTCCGATGTAAAGTTTTATAAATTTTGACTAATGCATGTCGTTAGGTAACCACTACTGGCACAAGGAAGACTGAATGTCCCATCCTTCCCCTAAGACTTCTTTGTGCTGCCTGCACAGACCAACACCCCCCCAACCCCCTCCCCCACTCCTCCCCCGCCCCCCCCCCCCGCATCTGTTCCTCATTCCTGTAGAGTTTTGCCTTTTCCGGGAATATCATATAAGTTGGAACCATACACAAGGCAGGTTTTTGAGTCTGGCCTCTTCCACTTAAAAAAAAACACATTTAAGATTCATTCATGTTTATGTGAAGATAAGTTTTCATCTTTCTGTATTAAATACCTAGCAGCAGGATATTTTGATCAGATGGTACGTGTATGTTTAATTTTGTAGGAAACCACCAAACTATTTCCCAAACTCATTTAGCATTTTTCACTTTCACCAGCAATGAATGAGAGTTTTGTTGTTCCACATCCTCATCAACACTGGGTATTGCCAGATTTTTTGTTTTGTTTGTATTTTATCTATTTTGATGGGAGTGTGGATCTCATTGTAGTTTGAATTTGAATTTCTGAAATGATTAATGATATTGAACATCTTTCCACGTGCCATCCATATACCTTTCCTTAGTGGAGGTTTGGTTGCTATTGAAATACTTCAACCATACAGGTGTAACAGGCATTCGTCTGCCCACTCACCACTAATGTCTAGGGTTTAGCCACTCTCCTGAAGTTGCTGTGCATCACCCCCATGAATGTTTTTGTTCATTCGCTACTTTACGTAGGAAGCTAGAGAGGTGGAATGAAAACAGAATGTTTCCAGAAAATACATCAAGAAAATGGAGATGGCCACCAGTTTCCAAGACCTGACCTTCATGTCCGCGTCTCCCAGTGGGCTCTGCAGGTTCATCCTGGCTGCAACTCTCTGTTGTGCGGCAGCTCTGCCCTCCTTCTTGAGGTCTCTCTCTACGGGGCTGGCTGGGATATGAGTGTAACCTCTGGTGGATGTGGTCACACCCAACTGTCTCTTCTCAGTTCTTTGCAAAGCCATGACTGTTCCTCTGAGAGTGTGGTTTGAGGTAGCTGCTGGATTTGACCCTGACTTCAAGAAGCTAAGGGCAAAGCACCTGTGGGAACTCCCCTCCCGCACTGCACTGCCCCACAGGAAGGACATGCAAGTCAAGTGTCACCCCACCTCACCCCACACCCCGCATGGCAACTCAGTAGGAAAGACTAGTGGGGAAATGGGTGGTTGTGGGAGCTCTCCATGGATCTGAGAGGTTTAGCCTATCTGTCTAGGGAACAGGGGCAAGAAGGCCAATGTCATGACTCTGAAGTCAGCAGACACCACCCAGGAGTCAGCCATCTTTAAAATATGTATTTCCATGGACACCTAGGCAGAGGTGGCATGAGTGAACCCAAAGGCACCCCACACTGGGAAACAGCTCTGCTTGAGCCTGGCTGCTGGCAGGTCAATGGCAGCACACTATCTTGCTGTGGTAGCAGAGCATATTTCAAAGTTGTGTAAGATTGTGGTGACACCTCTCTTAGAGAGAAGACTCGTTTCTTGGTACACGTGTTGCCCTAGGAGAGTTACGAAGCTTAACTCAATGTCTTATCTTCACAAGACCATGTGGTTCCAGTGGGGCGTCCCCAGTCCTTGGAGACAGCCCAGAAGCACATCGGCAGCTACTCAATGCACAGGAAACAGTAATATCAGCATGTGGCAGAGTCACAGTGGCTCCAGCAGGGCGGGGCGGGCGTGTGACCCACTCCACTGCTTTTCACTCCACTTGCCTAAGTTTCCCCTTTCTTTTCTGACTGCTTCTGTTTATATTTCTTCCCAGGCTGAGTTCGTTGTTTATCCTCTGCCTTCTCATGTTCCTTGTTTTTTGTTTTTTCCCTGTTATTGGACGTGTTTCATCTTGCCTTTTAGTCTAGTAACTAATCCGTGTGTCTGCTTCCCCAAGTAGACTGAGGGTAAAGAGGGCTGCTCTGCACGGTTGCCCAGGCTTTACACTGCCCAGCTCCGGGCACCATGGACATCATAGTCTCTGTATGTGTATTTATAAGAACATACATATATAATATGTATATATTTATTAATACAACTTTCTGGTTGTTGGAAATAAGATTGCTTTAAGTAAGAGGTTCAAAGATCCAGTCAGGCTAGTTATGGACCATGTCCCTTTAAAAAATATAAAGGTTTTGCTTCAGCTTTATGGAAAAATTGAGTAGACCGTGCAGAGTTCCCAAAGGCTGCCATCCACCCAACAAGAACCATGTCTTTTTAAACATCAAGCTTCCAGAAGGTTTTCAATATATGGCTTTTAAAAAATTGCATGCAGTTACTAACCACTGGTAATCTCTATCAGAGTGTGGTCCTGAATTACCCCAGATGATGAACTGAGAAGGGATGTGTTTCCCAGAGTCCCTGAAGGCACTTTACCTAACAGTGCTGATGCATTCCAGCAGTCCGTGTGCCGAGCGCCAAGCAAGATGCTTTCTGGACATCTTGCACTTTCTGGGATTATGTAGTCCTTAAACATCAGTGGAATAGGTATTCATATGTTCATTTTAGGCTTGAGGTTACCCAGGCTAGGGTAGGACATCATTTGAAGTCACACCTGTGAGAAGCGGCAGCATCAAGACCCAGGGCCAGGACTCCTGACCTGGGGCTGTGCCCAACACCATAGCCACTGGCCACAGGTGGCCACTGACTGCTTGAGGGGTGGCTGGTCTGTAAGGAGATAATGCAGGAAATGTCAAATACCCTAATTCGTGCAAAAAAGAATGTAAACTATCTCATTAACAATTGTTTCACATTGAGTGCAAACACGTTGAAAGGATAATAATATTGGATTATACAAACAATATTATTAAAATTAATTCCACCTGTTTCTTTTTGCTCTTTCTAAATGTGGCTACTAGGAATTCACAGATATGGTTCCCATTTGCAGGCTGTATTGTGTCCCTGTGGGGTGCTCTAACTGCTAGGAGAAACTGAGAGACACCTCCATATTTTGAGTGAGAATAGCAAAACAGGGACAATAGAGACCTGGGTGGTCTTGGCTTGGTCAGCTGTCCTGCCCTGGGAAGGCCCCTTTGCACTCTGTGCCTCAGTTTCCCTCTTTAGGAAAGTTAAAGGACTGGCCTGGGTACGTGTCGGGAAACTCTCCTGATGCCAGTTTCAGGCCAGCCAAAGGGACACTGGGCCCTGCTTCTGGTCCTTCATAAGAACACAGCAGATTACCCTGGAGTCTGTGGCTCAGGGACATCACTGCCCAGGAGAGAGAATAATCATCTCCTCAGGTGTAGAGGAAATTGCTGTAATGCTGTTGCTTAAAGGCCACTCAGCTCATGCACTTGGAGGACTTGTGGGGCTAAGGGGAGTCCACTAGCTTTAGTTCTCAGCAACTCTCCTCCCCTCCTTTCTTTCTTATGGTTTATTTCATGCACAGAGGGCCTTGATGTCACTGTTTCCCTGTAATTTGTAGATAACATCTGTTTCGGGAGATATAGAATACTGCCTCTATCAGTGCATTTTACAAGGAAGCCCTATCTTGCGTGGAAATTAAACAAGAAATTAGAATTACTAATAACGACCCAAGTTGAACTTAAGGTAGCTAAATGAGGAGAATAACCTCATTGAAATAAAGGTATAGAACAACAAATTGTACCCATTGTAACACTTTCCACTCGGTTCCAGTCAGACCCTTCCCCAGCAGGCACCCTCTGTATACACAGTGCTCTGCACGTTACTCCGGCTGCCCTGGTAGGAGAGGGTGTGAAACAGTGAGGTGCTTGGCTCTCCCTGTCTGCTCTGCTCAGTTACCCCCTGGGAAATTATGTTCAATATTCAAGGGCTAAGAACAGGATAAGGGAGAAAGGACAGTGCCTGTTTCACTCCTATCTTGGGATAATAGACTGGACTCTGAGACAGTCACCATCCCCACAGTTATACCACTCACCTCGATGCCTCCTTTCCACGTGACTTCTATGGTATTAAAGGAATTCTTTTCAAGCCTGGTGACATGCATGAGAAAAAGAATAAATAGATGAGCTACTGATGCCAGGTGGAGAGGGTTTAAGGAACCAGGTGTCTTATGGCAAAGGGGGAGGGGATAGAGCCTACACCAGCCACATTCACCTGGATTTATCCACTCTGCCCCATCCCTGATGAAGTTAAACGTTGGGTTTGGAGAAGAGCAATCTCCGCCAGGACGAGAGAGCAGGGGTGTGTCTGAAGGGCAGTGGTGACCCGAGCTGGCTGCCTCCCCTCTGACAGCTGGTCTTCCTTAACCAGTGGAAGCAGGTGGAGCACTTGAGTCCCTCCTGCACTCCAACCTCACTCAGCACCCTCGACTGTCACAGATATTCCACAGATGATGCGTCAGGACAAGGAAGGTAAGCTTGGGCCCTCTCCTGTAGAGCTGTTGGGTCTGTGGGAACGTTCACACCTTCCAGAGGTACCAGGGGCTCATGAGCATGTACATGGGGCAGGTGGGCCTTTCACCCAGGCCGTGTGGCAGTGTGGTCCCTAAAGGATAACTCCTGCCCTGCGACAAGGGACAGAGACGTCCATGTGAGCCTGCAGGGCATCTCTGCTCCCTGAGTGGAGCTGCACAAATGTGGTGACCTCAGGCGCTCTTTTCCAATAGTGAACATGGCTGCCATTTATTGAACACTTGCTATGTGTCGGGCAGGGGCAAAGTGCTTCTCGTTTATTCTCTTGGCTAAGCCTGTGGCAGAAGCACTTTGTACCAGTGTCCCTATTCACTTGCCTAAGTCCTGTTCCACAGTCCCCCTCCAGCACTGAGGAATGCAGTGCTCTCCTTCCCACTGCCCTGGAGGCAGGGGCAGCCCTCACAGGAGCTAATGCACCCTCACCCCTGAGTCACTTCTGTATTCATGGTGAGCAGGGTTGAGTGCCAGCCCCCTCTCCTGGTTCAGCCACACAGAAGCCTGGTGCAGGTTGTAAGTATGGGGCTTCTCAGAGACCTTCACAGGGGGGAGTGGCCCGAGGGCCTGGGGAGAGTGCCATGGGTTCCTCTCCCTCCCAAGGCAAGTGGGGTGGGCCACCCCTCCTACACCATAGCCAAAGGAGGAGTGCTCCATGGCACAATGCAGGGACTGCACATGCAGGCGGAACGCACAGCTTATCTCCCTGGCCACTGACTTATCTGAGAAGTGGGTGAGGAAGCCTGGAGAGAGAGGGCAAGGGAGACAGACAGATGCAGCCAGTCCTGCTCAGTGTGGCATGAGTGGACATGCAGAAGTCCCCAGGCCTGGCTTGACCTGCAGGGGTGGGGGTTCCAAGGGCTTTCTTCTGGTTCATACAAACCAAAGTCCTCAGTGGCTTTCCTGCATCACCTAGGACTCATGCATGACAGCAACATGTGGACACCCCCAGCTGGCAGAATCCTCCTAGAAAAGGCTGAACTATCACATCACCAGGGAGGGGAGACCCCAGTTGCTTCCCATCTCTGCTGTCATTCCTCCTCACCCTTACCCCCAGAGCAGCTAAAACCAGAAGTGAGAGGAGTGGAGTGAGAAAGCAAACCTGACTTCACCCGGAGGTGTGGGTGGTGTGCTGACAACCCAGGGCTTACCCCAGCCTGGAGGAGCCCCTGGTACCTCTGGAGGCCCTGACTTGCAGTGCTCCCATCCCTGTGGTGTGAACAGTGGTATCGGCTGTGAGCTGCCAACACTGCACTCCTGAGCACAAGGCTGAAAACTATGCACAGCAGGGTTCCCTTCACCCCACAGGTGTGATGTACACCCTCAAAAGCAGAAATACTAGTAAAATGCAGTCAAAGAATTAGGAAATAATTAATATTTTGAGTATCATTATCTTTGTTTCTAACATAATTCATTGTAAGTTTACATAATTTAGTTTTTATGATGGCTCTGTTCAATGACCACTGAAAAGTGCACACTTGGCCCCAGGCACATTCTAGTGGGGAGGGCAGGAGGAAGAGATGGGTCCAGTGATGCCCAGCATATTGTCTTAGGGCACTGTGCCTGGCCAGCGCCCTCCTGTGCCCTGCAGCCACACACAGCCCAGGGGTTGCCACGGCTCTGGACTCACAAGAAAACCCACTGTGCGCTCTTTCCGCAAGCAGGCACCAGAGATAGCGGCCACCAGAAGATGCCCCTGAGAAAACAGACCCCGGGGTTTTCAGAGCTGCACACACTGGCAACGCTTCCCTAGTAGGGTCCACTCTGTGACCTCCCAGGGACACTCCAGAGCCCGGCCACAGTCCCTCTGCGGAGCTGCCTCTGCCCTCTCCCGAGGCCCTTCCATTTGCCCCTCATGCCCACCTTCGGGATGCAGCTCCCTCTGCCCAGCTGCGACCGCAGAGAGCTGGCGGCCGTGGCCTCGCGAGGAAGCGCCTGGCGCAGCCCGGCCTCAGGCCTCGCGCCGGGAGGAGGCCGCGGCCCGGCGCGGGGCGGGGCAGCTGCAGGCGGCCTTGTCCCAGGAGAGGCGCGGGAGGAGCCGGGACTCAGTTCCGGAGGAGATGGGTTTGTGTCTGCCCTGACCAACGGCTTTGCTTGTGCTGCCGGTGGCGGGTTCCCATCGCGATGCAGTTTCTCGCCACGGGCCAGGCTTGCAGGCCGCGGGACAGGCGGCGCGCTTCACGCAGCGCCCCGGCCCGCAGCGCCCCGGCCCGCAGCGCCCCGGCCCGCAGCGCCCCGGCCCGCAGCGCCCCGGCCCGCAGCGCCCCGGCCCGCAGCGCGGCTCCACTTCCAGCCCGGCCGCGCGCGGGAGGGTCCGCCGGGCTCGGGATGGAGCTGGAGGCCCGCGGAGCTCGCCTCTGGCCCGAGCGCCCGGGTCGCTCTCCGGCCGGACCCCGCCCACCCAGCCCGGGACCACGCCCGCCCGCCCTCCGGGGCTCCTCCCTCGACGTCCCGGCGCGGGATCCAGCCCGTTCTCATTCCCATCCTCGGGGTCGCGGAAGCCCTCGGGTTCTCTGCGCTGCCGCGCAGCTGAGCGCTCGGGGCGCCGGCCTGGTCCCGAGGGCGGAGGGGGTGGGGGGGAGCCGGCCTGGCCCCGAGGGCGGGGGGGGGGGTGAGGGGAGCCGGCCTGGCCCCGAGGGTGGGGGGGGGTGAGGGGAGCCGGCCTGGCCCCGAGGGCGGGGGGGGGGCGTGGGGGGAGCCGGCCTGGCCCCGAGGGCGGGGGTGGGGGTGGGGGGAGCCGGCCTGGCCCCGAGGGAGGGGGGGCGTGGGGGGAGCCGGCCTGGCCCCGAGGGTGGGGGGGGGGTGAGGGGAGCCGGCCTGGCCCCGAGGGCGGGGGGGGGGGGGTGAGGGGAGCCGGCCTGGCCCCGAGGGTGGGGGGGGGTGAGGGGAGCCGGCCTGGCCCCGAGGGTGGGGGGGGCGTGGGGGGAGCCGGCCTGGCCCCGAGGGCGGGGGGGTGGTGAGGGGAGCCGGCCTGGCCCCGAGGGCTGGGGGGGGCGTGGGGGGAGCCGGCCTGGCCCCGAGGGCGGGGGGTGGTGAGGGGAGCCGGCCTGGCCCCGAGGGAGGGGGGGCGTGGGGGGAGCCGGCCTGGCCCCGAGGGCGGGGGTGGGGGTGGGGGGAGCCGGCCTGGCCCCGAGGGAGGGGGGGCGTGGGGGGAGCCGGCCTGGCCCCGAGGGCCGGGACCCGCTCGCCCCACTCCCTGCCTCCCTCTTGGGGAGCCGCTGGCCAGGGAAGCTCCTGCCTCCGTCCCTTTGGTGACCGCCGGACGAACTGGAGGTTGTTCGCGCTGGAAGGGGCCAGACTGCCCAGGGCAGCAGCCGCGCAGACGAGGATGAAGTGACCGGCCGGCCAGGCGCAGGCAGCCACCGGGCGGCAGTCCGCACTGAGCAAGGACGTCGCTCGCCCTGGCTGTCCTCCTCCACCCCCTTTTCTTCACAAGTGGACGATACATTTGTTATTTTAAAAAATCTCAATCTAAATATTTTTAAAAGTTTAATGTTTTGCGTAACGGATGTAGTCCTAAATGTCAAAAAAAACCCCACGAATTTTCCTTGCAGTCCTTACGAACGTGATGGAAAGCCCTCCGCGTGGTGGCATTTGGAACCTTTAGAGCTCTGGGCAGGAGGTGGTCACAAAATCTCACCCCGGGCCGGCGCGGTGGCTCACGCCTGTAATCCTAGCTCTCTGGGAGGCCGAGGCTGGAGGATTGCTCAAGGTCAGGAGTTAGAAACCAGCCTGAGCAAGAGCGAGACCCCGTCTCTACTATAAATAGAAAGAAACTAATTGGCCAACTAATATATATAGAAAAAATTAGCCGGGCATGGTGGCGCATGCCTGTAGTCCCAGCTACTCAGGAGGCTGAGGCAGGAGGATCGCTTGAGCCCAGGAGTTTGAGGTTGCTGTGAGCGAGGCTGACGCCCATGGCACTCTAGCTGGGGCAACAGAGTGAGACTCTGTCTCAAAAAAAAAAGAAAAATCTCACCCCGCAGGTCGCCTGAGTGAGCACAGTCATGGGGTTGATGAAACGTTTGAAGTCCTCTGAATTGAGTGTCTCAGCTTTAGTTGTTCGTACTTGCTCTCTTTTGCCAGGAAAAAACCACAGCATGTAATCATTTTCAGAAAAGAGTCGTGTTTTAGCAACATGAAAAAAATATGTCCATGCTGACGCAGAACTTTGACTTTATGTTCCTTATGCAGGGAGAGGCAGAGTCCCCAACGAGCCTGTGACATCGTAGGAAGGGATCCAGTCATCAGGTTTCTAAGAGGGATTTGCTTATTGGAGATTCATGGTTGTCAGAGGAAACTCCCTGTCTGTAACTTGAGCGCTCCGCGGCCACAGAGTGGACGGTGACCGGGACTAGCAGGCGCTCTAGGTTGGTAGAACCTGAGTCTTCACAAGGCAGATTCTCTTTAGGATCTGCATATTTCATTTCTGTAAATTTAATGTTTAAAACGTTAAAAAAATTTCTTCTTTTATAAAAAGCAACCCTTCTTCATTGCACTATTTTCAATAAAGTTACAGGGTAAAAATGGAAAATATTTCCCATAAAGTCAATAATCAAGAAACTAATTTTTCTTAATTAAGCAAATTTTCTATTCATTTAATAAAAACTATACCCCAAAAGTGCCCTGTAGGCAGCCAAGGGACACAGGAATTTGGTGTCTCTCCAAGGAGTTTGCATGCCTGCCACAGGAGGAGTCAAGAGGACTTGAGATGGTGCTCCGAGGGGCATCTTTATTTCAACCGTTATTTTAAATGAATAATGGGAAATAGATACATTACTGGCACATCAAATATGTGGCTTTTTATAAATTTTTATTGGTTAGCATGATGCTAAAGTAAATGTTTACATTTAAAGAGTGAGTTAAGCTAAAGATTTTAAGAAAATGACAATATTTTAAAAAGTATTTTCAGAGGTAATATTTAAATGGATAATAGTATATTAAATAACTAAGAGTCATCCTAAATTTTAACTAAATATTTAAATAAATAATCATAAACAAAAAATTTGAAAGTGGTATAAATATGACTGAAATTTAGGAAACACTGAGCTAAGGTACTGCCCTACTCTTAAAGGTGCTTATAATGAATACCAGGTATATAGTATAACAGTAGCTGCTAAGGTTTGAATGTATCCCCTGAATTTTATGTTTTAGAAACATAACCTTCAAATTCATATGTTGATGGTGTTTGGAGGGGGGACCTTTGGGACGTTATTTGGATTAGATGAGGTCATGAGGGGCCCCTATGATGAGACTGGTGGCTTTATAAGACAAGGAAGACAGACCTGAGCTGACACACTTGTCCCCTTACCATGTGATGCCCTCAGACACGTGACATTAGGATGCAGCAAGAAGGCCCCTACTAGATACACTGGTGCCCTGCTCTTGGGCTTCCCAGAACTATAAGAAATAAATTTCTTTTCTTTATAAATTACCTGGTCTATGGTATTCTGTTATAGAGACAGAAAACAAACTAAGATAATAGCCAATGTTTACATAGCATTCAATGCCCCAGACATTATTCTCAGCACTTTATCCACTAATCCTGACAATAACCCTATGAAGACAAGGGTGCCCCATTTTACAGCAGAGAGCTTTATAGCAGGAAGATGGAGCACCTGGGTAGGACCAGCTGGGATTATCTTGCTTCCCTGACACTTGCAACCCTCAGGAGATACTTACATCCCTGCCCTCAGTGCCCCCATCTACAGGGTGGAAATGCAATGCCTGTCTCCTAGGGAGACTTTAAGGATCATGGGATCTGATACACGTCAACGCACTTAGCACCCAGTAAATGTTAATTTAAAGTGAATTTAAATGAGGGTTAACTAGACCTTAACACTTAATCCCAGATCCTTGGTTCTTCTCTCTTTGTGGAGCAGTCCTATTCTCTCTGCTTCAACTCTCTTTCCCCACCTAAACGGATTGGTGCTTCCATCTGTGCAACATCTCTCAGTTGGCCTCTTTTCAAAAAGGCCAAGTGCTGGCCGGGCAGGTGCGGTGGCTCATGCCTGTAATCCTAGCACTCTGGGAGGTTAATGTGTGAGGACTGCTTGAGGTCAGGAGTTTGAGACCAGCCTGAGCAAGAGTGAGACCCCATCTCTACTAAAAATAGAAAGAAGCCAGGTCTGGCAGTCAGCGCCTATAGTCTCAGCTACTCCAGAAGCTGTGGCAGTTGGACCACTTGAGGCCAGGAGTTTGAGGCTGCTGTGAGCTAGGCTGACGCCACAGCCCTTTAGCCTGAGCAACAGAGTGAGACTCTGTCTCAAAAAAAAAAAAAAAAGAAAAGAAAAGAAAGAAAAGAAAAAAGAAAAGAAAAGAAAAGAAAAGAAAAGAGAAAAGAAAAGAAGGAAGGCCAAGTGTATCAGGAAGTCTGGGTTGATGCTGGAGGACCGCTCACCGGCAGCCTGGATGTGGACATATGGTGCCACCTCGCTGTCTCTCAGTCCCTCAAAGACAGAGGGAAGGCAGGTTGGCTTCAGAATCAGAGCTGAGGCTTGGAAACCAGAAAGATCTGGGTTAGAATCCTGGGTTCCTCTTTCAGTTGTTCAACTTTCAGCTAATAACTTTGTGTTTCTGTGCCTCAGTTTCTTCACCTTAAAAAAGGAGAATGAAAATATTTCCTCCTCGGAGACACCCGGCCCGCAGCGTCTGTCTCAGTACTCGCCTCCCATGCCCGCCCGGGGCTGTGCTGTTGAAGCTGGTATCCCTGGAAACCAGCAGAAGGTCAGGAACACAGTGGGTCTTCAGCAGATGTTTGCGGAATGAATACATTTTTTAAAAAATCAATGTTTTTCAGAAAATAACAAGCATTGGTGAGGATGTGGAGAAATCGGCCCCCTTGTGTGCTGCTGGAATGTAAACGGTGCCGCTGCTGTGGCAAACACTGTGCGCTCCCATAAAAAGTTAACTAGAGCCCATGTGACCCAGCAATCTCGCCTCTGGTATATACCCAGAAGAATTGAAATCAGCGCCCAAGCCCCGTTTGCCCACCCATGCTCACAACAGCATCATCACACTGCAAATGTGGAAGCAACCCACGTACAATGACAGCTGAATAGATAAACAAAATGTGGTCTGTCCACACAATGGAATATTACTCAGCCTTAAAAACAAAGGAAATTCTGACACATGCTACAACATGGATGAACCTTGAGGACATTGTGCTGGGTAAAATAAAGCAGACACAAAAGGACAAATACTGTGCAATTCCACTTATGTGCGGTCCCTAGAGTAGTCCAATGAAAAGACACAGAGAGCAGACTGGTGGTTGCCAGGGGATGCAGAGAAGAGAGACGGGCAGTTCACTGGGGACAGAGTTTCAGTTTTGGAAAATGAAAAGAGCTAGAGATGGATGGGAGTGATGGCTGCACAACAATGTGAATGTACTTAATACTACAAACTGCATACCTAAAAATGGCTGAGACGGTAAATTTTATGTCATGTATATTTTCCTCAATAAAAAAGTATCAACATTTTTATGCTTCCTGTTTCCAAGTGACCTTAAACGTTGATGTTAACATGAAGGGAAACAGTGGGGCCAAAAGCAAGGCAAAAGCCTCCAGGGGCACAGGGGTGGGAGATGACTGAGAGAGGGTCCTGGGATGGGGGTGGGGGGTGAGGCTGGAGAGGAAATAGCAAAGTCCATCAGAGGTCCTGGCATGGTGGTGGCCACAGCCAGAAGGCTGAGACAGGGCTCATCCAAAGTGTACTAGGTCAGAGGACAGAGCATCCATCCCAGAGAAAATGATTTGGAGAGGAAGGTATGCAAAGGGCAAAGGCAGGGGAAAGAAAGGGAGAGGAGCTAGGCCCTGGAGGTAGTCCCTGGTCTCTGACCAGGCCCAGAGCCCCTGGTCCCTGCATCTCCTGCCACAGAGAGGGGCTCCTGAGGACCCCACATAGCAGCCCAAGAAACTGAAAAACCACCCAAAAATGTAAAGGGACTTGCCAACTTAGAAAGATTGTATTTGTGCTTTTTCCCTCCCTTCTAGTAACAAAATATGTGGTCACTGGAAAAATTTGGAAAAATATGAAAAAGCACACAAGAAAATTAAAAGTCCCTATAACCTCACTTCTCAGAGATAAAATTTATACTATTGACTGTTCTTTTTAAAAAATTACACATGGATTCCATAAAATTTTTTAAAAATTATGTTATTTTGAAACCCACTTTCTCTTCATACAACAAAGTAACAACCATTTCTCATGCCAAAAAATACTTGTAGATGGCACCATTTTTAAGTGCTTACACAGCATTTCATGCTACAGATGGACCGTCACTGAGCCAGTGCCCTAGTGGCTGGTGGTGGACTTGCTGGACACACCCACCTAAGGTTCCCCCATTTAGTCATTTCTCATCTATTCATCGGGTGTGGACTGCGGGCCAGGCACTGTCCCAGGTACTGGGTTTATAATGGAACACACAGTTCCTGTCTTCAAGAGAGACACATTAACAAGCAGGCAATTACAGTAAAAAATGGCTGGTGTTATGCTATGATCACAGTAGGTACAAACAGCTAACGTCCATAGTGGTGTAAGTCTATTGCTCGTTTTCAAGAAAGGTAATTCATATTTTCTTTAACAATATCGTTTTCATTTTAAGCTCTTGTTTCACTAGGGTGACGGAAGCTCAAGTTCAATTCATTTGGATCCCTCCCCTTCCCTGTGTTGGGACTAAATTTGGCCTGGCATCTGTGGAGCCAGAGCACATGGAGTGGTCTGGTCCTCAGCCTGGCCCTGCTCAGACACAACCTGGGCTGCCTGCTCCTCAGTCTCATGTCACTCGTCCACACAGGTTACCTGGAGTCACCTTTCAGTCCTGCCCCCAGCCCCTCCACACCCCTCTTCCCAGGAGGCAGGTCATTCTCCTTTAGCAGGGAGCAGCTGGAGTCTGCACGGTTTCTTCTCACACTCGGACTGCCCTTCTATAGTCCGGGTAGGAGGCAGGAAGGGGTGAAGGGATTTATCTTTCTCAAGTTTCTAGACAGTCTGAGTCTTGGTCAGCAGTGTCTGAGCTGCTTGGGGAGTTAGAAAAGGGGAGATGACACAACTGGGGAAACTGTTTCTTAATATTTCAGAAATGTCACCCTTCACAGACCCAAACAGCATGCAATAAGAAGAGAAGGAATGCTTCCAGAAAGACAGTATACCACAGCCACCACCACCCCCAGAAGGGGACTTGCCAGGTGAGCAGATGGCAGCAGGGAAGTCTCCCAGGGGACAGGTTGGGGTTGCCCTTGAGGGTGTCCCTAAGGACAGCAGTTTGTCAACAGGTTGTGAGGCTGGTTGTCCTTAAACACCCTATAATTCATAACTCTATTCTGATTCAGCAGATATCTATCTGCCTGGTTTAATTTAGGTATAGCCTGTCCCAGAAAAAAAATGAGATATTATGACTCTGGAGAGATGCAGTAGAACTTGGTGCATTTTTTGGCCCAGATGAGCATTGGCAGTGTGTGGGTACAGGCATGTTTGGTTGTCGGGTGACAAGTGCTTTTAGGAAACTGAATCTAATACAGTCAAACTTGCACTCTAGTTAAGGAAAGGGTTAACTGACAGAATAAACATTGGTACCTGAGGAAGGTGCAAAATTACTCAAGAACAAACTCAGGGCTCAAAATCCTTGGAAACACTCTTTTAGATATAAACACTATTTGAAGAAAACTTGTTTATGGACTGTACTGACTTGAATCCATCCATATTTGTTGAGCAAATAGAGCCCCAAGAAACAGCATGATAGTTTATTTTTCTATTATTTCTATTTGGTTTTGCAGAAATCAAAATATTTCTCCCTCAAATATTGAGGATTGCTAAGTCAAAGACACTGAAAAGGCAGAGACACTGCCTCAGCCCGCTTGGCTGATGGCAGGACACGAGTCCTTTCTCACTGGGGACGGACAGCACGTGGCACCGGAGAATGTGGCATCTGGGGACAGGGGTACCACCTTCCCACATTTTCCCACTGTTGAAGGATGGGAACTTCTCTTTCCTTTGTCTTGCCACTCTGCTAAGATCTATGGCTCTTCGTTCAACTCCCGTTATGGAAGGCCCCAGCCACTGTCTTGAGAGAGACTTCTGAACTGGGCCCCTCGCGTGGTGGGCACAGTGTGCATCCATCACCTTCTGCTGTTAATCTGACTTTTGTTTTCTGAAAGTGTCTCAACTAAGAATTTATGGGAGATGAGAACAAAGATTAAACTTTCTCTCCTTCAGTTTGGCAACCACAAAGGGACTACTGGAGATGAGTGGAGTCTGGGTGACCTGGCAAAGCCAGCAGGAAAGGTAGGACCAAAGAACAGCTCTTCAGGCCTCTGTAGTGACGGGTACAGAGGGAAACATAAATGTTTTTCTTTATTCTTTCCTTTCCAAATTCAAATTAACAGGAGAAAATTATTTGTATAAATTGGCTCTTAGATATAACAACCCTGGTTTTTTTGTTTTATTTTGTTTTTTTGTTTGGCTTATTGGTTTAAGTTACCTTGAAAAAATTAAACTGGCTATATTTCAAAGAAAGATTTTTTTTTTTTTTTTTAAGAGAAGCTCTCTTTCCAAGTGCCTGTACCTTCATTATAATATTGACAGAACGCATTCAGCCAGGTCTCTAAACCTTTCTCAGTCCCTGGAGATGTCAATCTCACTGTCTTTGAAATGTTAACATCCAGGGAGTTAGATAAACGGTATTCCAGCAGAGATTGGATTTGAAGCAGAGTTAAAGTTTTTTAGACCCGCCACACAATTTCTTTCCCTCAGGGGATACCTTTAGCTCAGGAGATAAAGATTTATATGAATCCGTTTAAATTGCTTGTCTTAAATTGTTTGTATGACCTTTGGCCTTTCGGGGTACCTAATCTGGCTTTTCTTTCCTGTAGAGACCGTTTTTCTCCTTTGTTCTTTTGGACACTCAGGTTGTTAGGCCTTTGTGTGCAGGTGGTCCAGAGGTGGGGAGCTTGCGCACTTCTGATTTCAAGAGTGTTCTTTTTTTAAGTACCAAAGGAAGCAAGAACAGCTTCAGCTTTCTCTGGTGCACCCCTTTTAATAAAAGGATTTGTTCTATAAAAGTTGGATTCAGTCAACAGACCATACTGAAGGATCCGGAAGGCCACACGTGGCCCAGAGGCCGCAGGCTCCCTGCCCCTGCAGTGTACCCCATTTGTCGCTAGCTAAAATCTCCTATCTTTTAAGATGACATTGAGAGTGGCCCGGGTCTTGTTGCAGCTTTTGCTCCCTGTTTGGAGACCTTGGTGTTTTGGTCTCATGCATGGATATTTGTTTTGGTTTTGAGTCATTTGTTCAGGTATACCTTTGATTTAAAACTTTGGTTTATATTTAGAGTGTGATAGAAACTATTTTTTGTTGTTATACTCAAAAAAAAAAAAAGAAAAAGAAAAAGAAAAGAACTATTAAGCATTTTAGAGACAACCAGCTCTAAATCCAAAACAGAAAAATCTTTTGATTCCCACTTAAGCTGGAAAGCTACTCCCTGATATAAAAGAGTGAATTAAAGATAGTGCAGTTGAATGGATGGGTCAGTCCCTGGAGTCAGTCAGGCTGCAGCACAGCTCTTATGGGGATTGAAAGCAACTATCTGTCTCACAGATGGAGTCTATGCAAAAACAGAAGTGTGCCTCTTAGAACAGCTGGTAGCTCACCTATTTATATTGAGATGCTTGCAGAAAATGTAAGAAATCAAGACATTAGAAACAAGATTGTCTTACTCTTAAAAAAAAAAAAAGAAAAATTTTAAATAGTGATTGCCCTAGACCTCTATCAGGCAAATATGCCTCCCCCTGCCCCACCCCTCAAAAATCTTTTTTGGTGTAAATTTCAAAAAAGAAAAAATCAAGTAACAGAAATGTTTGCTATTTACCTGGCTTAATTCTGATAATAAGATACTTTAAAAAATTATTTTAAAAACCCAGAAGTCAGCTTAATTAAAACTTGATTTTAGGCTGGGCACGGTGGCTCACGCCTGTAATCCTAGCACTCTGGGAAGCCGAGCCTGGAGGATCGCTTGAGCTGGAGTTCGAGACCAGCCTGAGCAAGAGCAAAACCCTGTCTCTACTAAAAATAGAAGGAAATTAGATGGACAACTAAAAATATATAGAAAAAATTAGCTGGGCATGGTGGCACATGCCTGTAGTCCCAGTTACACAGGAGGCTGAGGCAGCAGGATCGCTTGAGCCCAGGAGTTTGAGGTTGCTGTGAGCTAGGCTGACGCCATGGCACTCTAGCCCAGGCAACAGAGTGTGTGTGTGTATATATATATATATATATATTTTTTTTTTGAGGTCTCTGTTTTCTCTATAAAACTTCTCAGCTGACTGAATTTCTGTCTTCCTAAACTCCTGCTACCTATGTGTGCTCTTTCTGCGTCTCTTCTTATTGGCATGGTTTTTGCCAAGGACAATATAAAACTTCATTAGCCTTTAAAAAAAAACCTAAAATTTCTTCAGACTGGCTCCTCTAAGTGTTGTTCTTCCACTCACTTGTCCTGCTCCCCTCTGCCACCTTCCATGCCACCTGAGGGCCCAGAAGGGACTCCTGGGACTCCTAGGACTTCTTGAGGACACAGAAAAACATGCCATGGAAGCCCCCTTTTGGGGGGAAGCTTTGTCTTCCTCATGACTCCCTAAGAATTGTGGGTGGATAAGTTTTTTTCAGGTCTAAAATTCTACTCTCTTTTACATTGAGATCCTTGCTCTTTTTGGCTTTTAGATACATACATATGTACATGTGTGTTATATGTTGTACCTGCATGTATGTATTGTCTATACTGTGTTTGTATATTGCCTACATAGTAGCAAACTAACGTAAAGGTAAATGAGTACTCATAAATCAAATAAGCTGCCAAAATTTTCATGTTCACCTGACTTTAGCAATCTTTGGTAAATAAAAATATTAAAAGCAGACATATCTATAAGCATTGGATGCAATACAGACACAAGTTTCTGTTGGGTATTTAAGATCATAAAAGTATGAATGTTACTTAAAAGCAAGTAAATTAAATAAGATGTAAATAAGATAAAAGTTTATAAATGAATTTTTAATAATAATTATGTTTTATAATGTTTACTTAAAAACATTTCTCAAGTCTTTTTGGTAGTGCACCTTAGAATCTTGTTAGATAAGTTAAATGATAGATATTTACTGAATATCTCAATAATTTCCAAACAAGATATAATGCTAAAACATTAGTTATTAAATATAAGTTTAAGCCTATACACTTTTGACTTATTTCAGAAAAACAAAAAGATATTTAGGTTTATTAGTAATTACGTCCTGTTTCATAGGTAAAAATTTGTTCTATGAAGAAGCTTATATTTCTAAAACTTATAATATATGTATTTGTAAGACATTTTGGCATATGACAATTAAAATTGCTTACTTCTAGGCTTTTCACTAGAAATTAAGGTGACTAGGAGTTAAAATTGTAATTAATATGTGTAATATCAGCATCATCTCTCCCCAGGCAAAAAAAATTATGTGTAATAAAAGCTACTGAATATAATAGAGACAATTCTATATACAGGGTATATAAAAATAAGATGTGTTTTTGGTGAAGAAGGTGATAAAAAAAAGACATAAAGATGTGGTTTTGTTAAAGAAAAGGTAATTTTGTATAATTTAGAGATTACGTAAATATTACTTCAACATAAAAAAATAAAGATGATATAGATAAAACTGAATAGGTAAAAAGTGATAAAAAGGTTTTATAAAAGATAAATCTCATAAAAATTTTATAAATAGAATTTTTGTAGGACCAAACTGATATTAAATTTATTATAAGGTTTTTTAAAATGCCTTAATATCACTGACACAAGACTAAAATTTGGTGTTCTCTTTCAAAGAAGATTTTCAGGTGATACTGCTAAAAGATAATTGAAGATCTTGGTTTACCTTTTGAGTAAACTACCAAAAAAGAGAGGATGGGGAGAAGCAGATTCTGTCTGCCTCATGCTGTCTTTATTGAGTCTTTTTATTATTTAGAAAACAGAATCTCCTCTCTATCTAGTAAGGGTTTTGTTTTTTGAAATTTTTTAATTATCATTTTGGCTAAATTAATGATTATTATTTTACAGTGACCTCTGATCCTATTTTGATCAAGTGTTTTAAACCTTTAACATATTTGACAAAATCCAATGTCAAATTCTAAAAGTCTTTTTGACCTCAAACTAACTAACTTTGAGATATCGCAGAGGGTCCCTGAAGCATCCAAAAAAAGAGAGAGAGAGATGATAAACTAGCTTATTTGATATGTTAAATTATATGGAAAGCATTGTTAAACAAAAAATGTTTACCTTTGAGTTACATTTGTATGGATATGTTAATATTTATTCCAAAATTGTATGAGATTCCCCCAAATCTGATATGTTTTGGTACATGTTGTCAGTCATAATTATGGCTATTATGTTAAATTGTTGTAGGCCACAGAAAATAACCAAATTTTCTTGTCCATTGTCTCTTTAACCATGTCTATTTTAAGTATCATCTGCTGTTAATTGCATTATTCTGATGATTTTTTCTAAAAGCTCTTTGCAAAACCTAAAGTGTTGCATTTTCAAGGAGGTTCATGGAAAAGACTGCAACAAGTATTCTTGAATATAGGTTTCTGACAGCTTTGAGATCATGTCATCGGACTAGGTAAAAATTTCCAGAACTGTAATGAAAAAAACTGGAATCATAAAATTGCTAACCCAACATCAAGCAAAACGAGATTTAATTACATGAAACCAAACCGAAGAAGGACTGGAATAATTTTTTATAACTTTTTTGTTTAAAGCATTACTGATTCTTTTTATATTTTGCTTTCCAGAGTTAAAAACATTTTTTTCCTCTTAAGCTATCTACAGCTTACAGCAATTTGGTAAAGTATATTTTGGGGAACAATAGTTGAAACATTTACTTTCTCTCTACTTGATCCCTCCAGAACTTGGAAACTATTTTTGAGTATTCTTATTTTTATGTCAATATATTAATAGTTATCTGCATTAGTTCAATAAAAATTTGCTCTTTTTGTAGCAGGACAATTGGAAACACAGGTTACATTACCAAAGCTGCAACTGGGATGTCATATTTTAAGGTATGACCAGCCCACTTTAAGGAAATAAGGTCGACTTTAGGGAACCGTTTAAGCCCTTGGCCTGGTACCTTGTCTACATGGCTCCCTTCCAGAGTTCCCAGCCCTACTGTAAGTAAAGAACATCACTTTCTGACAGGCCTAGGAGCCTCAAAATATTTGAGAGAACTCAAGAAAAAATTTGGCCAGGTACTTCAGGTAAAATCTGATGGCGAGTCTGAGGCTTGGTTTCCTCACCTGGAAAGGCTTTCAATGGTCTAATCTGAAACTCTGTGTGAAAAGTTCCAGCAAAGCCAACTTAAAAGTGCCTATATGATAAATCACTATTCTCGCTGTACTTATGTAAATGATCAGGCCACATATAATGAAACCAAACTTATTTTTTAATTAAATTGGACTTACTGTGATTATCTTTGGTGAACTGTGGGTGATTGTAAAGAGAAAAGCTATGCTTCAGAAGAAAACTATAGCACAACTATTATTAGATTCTAGCCCTGTCCATTATTTTTGAGTTTTATTATCTGGACTGAATCCTAAGTTTTTAGTTTCTTTCAGTATCTGGTTATGATTCTCCAGACTAGCTTTTCTAATTTTCTCCCAACTTTCTGACTTGAAATCACTAGAAGTTAAAACTGTACCTTTCTTGAAGCCCTGACAGCTAAAGCTAGACAACCTGAAATAAACTTTGGTGACATCATCACAACTTATTTATGGACAAAAAGTACACTGGAACATCTGATCCAAACTACAGTCCAGAAGAATCTGTCAGATGGCCACTGCCTGCCCACTCCAGCTGAAGATTCTTTGAGCCCAAAACTAGAAATCTTCTCAGCTGGCTGCCCTCAGACTCAGAGAGCTTCAGACTGCTCCAAACATAACCTTTGTGTTCCTTTTGTTTCCACAGAAATGTCTTATTGAATACCTGTGTGCCTACACTCTGTAGGGATCTGGCTTCCACAGAAACCCACTCACAACATAACCTCTGAGATAGGGCGCAGCTATTTGACCCAACTGACCTGGTTCAGGACTAAGAGACTGATACAATAAAATACGGGACAATGTATTCAGATTTTTTTCCTTTCTGCTTGTTCCAGTCTGTGTTTTCCGCTCCCTTCTCCAAATCTCTTATCTGAAAATCTCTAACCTAATCTACCAACTTGGCTTTTAATATGTTAAACTTTCTGAAAGTTTCAAGGGGGAACTGAAGGAAAACAAAATATTTCTCCCCCAAATATTGAGGATTACTATAAATTAAAGACACAGAGCATGCAGGGAACAGTCTTCCTCAGCCTCCACCTGCTTGAGGTAGGACAGGGACCCTTCCTCACTGGAGACAACTTGCTTGCTGGCCCAGAGAAGGCACCAGCAGGCACCAGGGCAATCTGGAAATAGGTTTTACCACCTTCCCACACTTCCTCCCCTTTTAAAAGACAGGAACTCCTTTGTCTTATCACTCTGCTAAAATATATGGCTCTTTGCTGAGTTACTATTTCATTTAGGCACCGGCCCCCAAGCCACTGCCTTGAAAGAGAGGCTTCTGAACCAAGGCCCCTCCCAGCACCTGTCATCTGCTGGGTTTTCTCTTGTTAATCTGACTTTTGTTCTCAGGAGAGTGTCTCAACTAAGAACTTCTGAGGGTTGAGAATAGAAAGTACATTTTCTCCCCTTCAGTTACTATTTTTTTTTTTTTTTGAGACAGAGTCTCGCTTTCTTGCCTAGGCTAGAGTGAGTGCCGTGGCATCAGCCTAGCTCACAGCAACCTCAAACTCCTGGGCTCGAGTGATCCTCCTGCCTCAGCCTCCCGAGTAGCTGGGACTACAGGCACAAGCCACCATGCCTGGCTGATTTTTTTTTTATATTATATATATTAGTTGGCCAATTAATTTCTTTCTATTTTTATGGTAGAGACGGGGTCTCGCTCAGGCTGGTTTTGAACTCCTGACCTTGAGCAATCCGCCCGCCTCGGCCTCCCAGAGTGCTAGGATTACAGGCGTGAGCCACCGCGCCCGGCCCCTTCAGTTACTATTTAGCAAACTCCAAATTATTCTAATCTAATATTCTGGGGGTGTTACATCCAAGCTACAAACTTTTCTGATGGCTCCACATAACCTTTGGTTGCAAGGATTTTAGCACCACCAGCTGAAGCCGTGTTCTTTGACAGTGTTCCTGTGGGACTGGAACTGAGGAGGGAGACCCTCTCCCCTGCGCTGGGGACAGAACAAGCCTGGGGTGATGTTCACAGCAGAAGTCAGGACCTCCAGGGACTCTACCTAAACCCTGTGCTCCTTATCCACGAGCAGTTTCCCATCTAGTTTTCACATCCAGAATGCTGGCAACTCAGGAGTATTAGACCTTTTGAAATACAGGAGAAGGGAGAGGAGGCAGGTGCCATGGGGCAAAGGATGACCAGACGCTGTCCTGAGGCATATTTACATGAGCTGGCCTGGTGGAACTGCCCAATGTGGGAACAGCATTTGCCTTTTTTTTTTTTAAAAAAAAAAAAAAAACAAACTGAACACTCTGAGATCTGATTTCAGGGACACATATGACAACCAGGAAGGAAGTAGGCTGCCAGAACAGCCTCACTGAAAGGACATAACAGCAAGAGGAAGTATTTTAAAAGTTACCCAGATGAATGTTTAATAACACACACAAACTCCATAACAAAATTTTAGTCTTTATTTGTCAACTACCCCAAACCATGAGTTTACTGCACATATTTTTCTGTTCTGAAGGGCAATTTACATCAAAATTTGTGACATATGCAAACTGTGTCCTCAGAACATTCCAGTTCTTGAGGCATCCTTGCCTGTGGGCATCCACAACAGCAGAGCCAGCAGGGCACTGGGTTCAGGCAGGGGATCTGACAGGTCCTACCCACCGGCAGGCCACTGGCCATCAAGTGGGGCTGCAGGGTCGGCTTGGGGAGAGTGGACCTCCATTGCCTGTAAGGTCCTGTCTCAGAGAGCCTGGAGCAAAATAGCAAGCGTCTCTACTGGAAGAGGGTCTACCGCTGGCCTGTCTCTTCTCCTCCACTCCAGCTATTCTTCATGAGCATGTTCCTAAAAGCAGTGAAAATAAATAGCAGGAAAATAGGCCATCGCTGCCTTCATGTGGCAGGCTATCCAGCAACAGTTACCAAGGGAAGGAGGAGATCCACCTGCCTTGACCCGGGCTCAGTCCCAAAGACAGGGTTGTGAAAAAAGCAACATGCAAAATGATACATATGGTGGGACAGCCTCAATGCAACATTGAGATGGGTACAATCAGCGACAAACGATCTGGGACCTATGGAATTAAAGCATAGACCTCTGGAATCTCTCCACTTTCAGAATGTTCGCCTGTCATGGAGGGGAAGCATGTGATCTGAAAGCAATGAAAAGCGGTTTGAACTGTCTGGAGGTGCAGCACATCAACCAAGGCAGTATGAGTACCCAAGACTCCCAGAGCTGTCCCAGCCCTGGGATTTAGTCTCATTTATGCCTTAGCCTAAGGCCCCCCTTTCTCTAAACACAAACTCCAGGCAGGTGCCTTTCTAACTCAAACCCAATTGACAGTCTAGCTGGGTCCTCTGTAGCGTGACTAACAATCCCATTTTGCCAGGGATGGAGGGGGTTCCAAAATTTCAGTTGCATGCAGTTGGTCGCTTGGTTCTCTATAGTGTTCCAGAAGATATTAACTACTGCCTGAGTTTTTACTTATATGAAATCCCAAGAACAAGAAAAAGCCAAGAACACACCCCTGTGAGACATGAACATTTTCTTCCCTGTGACCCAGAGCTCTTAAGCATAACAAGTACTCTAACTCTTCAACTACATCTTTCATTGAGCATACACTAAATCCTAGTTTGCCGATTCCTTTGCCTATCAAGACAAGGAACAAGGAAGCCATTCTTTTCAAAGTCCTGAGACAGCTGTCAGGATTCTTAACCCCCATGATTGCATGGTTGGTTCATTCCCTGGGGCACCCTCTGGAATGCAGCTGTGCCCACCTATACCATCACGCCGCTCTCTAGTCAAACTGTGGATCCCTCAAAATTAAAAAGCTCAAGGTCCAGAGGTATAAAGGTAAGAAAAGAGGTAGTGGCCAAAGTCAGCAAGCATGTCCCAGGAAATGCAGCTCTGCTGTTAATATTAAACAACAACAACAAAAGAATTCCCATAACAATTAAGATCAAATGTCTGTGTGGAGAATGAAGAGGACACAATGCCCCTGGAACAGACTTCCAAGAGAGTTTCTCTGCAGTGCTGGCGGTGTTAAATATTCTCCAGTGAAGAAAGCCACACGTAGGGGCCTCGTGAAACAGAAGTTTCTCATTTTGTCGGTTTCTTCTCCTAGGATAATATATCCTAAAATTCTTTGCATCTATAAGATGTATAAATTACTACAGTTCACAAGACACTATCTGCTCCCCAAAACATATCCATGCTGAGTGGCTACTGAAATATCTTAAACCTAAACCCTCCTGGCACATTGCAGTGGAATTCTGCAATATTGCCTCTGAAAAGAATGAGGTAAGTCTTTGCTGTCCAGATACAAATAACACTGTATGAAAGTGTGTACAAATGGGCTCCATGGTTTTTTTTTAACCATATGTATGGCTGTGTATGCGTATATATATAGATAGATAGATAAAAAACCAGACAGATAGACGTGGCCTTGCTCTGTCACCCTGGCTGGAATGCAGTGGCCTGATCATACCTCACTGCAGCCTTAAACTCCTGGGCTCAAGTGATTCTCCTGCCTCAGCCTTCAGAGTAGCTAGGACTGCAGGCATGCACCACCACGCCCAGCTAATTTTTGTGACTGTGTTTTTTGCAGAGACAGGGTCTCTCTGTGTTGCTCACACTGGTCTCAAACTCCTGACCTCAGATCCCCCCTGACTTGGCCTTCCAAAGTGTTGGGATTACAGGTATAAGCCACCGTGCCTGGCCAAGTTCATGTATATTTACAGAAAAGTGAAATGTGTTGGAAAAACAAATTGAACTCTTCTTGTGGACACTTCTAGGGAGAAGAATTTGGGCTGGGAAAAAGGAGATGCTTTATATTTTTTGCGCTTCTATACTGTTAACATTTTCTGTAGTTAATATGTATTATCTTTGTATTGAAAACCCCTTTTAAAAATCACCAAAAAAGACATTCCAATGCTTCATTGGTTGCAAAACTCGATAAAGGCTAAAACCTGTGTAACACAAGGGATACAGCGAGCATTTAATGTGTGCTTGTTGAATAAATTTAAAAATACAGATAAGAATAGGAGTAGCATATATTTGAGAACTATCAAATCTTTTGCTGAGCCTGGAATTAATGGCAATTATTTTTTAGTATGAGTATTATTTAGTATTGGAGTGCTACACCCCATCTAAACAGCTGCACTTTTCCAAAATAAACAACAAAAATGTAAGTGATCAGATTTACTTAAGCAAGTAGAAATGTTTGGGATTCTATAAAAAGATGTATTTGGAAAAAGCTCAGTAATTTTAAAGCCTTGTCAAACTATAATTGGCATGAGGAAGCATATACTATATTAAATAGGCAGAAAAAGCCTGAGTCTGCAGTTGCACAGTCAGTTAATCCTGCCCTCCTGCGCCCTGACAGAGCTCACCAGCCTGAGATCATGGCCCTCCTCTGCAGTGTTACCGCGGGTAATGGCCGGAGCCCAGCAAACAAACAGAAGAGGGGAAATGGCACAACATTTCAAAAATACATCTTCAGTACTCGGACGGTTGCTCTTCTATCTTTTTTTAAAAAAAAAATCTTTAAGAAAAAAGCTTTGGCAATCATTTCCAAAGAATGAGAGACAAAAAGACAAAGAATAAAAAAAAATCTTAACCTCAGCCATTAAAACAATGGTGAACCACCTCTTGCATTTTCCTGGATGGAGCTGGAGCACATTCTTTTAAGTGCAGTACCCCAAGAATGGAAGAACAAGCACCACATGTACTCACTAGCAAATTGGTACTAATTGTTCAACACTTATGTGCACATATGATAGAGTGTCAGGCAGGTGGGAGCAGGGAGAGGCTGGGAAATCCACACCTAACGGACCCACTGTGTGCTCTTTGGGAGATGGGCATGCTTGTCAGGTGGTGCAAAAGCAATATATGTAACTGAAACTTTTGTAGCCCATAATACTGTGACATAAAAAAATCTTAACCATTTCTCAAACATCACTGGATTGTAGGACAGACAAAAATGTCCCATCCAAGAGTGGCCATAATACTTTTTGCCTCAAGAAAATAGTAAGAGTCTACCCAACTGGCTTCTGGGAGAGACCAAGGAGAGGTGCACATGGAAGGCCAGGTGGACGAGCAGGAGACCCCGGCAGGTGCACAGGCATTATGGCTGGACCTCAGTCAAAGATTCAGTTTCCTTCACTCAGCAAGCATTTTCCACAAAAACTACAGCTCCTACATACATTAATACATTTCTTTGTGGGCAGAGTTGTCTCCAATTTAGACTTTACTTCCCTGAGAAATGGTACAACACCATCTGAGTGCTTTTATCACTCTAGTCAGTGGCCAATCCTGAAACACAAGTTTTCTTACTCCAAGCAAGAACTGATCTACACCAAATTAAAAAGGGCAGTTTAAGTAAATGTAAACACACCACTTGGTCAATTTTCACAGTTATCGTGGATGACAGCAGTCTACAGAACACTGAAATCATTGTCTTGGGAAGACCGGGAAGACCATCCTCCTTTTGGGAATGTGCTCGTCCTTTAATCAGCCAATTTCCTACACACACTCTTGCTGTGATGCTCAACTGCTGAACCGAAGCCCCATTTCTGATTTCCTCAAGAGAAAAAGATGTGGGCAAGATGTGGGCAAGACTGGGTCTATCCTCATTAAAGTCAAATATTTACAATGAAACAAAATCACTTGTCTTTCCATTTTTCATTCTTGAATGGAGGAGTGACGGATAGATCTGTGGTAATCCTCCGGACTGCTAATGTGTTCGGGCATGTCATAGCCCCTCAGGAAATGTCCACTGTTTTGTTGAGCAAAATAATACAGTTGTCTGGCGAGCAGAGGCTCCACCTTTAATAAGAGATTTTAAAAGATGTTATTGAGATGTCCTGTAATCAGCCCATCATTAAATACCTCTCAAATTCTAAGGAACAGTAAAGTCCAAGGTTTTATGCTATAACACATCAAAACATTTCATATCTAGGGCCATTGAAGAACCAATTTTTAGTTAGTCCTTATGTAAAGCCATCTGTAAACAAGTAACCAAAATGTACTGAATTCTGGGTTAATGGTGCTGCTTTTCAATCAACTGCCACTTAATATTTACATTTAACTAAGACCAAAGCAGATCAGATAAAATAATCAAATTAAAAGGAAGTCTTAGGTAATATTCAGAGTAATTTAAGCCAATGATTTTGTTTTTCCACAATTGCAGTTTGCAGAGTTTGACATTCAGAACTCATCCGGAATGACTTCATTTCTAGACAATCTAGATAATTTTAAACCAAAGGTAAAAGAAAAAGAAAGTAAAATTAAACAACAAAACTGCTATCATGGGAAAAGAGAAGTTAATTGACCTCACATTTATCTAGTTTGGTTATTAGTATGGATCACATTCACAAGAAAAAACCCTCAACTTCCAGCTTTTCCTGATCTTATAACATCTAAGACAAGCTGAAAGCTCTCAATAAATTATGCTGTTAAATTGAGTCTTTATGTTATTCAATATATAATGACTTAAGCGTAACTCCTATGTAAGAACCTGAAATGAATTGAATCTATAATAAAAAAAAGTAGAACTCATGGATGTACATGAGTATGTTTTCCTTTTATGGACCATACAGCGCCATTTTCAGGAGAGCCTTGCATCCAAATAACCCTTAAAATCAGGTTGATGCCAGAGTGGATCATCAACTTCTTAAATGTTGTTTAGCAATGACAAGTTTATTTAGCGATTTAGCAACCCCTGTTAACAAAGTATCAATTATTATATCAATAATCATATCAATTATTATGTCAATCACTAGAGAGAATTCATGAGAAAAGTCTATGGGATTATATTTTGGTTAGTGTGTTGGCTGTTTTTTGTTTTTACAATCTTACAATGAAGAAGGAGGGCTTCTGTGTTCAAGATAAAGTAGTGTTTTATTTCAGTTTTCAACAGGAAATATCATCAGAGCTAAAATAAGATCTACATTTTGATATTACGGGTATAATTTTTTAGCTGGTATTGATCGCTCGCTATCTGGGCCCATTAATAGCTCTTGAAGGTATGTAGCAATGTGAAGTTTTCAAATTAAAAAATCTTAGGTATTCGTGATTAATGCTAAATATTATCTGTAGAAACCTTTTTCTTTTTTATGAAAAAGACATTTACTTGCCACAGTTGAACCCATCTTGAACTATGTCAGAGAACATGATGGTTCTCGCCTGCTTGAACTCCTTGACAGACTTAGCTTCTTTCAAATAACATATGTCCAATAATTAAACAATTTCTAAGATTCCAGAAAGAAAGAGAGGCTGTGAAATATTTGGAGGGACCCACAAAATAAGTGCACCCCTGCGTGGACAGCTTCTGCTTGGGAAGAGCTTCTCCCCCAAGGGAAGAGCCGCGCGCTAGACAGCGTTCCCAAAGCAGTCTCAGACACGGAGGATCTCCCTGGCAACTTTTAGCACCAATCCCTTTAAATCCCTATCAAATGGGAATATGACAATTTTCCTGAAAAATAAGAAGGATGGAACAGGTGGTGCCCTCGGTTTGAGGCCTCCTCCCCAGGTCTGTGGTGAGCGGATCTCGTGTCTGTGAGCACGTGTGGGGCCCGGGCCGTGCGCCCTCTGGGCTGCGCTTCCTCTGGCACTATTCACTTCACGTTTAGGACTTCTCTAAACGAGTCCCTGACCTTGGTACAGAACGGGGACACTCAATTACGTGAATGTAACTGACTGAGTACTCACATGAGCCGTGATGAGCTTCCGTTGCCTCTGGGGGTCTGGAAACTCCTCCCCGAAGCACAGCGTCACCTGGAATCTTGGCAGGGGGCGGCTGTGGTGGGCAAATGCTTGCAGCTCTGGAGAGGCCCACAAGAAAAAAAAAACAAATGATGCTCAGAAACCCTCATCACTGAACAATGCCAGGTTAAACAGGAAACAAGAGCATTCTGTGACTCTGAAGATGCCAGGAGGAAGGGGCATGCTTTGTCTCCCTCAGCAAGGCTCTTAACCTGCCACCCTAGACACAAAATCCCATGGGCTTCATGACAGTGTGTGCGGCTCCCCTGGATTCTTCACGGGACATGTGGTCCCAGGCTTACAAACACTGATCTGCAGTGCCAGACCCATGAGGGGCAGAAGGTAGCAGACAGGAGTGAAGTTGGGAGAAAAAGAAGAAATGTAGTCCTATTAAGGCAAAAGACCAACTTATGCAAAGGAGAAAATTTCCTTTTAAAAAATCATTATGTTCTGATATTCCAGGATTATTTTAAAACTTCCTCCCCAACTACAGAGCCACATAATCAAGTGTCTGTGCTACTGAGGACAGCTACGGGACTCGGCACCACAGCAAGCATGCAAGGCCAGCCCGGGGACTGAGCACTGCTTGGGCATCTGTGAGGCCTACACGTTGTGGGACAGACGATAACCTGATATGAGAGAGGCGGTGATGAAGCACACTGGCCCCATGCTCACAGATACGCATAGGCCGGAGCCACCACTCCCATCCGAAGGGTGACAAACAGACGGGAGTGCCTTGGGCAGATGTGCGCCCCGGCTCTGGCTGACCCATGCTCTCCGCCCATGTGCAAGATGGCTCTCCTGCCTAGAGCGACAGTAAAATGTTATGTCTGCAGAACAGCGGAGTTTACCCAGGAGCCACTAAAGCTTCCGCACAACAGCTCCTCGGATGTGTCCTTATCAGATACACACCCTCGGGCCGGGCCTCTGGGGCTGTCCCTGGTGGTGTGCAAATCCTGAAGGGGTAGATATCAAAGATTTCCACTGTTCTCTTCAACTGAAGAAACGTTTCTAGCTAACTCACAGGACTATTTGACTTCCTGCCTTTTTTTTTTTTCCAGAATTCAAATCAAACCCAAACGACTTAGTCAGAATGTGTAAAATACATGCACACTGCCGTGGTTTGAGACTACACCTACACAAGCCGATCAGAGTGGCAAGCTGGCACAATTCTCTGAAAAAGTCATGCCTCAAACACTTGATAACATGAGAACATTCAGTGGGAATCCTTAATCATGCAGAAGCTGGTCTACACAGCTGCAGTTTTTAAGTTCACAGCACCCTCCTAGAACCTCAGTGAACACTTTGAGGTAAGAAGTTATAATGGGCAAAAAACACAGCCCCGGATTACAGATGAAGGGGTAAAAACCAGAGCAGCTCTTGCTCACAGATAAATATTAAATTCTGAGCAAGGGAGTTCGCAGCTTGCGGATACTCACTGGTGCCCCGCCTTCTCGCAGCGCACCTGTGACTCAAAGCGTGCTTTACAGTAGCCTGGTCACAATGGGGGTTCTATCTCCTAAAACATGCATGGCAAGAGAAACTCAGAGAAGCAAGTGCCAGTTTCCTGGGATGCCTTAATTAGAAAGCCCTCACCTTGTGGTATCTTATGAACCCAAAGACACTGAGATCCACAGTCTCTGAAGAAATCCAGACTCAGCAGGCCTCAGCCTTCCTGGGACATGTGGGCTCTTTCAGACCCCAAGGCAGACACAGGAGATGCCAATGGGGTGCCCCTTAGTGGCTTTCTCAGTTCCCTGCATTAGCATCACACTGACCTCAACACAGGTGGTCCCAGCAGGGGCTTGCAAACAGTTCTGCCACTAGAGGGAGAGCTGTCTGGGCGGGTGCCTTCCTCACCTGCCACTGCCTCAGAAGGGACACAGTTCTCCCTTATCCTTTTGTCAGCCTCTGTGTGAAGGTCAGTTATCTACAGACACTATTTGTTTTGGGCACCGAAAGACAGTTTAGATGAGCTTATGCAAATTTGGGCCACTTACACCCTAAAGGGTCAGCAAATGTCTGCAGTGCCAGAGCACCCAGGTGCCTCACATTTTTATGTTAAATGAATTGAATGAAGAAGCATATTCAGGAAAAGGGAAGGCATGTGAAAAACCAAAGACCACAGGGTAGTTCTGAAGGGGACCTCATGAAAGAATAGGTTTAGGAAAGAGCAGAGGAAGAACTGGCAGTTAGCTGGCAGGCAGAGCAGCTCTCTACCCCAACCATGGCATCTTGCATCTGGACAGCCAGATGAAGCTCCAGCAGAGACATGGCCAGTGGTTTCACAAAAGGCAACCCAGGGCTAATTTAATCATCTTGAAATCAAAACTAGGAAAACAAAACTTACTGATTCTTAAAAATAGGATTAGAAACATTCATATCACAGAGATAACTCAAAGCACTCTCATAATTTCCTCTTTGCAAAATCAGTTTAGCATACTCAATCCTTGGTCCCACCTGCAGGGCAGCATCTGCATAAGGGTGACACATCTCATAACCAAGAATGTTAACAATATACTTCTAACCTTTATAATTTTTCTAGGAACCTGAAAAGAGCTGCCACATCAGCAGACATGCTTGCTGAGATCATACTGCAATAAAATGTAACCTTGTTAAGAGGTGACTCTTCGCTGAAAACTAGAATTGCAAGAAGTCAGCCTCAGTCACTGTCCACCTGGGCCATCTCATCCTTCATCCGGACCCTCTTCTCACCCCTCCATCCCACAGGTCAGACTCAAGTCAGACAGGAGACCTAGACCTAGTCTGGGATCAAGCCTGCTGGGCTCCCCTGGTTAAGAGGAGGAAGACTTCAGCCAGAGGTAGAAGGGATCCTGTCATTTCTGAGCCCCGCCTCTGGGGCAGGCAGATATGTTACCTGACAAAAACTGCTGGGTGTCAAAGAGCTTGCAGGTCTGGTCTCTCTCCAGTTTGTTGGGCCGGTCGCTGCACAGGGCCAGGGGCCCATCCCAGTAGATCCTGCTCTGGCACAGTCTTTTGGCATAAAGCCCGTCGGGGGCCATCCACAGGACCACACCCCTCTCCAGGTGGCTCAGCAGTTTCTCGATGTTTTTCCTCTGGCCATTGTCCTCAGGGTAGGGGAACAGCACCTGGTCCAGGTTGCTGGCATCGTAAGTGTGTCCGTGGGAGATCCGGCAGCCCTCCGGGCTGGACGTGGTCAGCTCCTTCACCAGGATTTCCCGGTAGTACAGGCAGATGTGCAGCCGGCAGTCTGCAAACACAGAGCCTCAGAGTCAGTGCTAGCGGGCCGACGTCACCTGCCATGACGCCAACGAACGGCCCAGAGCAGACTTGCCCAGAGCAAAGCGTGTCTGGTGAAACCAGAGTCCCAAGATGCTCTGTACACGAGTGAAATGTTCCAGGCCTCAAGTGAGTCTGGGAATTGCTGCACCCGTGTCTCCCCGCCGGGAGCCACAGACAGTACGAGCACGTCCAGCACTTTAGAGTCCTGTGGAGAGAAACCTACTTAATTTGTCCAAACTAGCATTTTCCAAATTTATGTGGCCACAGATGCTTTTTTTTTGAGGGGCCATATCTTTCATTAAGTTTTTGCAGAATATGTTTACCTCATAATAGAGAACACCACTGTTAAGAATTTAATAAGTCACTTTTTTTGGATGATGATGCTGACAGTGGTAACAACATTTATGTCTAAAATACTATGTGTCACCAAATGAGAATTCATCTTTAAGCAAATCAATTTTGATTCTGAAAGTTTAATTTCTATTAGCAAAAAACTATAATGATGTTTCAGAGAGAAGAAAGTATGTCCACATACCTGAAACTTTCCTAAATATCAGTATCAATATGACATCATTTAGGTTATATATGTTTATGTGTGTGTATATATTTTTATATATGTATGTGTGTGTATAAATGTATATTCACCTTTTTAGAACCTGAAAGGGTAGTGGAATGTGATGTTTTTATTTTCTATTTTTGTTTTTCTGGTTTTAAAATTGATTTTCCACACTGGATATATGCTGGTTTTACCATAAAAGTAATTCTTGTGAAAACAATTAATGAGACAAATGCTCTAGGAGTTAATCTGCTGAAATTCCCACTACGCTTTGTGTTCAAGTTTGAGAAGAACTCTAAAACTGTACTAAAACTTAAAACAAGATGAAGCCATTTATAATAATTTTGCTGATTTCAGAAATATCTTTAAAATATCACCTGCAGACTGAAAGAACCAATCAGGGTTTGCAAAGCCTCCTAAACCGAATTGCAAGAGGGCAACTAGGACAGGAGGCAGACGCCCACCGGTGCTTGCCTGGGACTTAGCAGTGAACGGGAATCACGGCTCTCCCATCAACATGCCCAAGGCTGGCAGTCAATCTGTATTATGCACACCCGGATGAGAAACCCACAAACCCTCTTATTCTTCAGTGGCAGGCTTTGAGACTTAGCCCACATCACTGTTTCAATCCTCTGCTTTGATACACCAGCTGAGAGCAAGTCAGACGGCACGCCCCAAGGAGAGTGGGTGGTGGCCATTTGAGGTGACTCGTGGGGCAGGTTTCATTTCATTTAATGTTGTCAGAAATCACGAGGTCACAGAGATATAAATAGCTGTTTATTTCTACTCTTTAGGCACCCACACAAGTCTTAGGTACTCAAGAAAAGGGTTTGAAAGTTTCTAAAAACAAACACAAGCCTTCCTGCTTGGAAGCCCCTCCTCTGAGAAGGTACCCTTAGTTATTCATGAGCATCTCAGAAGGAAAGCACTTGTCTCACTGGGGACTTCAGAGCTGGAAGGAGCTGGAAGGTAAAACTCCACGTCCCCTGTAAGCAAGAAAAGTGCCAACTCTCATCTCTCTGTAACCTTCAGAATTTAGTTTGTTTTCTGTTGCATATTTTTAAAGAAGTCAGGGGGCAAGGTGAGAATTCTAAACTTTAAGCTATTTGTTTTTAATATAAATACAAATCCCACTTAAAAGCAACCCAAAATATTATCTATAAAATAAATATACATGTACCACACATGCTAGTAAGCCTTGAGGTGCCTTTCTTAAAACAGGTAAGATCTTGGAGAATTTTACATTTTTTAGAAACGGAACTTTAAAAATCATATTTATTTGTAAGCTATATTAAAGTTCAGAAGAAGACCAAAATGTGCATTACTTTTAGGCACACTAACATTACGGAGACGAGGGACCAGCACTAATGTCCCTGGGGAGCAGGTGAGGAGGATGTTTGTGTCTAAACCTGGAAGGATGGTCAGCTTCTCAAAATGAGAAGCCTTTGCACTTTCCTAACAAATTATTCTACATTGTGAGAGCACTGGCTGAAGGGGGCCCTCAGTAAAGGGAATTGGAGTATTTGCACATTCTTGGAGATTCTGAGAGGTGCCAATGGAGAAGTTAAAAGGATTCCATTCAAACTAGCTGGGGGACCTGTCATCACAGTCACAAGCTGGCTTCTCACTGCCAAGTTTTCTGCTAGTGCTCATTATTTACTGTGGTGCCCAGCCTGAGTGCAGGACCGGTCTACACCTACTTCGGACCCCAAAGGGAGGAAAGCGAGTGTATAAATGTCCATCAAATCTACCCGAAGATGACGAGGAGCCAGCAGCAGAGGCTGGCCTCCTGCAGGTGCCTCCAGAACCAAACGCTGCACTCACCTGAGAGCGCCAAGGCTTCAGCAGACCTTATGCTTGGCTCTGTGGGGATTCCGGGAGCCTGGGACTCAGGTGGGGCACAAGCATAAAAGGTTCCTGTCACCTGGCAACCTGCATTTGCAAATAAAAATCAGATGATGTCTAAATAGAGAGTCCGATGCACTGGGAGGCTGCCTGAGGTGTGCACTAAGCCTGGGAAGAAAAGGGCAAGAGCCTTACACTCACCTTCTAACCCACACCTGGCATGAGCAACTGGCAGGGCACGCTCTTGTGAGGCAAGGACAAGCCCAGGTTCCACTGGAAAAACCAGAGTTGAAGGAGAAAAGAGCTGTTGCACAGCTTTAGAAGGAAACTCTCTCTCCACAATTGATAAACAGGGAAACCGAGACTCAGAGAGATTAAGTTATTTGCCCCTGTTCACACAGCAAGTTCACAGCAGAGCTGAGAGCTCAGGTCCATGTGAGTTCTAACACCGAAGAGCCCGTTTAAAAACTAACAAATGATTTAGTCCATGTTTATGTTGCTTGCTACTTCTGGGTGCAGGACAAAACTCAACCATGCATGGATAGAGAAAGAACATGTAACAGAACACCTTCTTTTGCTGGCACTTCATTTACCTATGCTTCAAAATGTCTGTCTATTCCATCTTTTTGCACAATTCTAAACACTGCCTCTTTACTATGGTTATTAGTTCAAGAGAGCTGATACACTGGACACAGGTCTGAATTTCAGAAGCTAGTTTAATGTTAACTGATTCCTCCACTATGATGTGGGAAACAACCTTGGCTGCAAATCACTCTTGAAAAACCAATACAACCAAATTCTGAGCTTTTTTTGTAAACATGCCACAAAATACCAACATTAAATAATGGTGCACCTCTTCACTACCAGAAGCCCAAGATGACTTGAACATGACTGGGAAAAAAAAGCAAATCGGCCAAATTGTGAAGGAGCAAATAATCCTAGAATATCCAAAAGGATCAGTGTGTTGACCTTTTTCAAGACTTCTATTTAAATAACTAACCCCAAAGTCTTGAAAGCTTGAGTTTTGCTGCATTCAGCACACCTTGTGAAATTTCCCCTGCACCTAGCAGTGCTTCTGCTGAGTGAGCTCATTCCGATGTCATGGGAACTCCTATGGGCATGGGACCACATAAAATCCTGAATGAGCAGGTTTGTCTGGGACTCAGTAGCTAGGCACCTGCAGGAACATTTTATGTGTTTTTCATGGTGTTCTGTGAGCTTCCAAGATCTCCTCTATTAAAAAAAGGGTGGAGGGTGTTTTTAGCTACCTGGAATGATCTCTGTGATGCTTAAATAAGACTCCATGTACGGCAATGCCTAGCATGGATCCTGAGACTAAACTTGTTCTGGGACCTCACCATCCTGCAGGACAGAGAAAATCCTCCTCGCCCCTGTACTGTACGTGAAATCTATCTAGCAGCCCCTGAGAAGGACAAAGAGCTGCAGTGCCACCCAGAAGAACAGACGAAGGTTCACCACAGCCCACGGCCAAATTAGGTCTTCTGTCCCATGCTCCAGTGCCTTCCTTACCATTTTCACAAGCTGGGCCTTGCCAGTGGTGGCCACGGTGTCCAAACGTCATGGGACATTGGTATGGGATTTCAGGGTGTGGTTGATCAGGGACGTAATCCCTCCAGCTTCGGTCGAGGGGTGGCATCACGTAGTTATGAACCTGCTAAAAAAACATGGGGAAGCTGAGATAAAAAGCACTGGCACCGGGAAAGGGCGTGCTCTTATATCCTCCCAAACTCTTCAGGGAATCCCTTGTTAGGCTAGTGGCCAAATCATGCCAATCATTTCACCCTAAGTGGAAGCTATCAAAAAGCACAAAGTCTGTGGCCACATACTATCAAAAAGCACAATGGAGACACTGTTGTAATGTTTTATAATATGTAAAGCTTCATCATATGGCTACATCTGGCACCAAAACTTCTGCAGGGAAATTTGCCTTCTTTTACCCACCAAAGTGGATAAAACAGAGCTGTCATTCACATCAGGAAAGACTACAGCGATCAGCTGCCCTGTGGTCTCACATGATATAGCATTACTTCCAAATCTTCTACTTTCACAAAAGGTCTGTTTCCCAGAAGATTTGAGAATCAGGAAAGGCATATTCCCACAGGAGGACACACCCAACCCTCCTCTACTTAAAACCAACACCGGCAGCAACACCACGTGGAAAGTGGGACATTCACGCAGTTGGACCAGTCATAGCAAAGACCAAGTTCTGCTGTTAATGGTGTGTTTCCCCTGTGCCAGGCAGCGCTTCACACGGCCTCACACAGACCCAGCCTCGCCTCGCCCAGGGCCACCATCCACTGTACCTGGGCCGGGAGTGGGGGGTAAGGAGCCGCCATGGGGTAGGGGTGATTCATGGTCATCTGTGGGTCCTCCAGGGTGAGCTGCTTTGCTCCTGTGTGATTGGGGAAAAGGGAAATGGCACAGAGAGAAAAAAGGAACTGACTTAACTAAATGTCAAATCTTGGAAAAATACCTGAGGGTTTAATTCTTAGAATGCATAACACAGTGTGGACAAATAAGGCATTTTTCAGCAACTCGCTTGGGCAGTTATTTATTCATGCCATCTTTTCCTATAAGGTCTGACTTGTGTAGGACAAGTACATAAATAAAGGAAATACTGTGTGTGAATGTGCCTTAGATGTTTCCCAAGTGAGGTCACCCGTAGGATTTGTTTAAAATGCAGATTCCTGGGCTCTACTCCAGACACACCAGCCAGAATCTTGGAAGGAGGAGTCCAGGAATCTGAATTTTAATAAGCACCCCAGCTGACCACTGACACTCTAAAAATCCACATTTTTATTACCACAGATAGTAACAATATATGGATGTATGCTTCCCTTCTACGAAATGGTTCCTCATCAAAGATGATTAGGTAAGTAAAGCTTTAATGAGTTTTTTAGTTTTTTTCCTTTTTTGAAATTTGTCCCATGCCTTAATAAAACTGACTAACTGGAAAACACACACATACTGAGGCTTAGAGTGTGAGAAATGACCCTATGCTAACACCACAAGAATTTCAACTTATGGCCCAAACAACCTGGGCAGGAAGCTTGTAGGCCTGAGCACGAGGCCCCAGGTATCAGGCAACCAAAAAGAAAAAGCAGAGGGCCACCCTCAGAGTGGAATTAAGGCACTGCATGTATACACTGCCTCTGCTCTGTGGCCCCAGTGCGGGAGGATCCACACCTTTTTTGGCTCCCTCGGGAACAATTCTGTACACTTTGTACGGGTCCGAGATGTCCAGCTGGCTCCTCTCAACTAATTCCTCAAAGTCATTGCTCTTGTTCAAAGCACATCTTAGACGCGTCTTCCAGGTAGGGGGGTCTGGCTTATCGATGCCTTCTCGAAACTTTCCTTTAAATAATGCCCAAGCCTGGTGGGAAAGGATGAAGAGATCAAAAACTAAAAACACAGATCTTTTTAAAAAGAATCTGGGAATTGTATTTTTAAAAGCAAGAATGGTACTTAGGTGCTTCATATACTGTTTACTCAAACTGTAAGACAGAAAGACTCTAGTAGTCCCCCGGCAGAATATTTTTCACCTTGGACCCTATCATTGCCGAGTTTGACATGAACACTGTCTGGGTATTTATGAAAGGGGGGTGAGATGTGGCAGTCCCTGAGTGGGCCCTCCCCACCAGTGCATTTGACTAGGACTAGGGCAGAGCTGTGGTGTGGGCAGCCACCCACAGAGGACATCTGGACAGTCACCCAAGCTGAAGTAGCTTAAGAGCAAATTCAGAGCAAATTCCCTGAGGAAGTCCCCTGCCCCTGCTCTGCCCACAGGTGAGGGCTGCGCTGCAAGACACAGTTCCCTGGGGGGACAATCACAGCAGAGGCGCCCACATGGCTGTGCACACGCACGCGCACACACAAGGCAAGGGGAGAAAGATCCAGAGGGGGACTTGGAAAGACAGTCAGACAGAGAGAGACAGAGGCAGAAGCATGGAAATACCCAAAGAGAGCTAGGAGGAGAGGAGAGAGACTGAACCAAAAGAAAACAATCTAGAGACAGAGACTCAGAGAAAAACAGCAGAAGAGAGAAACAGACCAAAGACGACACAGTGAGAGCGATAGAGAAACAGAGTTTCTCAAACGCAGGAATCTGGGTGCACCAAGAAAGAGGCAGGAGATCCCGACAAAAGGGGAAGAGAGGGATCCAGAGACGGGGTCCAGGCTCAGACGGAAAGAGAAACCCACAGAGAAACAACCAGGAACCCTCAGGCCTTTAACCGCCCTCCCAGGACGACCCTCCAGGGATTTCCCTGCTCCCAAGCCACGCGCTCAGGATGGGGACCCGGCTTCCCGTTTGCGCAGCGATCAGAGAAGTTGAGCGCTCCCCTCCTCCTCTCGCGGCGTCCCCACCTGACGCTCCCCGCCGCCCCCCGGGGCCACCCGCCCCTCGGCCCGCGAGCCCCAGACCTTGAAGAGCGCGGCGTCCTCCTCGCGGTTGTAGTCCTGCTTGCCCGCGTGCTTCCAGGGGATGCGGAAGATGCTCTTCTCCTCGTTCTCCCACACCAGCCCCGGGTACTTGCCGCTGTCGATCTGGTCGATCAGCCACTGGCGCAGCTTCCCGTTGCCGCAGCTCACCGCGCTCATGCCGAACTCTCCGCCGCGGCCGCCGCCGTCCAGGTTCATGCCCGCGTGCCCCGCACTCGCTCCGCCTGCGGGGAGGACGGAGCCGCCCGTCAGCCGCGGGGCACAGCGCTCGGGGCAGCCTGCCTGTCCCAACCCCGCTGGCAGCGAACACGAGGCCCTGGAGTCCCTGAGACCACGAAGCGCGCGGGTGCCGCGTCAGTGTCGCCAAGGCCCCTGAGGAAGGCACCTTCGGGCGGATCCGGGAGCGTCCCCTTGGCGAGCTGTGTTGCGGCCTCCAGAGCGCGCCTCCCGCAGAGTCCATCCGCCACCCCACCTGCCGCCACGCTCCTTTCCTTTAAGGCGCCACAGCCCCGGGACTCCCTCCGCACTCGCAGCTCCCACTGTGCACACTCTCCGAACTCCAGCCGCCACCCTGCTTGGCACTCCGTCTGCACGGTCTCCTGTATTTCCGCTCCCCTTTGCCTACTCCCGGGCCGTTTCCAGCCCATCCGTCCCAACACTAAGTCTCCACTCTTGTCCGCTCAATCCACGCTCCCTCGGTGCCCGCGCGCAGAGGGCCTGGCACGCGGGCTCGCCTGCGGCTGGGTGTTCCAGATCCCCGCCGCCGCCCTTTCTCCTCCGGCATTTGTGCGCTTTGTCCCCAGAACAACCCCCAGCCCTCCCCAGCTCGCGACGGTTAAATGGACCCTCGAAGCAACAAGCGGCAGAGACGCAGCGCTAGGCGAGGAGCAGCCGAGCAGCCGGAGAGTCAGGCGCGCAGAGCGTGAGCCTGGCCCAGGCGGCCCGTGGGGGACAGCGGAGGCGTCGAGGGTGCTGGGGAGGGCGACGCCAGCTTCCCGGCCTGAGAGGCGAGGGGTCGCGCAAGCCTCGACCCGAATTCGGAGCTCCTCCTCGGCCTTCACCAGCCGAGGAGCCTCGCACAGGCCGCTGCGGTGAGTTTGGGCCCCTTAAGAACGAGGAGGGGGGGAAGGAGCCTTGGAATGGAGCCGACAGGGTCAAGGGCTGTCCCCAGCGAGCGAGGCCTTGTGTGACGTCCCTCGACGGCCCCGCCTCAGCCACTCCTGGGGCCCCGCAGGAAACGGCCCCGAGCGACGGTCCCCGAGGCCGCGCGCCGGGCTGGTGCGCTCGCCCTGCGCAGTGCGCGGCGGGCAGGTCGCAGAGCCCGAGGGAGCCCCTGCCCGCTGCGGCTGCGCTGCCCCAGCGCTCGCCGGCGTGGGGCTCGCCTCCGGGGCCCCGGCTCGCAGCCACCTACCCCCAAACCCGTTAGCCCATCGTTAGCCCATCCCGTCCAGCGCGTGGTGGTCCCGGGCGCGGGCTGGGCAAACCCGCGGGGTTTGGGAACGAGAAGAGCCAGCGGGCTGCTCGGGCGCTTCGGGAGGCACTCGGGGTCCCTGGCGGGGCGCGCTCCCTCCCCACTCCGAAGCCGGCGTCCCCAGCACTGCTATGGGATGGATCCTCTGTTCCGCGCTCTGGGCCCTTTCCTCTCCGGTGCCAGGCTCACACCTCCTCCTTACCTCACCCAGGACTCGAAGCTGAGGGCAGCGGCCTGTCCCAAGTGCAAGTGGTGAAACTAAGAGCGCGAGATGGGAAAGAGGAACTTTATAGCGCTTAAAAGCCGCGCTGGGGCGGAGCCTGCGGCGGGCGGGCCAGGCCGACTCCGCCTGCGGGTGGCGGAGATTGGGGGTAGGTGGCTGCGAGCCGGGCCCGGAGGCGAGCCCCACGCGGGCGAGCGCTGCGCGGCGCGGCCGCAGCGGGGCAGGGGCTCCCTGGGCTCCGCGACCTGCCCGCCGCGCACGGCGCGGGGCGAGCGCACCAGCCCGGCGCGCGGCCTCGGGGACCGTCGCTCGGGCCGTTTCCCGCGAAGGGCGAGGTACGAAATGGGGTTCTCGCCCCCGCGCCGGGACGTGCCGGGAGCCAGTCAATGCCTAATAACAGCTAAACGGCCCCGGAGTGGCCCGGGCGGGAAGTGGGGCGTGTAGTAGCGGGAATCCGGTGCGAAGGCGACTTCGCTCGCGAGCGTGTAGCCACGGACGGCCCAGGTGGGCGGCGCGGGAGCACCCCTGGCAAGGCCACTGACGCCAGGAGCCTGCCCCTCCGCGGTGTTCAAAGAACATAACACTCATAAAAATGGGAGATGGTCCGCCGCGAGCTGTGCACTGTGGTTCCACACTGCGTCTGCATGCTTGCAATGCTGACGGTATAATTTTGTATTTATTAAACCGGTGAATTGAGGCGACGGAGACAGTGCACGGGCCCCCAAGTTTCAAATACAGCAACACAAAATGCGGGGGCGAGGGGCGAGGGTCGGGTCCTGAAGCAACCCAGTGCTTAATCGCTTCCGGACTTTCAGTTCACCTTAAAATGACGTCGTTTTAACCTCAACCTGATAGAAAGTAGTTTAGTAGTGGGATAGTAAAGTCCAAAATAGGAAAAATATTTAAGTGGACCCGAGATTTTACTTAATTTTCTAAGATATCTTTAATCTCAAAATTAATTCCCTGAGCCTTCACCCACCGATCTGTCACCTGACCAGCCTGGATGCTCTGCGCACGTTTATTGACTTAGCGTTTTCAGGTAAACCGTCAGAGCACTGGTTTCTGTATGATTTCAGGCCACTACCACCCCAGGTCAACTCATAACTTTTGAAAAGCTTTTGATTTCACTTATTTCTCAGTTTTTCTTTTAATCTTATACATTGGCTCAATGTCTCCTAATCAAAGAAGAAAGTAAGTTTAGGCTAGAGCAAAACAGGTAGTGAGGTATGGATAAGTATGCTTTTCCTAAAACTAACAGACATTCTTAGAAATTAACAGGATGCCATATTTTTATTTTATCCAAGTAAATTTTTCCATTATCACATTGTCAGAGTCTATGTAATAAACAACAGGGTTTTGTTCAAGAAAATTCTGGTCACAACCTGTTTTTCTTCCTTTCTTTTCCTTTCACAGATTCGTTCATTCAACAAATATATCTTGAATGCCTACTGCTTGTCAGGAACTGCTCTAGAAACTGGGTGTCCCTCAGGGCACAAAGATCGCTGCCTCAGGTCGCATCACATTTTAATCAGTGAATTACTTTTCCCCAAAAAGTTCACAAATATACCAAACAAGACTGTTAAGTACAAAATTGGCAAACTAGAGCTTTCTGCGCTTTCACACAGGTGTTCTCTGCACTAGGGTTAGTCAGTTTCACCATTCTCCTCACTCATCCACATCCTCTGCCCTTAGCAGTTCAAAACAACCATCACTGCACGAAACTTTCTGAGCCTTCACTGGCTCCCATGTTTTAAATGTGATTGCTAATCTTCAACGCCATCTTCTGGTTTACTCACATGTCACATTGATCCACTAGAAGTGATTTTTTTTATGTTGAAGTATAATAAATACAAAGAATAAAATATTTTAATCACTACAACTCTTGATGTCTTCATCACTCCTGAGGGAGAGAGCAGTGATGAGATAGGGGCTGCCAATTGCTCTCCAAGGACTTTCACACCTTAGTCTTGGTGGAAACAAAAAATGACAAAGGTTTTCAAGTTGAAGCTTCTACCCTAATCTCCCACGGCTCCCATCACAAATACTCAGACTTGAGAAAATCAAAGTGTTTCTCAGTAAAAGATTAGACATTTATCGTCAAAAGTAACAGCTTGTTGAAATGAAAACAAATAGAAAATCATTAGGTGAATGCCTATCCCAAAGGTTGATTCTGGTCCATGAGGAGGTTATTTATTTCAGTCAATTATCTATATGTGGAAGTTTTATTGTAGATAGAGCCCAACCTGAATGGAGTATTTTAATCTCTAATTCATATTTATCATAAAGAAACTGTAAGAAAAGAGGAATATACCTAAATTCAATATTTTAAAAATCAACCTTTTAAAATTACACATTCGCATATAAGAAAAATATTTTAGAAAAACTCATACGACACACAAACAAAATAGATTATTGAAATCTTGGTTTGGATAACACTATTTTCTCACTAATTCATTCTTTAAAATGAGGGGGACTACAATTTGTTAGAAACAATGCAACTATATCCATGGAAAAATTTAAAGGGCAATCATTTTTAATTACTGGAAAATCAGGAAAATGCTAAAAATGTTATGTTATTTTGATATTGTTCATATAAGATAAATATCTCTTTCAGGGCTCTTTGGCTATATGTATATGCAAATCTAATTATTACCATTGACTGTGACATGCATGGAAGGGAGGTAGTATTATTGGTGATCAAATAAAGGCTCCAGTTTGAGGGTCAGCTGGGCCTGGTTCAAACCTGTGAGGTTTTGGGTGAGTGATTTAACCAGTCTTAATGCACAGTGAGAGTGATGGTGGCCCTGCCTCCTAGCAGTGCTATAAGAATGAAATGACGCTTGGCACAGTGCCCAGCACATCCTAGTGCTCAACAATTGGCACTATTATCATTTACACTGACCTCAAACCTGTAGGGAAGTTCACAGACTTTACTTCATTCACTCTCCATATAAATCTGCCTTCGAGGCAGGGCAGACAGTATTCAACACAATTGTGAAAATAGGGGAAAAAAGTCAAGAGGTCCATTGGGATCCCGATGGCTTGCCCAAGGACAGAGCTCTGAGGAACTGTTCTTTTTCCTTGTACACAGGTATTTAGCTGCCTGTTGTGTGAATATTTCAGTCAGCCTCTGAGTGCAGGCTGTTACTCAGGAGGTGGCATTTTCATTCCAACGCTGGCATTCTCTGGCTGAGTTAGTTGGGCTAGGACACAGTCTTCTCTGGCCTCATTCTCCCACCTACAAAGTGGAGGCTGACAGCAGGTGACCACCAAATGCTCTTCCAACCCTAGGCGATTGTTTTCTTCTTTCTCCTGCAACTTACAAGATTAGTGGCTGCCAATGGACCCTTTTGTTTATGGTGAATCAGAGTAAGAAAAGCTGTATTTTTTTTTAAGCCA